>NC_135310.1:39285527-39611360 GCF_048772815.1 Callospermophilus lateralis | reverse complement strand
CACCTCCCACCAGCGGCTTATCTGAAATTATAACCTGAGATACATATTTTCTATAGAAGATTTCATAGCACTTAAGTAGAAAAAAGAATTAGGGAAACTGAGCCACCATTGAGTGCCTATTCAGCTTTTTTGCTGCTGTGAACAAAAGACCTGATAAAAACAATTTTAAGGAGAATAGGTGTATTTGAGTCTCACAATTTCAGAGGACTCAGTCGACAGACAGCTGACTCCATTCCTTGGGGCCTGAGATAAAGCAGAACATCATGGTCGAAGTGTTTGGAGGAGGAAAGCACTTGGGAACATGGCACCAGGAAGCAGAGAGAGACTACTCCACTCCACAAGGACACAATATAAACCCAAAGGCATACCCACAGTGATCTACTTCCTCCATCCACACCCTACCGACCTTCAGTTACCACCTAGTTAATCCCTAGTGGCAGATTAATGCATGAATAAGGTTAAGGCTATCATAACCTAATCGTTTCACCTGTAAACCTTTTTGCATTGTCTCAAACATGAACTTTTGGGGGACACCTAATATCTGAACCATAACAGTGCCCTATTTTTTAGGCATGCTGAGTTCAAAAGAACCAGTGTCATGGAAACCACACGACATTAATATTTTTGTTGCCAATTAGTGTCCATCTATTTAAAATGATATTGTGAATTTGATTTTCACTGTCTGCTTCTTTCTTTCTTTCTTATTTCATTTAATTTAGGTTGTAAAACTGTTTGCTTTGTAGTTTCATAAGCATTATAAATATAAAATACTTACATCTGGTTTTATGTTTGCATATGTTTAAACATTAGGTATATGTAATATCCACATTGTGGGTCCTTGAGATTTAAACATTAATACTATTTGCAGTAGTGTGAAAAGAATCAAATACTTAAGAATGAGGCTAATGAAAAAGGAGTAAGACTCTACATTGAAAATTACAAAGCATTACTAAGAAAAAATAAAGACCTAAATTAATAGATTTCTACCACATTTGTGGATCATTGGAATCAATACTGTTAAGATGTCCATTTTTGGGGGTTGAGAATATAGCTCAGTGGTAGAGCATTTGCCTAGTGTTTGCAAAACCTGGGCTTTAATCCCTAGCAATAAAAAACAAAACAAAACAAGCAGAAGATGCTCATTTCCCCCAAACTAATCTATAGATCAACTGATTCTCATTTATAGTCTCAATGAAAGTTTTTTTTTAATATTTATTTTTTTAGTTGGAGTTGGACACAATACCGTTATTCCATTCATTTATTTTTATGTGATGGTGAGGATCAAACCCAGGGCACTGCGCATGCTAGGTGAGCGCTCTATCCCTGAGCCACAATCCCAGCCCCCCCAAAGGAATGATAAATTCTGAAATTTTTGAAGAAACTGACAAAAATTCTAGTATTGAAATTGAAATGCAAAGAATTCAGGTTGGCCAAAATAGTCTTGAGAAAAAAATAAAGTGTGAAGCTTTACATTACCTGATTTCTGGGTTCATTTTAAGGCTACAGTAATCAAGCCATTGGGGCATTTGGTATAAGGGTAGCTGAAACAAATCAATAAAACAAAATCGATCCCAGAAATAGATTTACACATATACAGTCAATTGCTTTTCCATCAAGGCATGCAGTCAGTGGGGAATTCATTGGTGAAAAGGAATCTTTTTAAGTAATGGTAATGGAACAACTGGATATTGATTTGGAAAATGTGAACTTCAGTCTCCTACTTCACACTGTAAGTACACATTAATTTGAGACAGATCACAAACTTACATACAAAAGTTAGAATTATAAAACGTCTAGGAGGAAACATAGGTAAATATCTTTTGGATTATGAGATAAGCAAAAATTTTTTTTGGACAGAACAGAAAAACATGAATTATGACGGGAAAATATCATAAAATAAAACCCTAAAATTAACAATCTGCTTATTAAAAGATACCACCAAAAGAAACCTCAATAAACCCAAACAGGAACTGATGAATGAATCATAGGCTGGGAGAAAATGTTCACAATGTATATAGCTGACAAAGGACTCAAATACAGAAGATATAAAGATTTCCTACAAATTAACAAAATTAAAAGAAAATCAATAATAAATAAGCAAAAGACATGAACAAGAACACCACAAAAGAAGATAAAAGAAAGGAGTTCAACATTCTTAATAATCATGAAAATACAATTTAAAATGACAGGATACCATTTCATATCCACTAGAATGGCTAAAATAAAAAAATCTGACAATTCCCAAAGTTAGCAAAGATGAAGAGCTAATGGAATCAGTTTGGCACTATTGTGAAATTAGTTTAAATTTATGTTCGTGTGAAATTCTACTCAAAATAATTTATGTGATAAAATTGCTTCTAGAAAATGTTTATGCATGCATTTATCCAACAATTATGTCTTTAAAGTTCTTGATGTATGAAACAAAGTTCATGCCTCTAAGGACCATGTGCACAAGTGTGCAAACTGAAGACTCGCTGAGTCAGCCACCTCAAAGCTAATGTCACCATGTTTCCTTTATTCCCACACTCACATATTAATTTACAACCGATTTCAAAATAATCGAACAGAGGATTGATTTTCTCATGAAACAGTTTTTATTAAATCAACGAATAGTACATTTTACTATTGAGGAAATGCACTAAATAAATTAGTTATTATATTCAATTAAGCCAGCTGTTCTGTCTGGAAGAAGTTAGTTTGAAATGTGGAGGAGAGAGGAGAGAAAGAAAGAAGGAAAGAAAGGGTACGGGCAATAATAATCTCCTTCCAATTAAGGGGGAAAATCATAAATGATTTCTATGTACGTACTTTGGGGAGTTGGTTCTTTTGGTTTCTTTTATATAGTGATGAAAGCAGAGCCTTTGAGTACCACAAGGTTGAAAAGGTACCGTGGAGATGGACTGTGGGGTCAGACCTCAGTATAGATTCTTTATTTACCAGTTGGTTGAATGCAGGCTAATTGCTTTGCTTCTGTGGGCCTCAGTTTCCTTCTAAATAATGATACCGACTCAATGGGCATTGGTGAGGTTTATGAGGTTTCATTTAGAAGGTGTTCAGAGCAGTGCTTCTTTAAATTGCAACTTTTATTGTCAACTATTAAGTTTCCTTTCTGATTAGCATCAGAGTCTTAGCCACAGTGAACTGAACACAGGACACTAAGGTTGAAATAGTTCATTGACTACTTAGAGATAAGAAGCTTGACAGAGACACCTCAGCTACTGAAACAGGGAAAATGAATTCTGAGGAAAAGCTTTTCCACTCAATTAAGATTCAATGCTGTTAATTAAGAACTAAGAACTAGAAAATGCACATTTTACCAGGATGTCAAACTTGCTTTACTAATTTGCTTTTAAAAGAATGCTATTTAATGGTTTATAGTTGAATCGGGTTAGCAATTTTCAAAAGTGATTTTAAAAATAATAATAGATGATTGAGAAGTTTGCAAGTTTTCAGCTAAACCTGGCTCTTAAACTTCATGCATATCTCATAGAGTTGGTCAATAGTTTAAGATGGATAAAGCCTCTTGGGATATTAAGCTTGTATGTTAATATATATATATATATATATATATATATATATATATATATATATATATATATATATATGGATTTTTTTCATGAAACATTAATTTTATTTTGCATAAGTATCCATTAAACAATGTCGTGTTTTGGCATTTCCAACACCAAAGAGAGAGCCACACAGATTTGCCAATTTAGTCTCTTTCATTCAAGTATTTTTTATTCTGCAATGTCACATAAGTACATTTGAGTGTTTACTGAAGAAAACCATAAATGTGAACCTGGAAACAAGCTATACTGGCCAAGAAATGTGAGTGGCTTTGGATTTGCATGCAAAAGAGTTCTGGCTTTATGTACTTACTCTATTCTGGCTCTATCATGGCTCTTTGCTCATGTGAACAAATGGCTTCATTTTTCTGCATTTCTTCATTTTGCAGCAATATGCACTCATGTGTCGATTAACAATAAAAATATTCTGAGAACTAGTTTTGCTGTGCAGACACCATTGAGTGTCCTTACACAGACTAAGATGGATATGACTAGGTGATATAATCCTATGGGATCACTGTCCTATGTGTGGTTCCTCATTAACCAAAATCCTATGCAGTATATGACTGTGTGTGTGTGTGTGTGTGTGTGTGTGTGTGTAGGTGTGTGTGTCTCCATTTCCCTCAGGGCTGTGGAGGGGAACATAGAGATTGGAGTTTCTCCTAAGACGTAAATTACTTTCTTGATATGAAAGAGGCCTACCTGGATTTTACTGTGTGGTATGAAGAAAGAGAGCGAGGAGGAAAGCTGGGAGCCATCTGGGAAATGATGCTAGGAAGCAGGAATATACTGTGGGTTCTCACGTGTGTAATTCCTGGTATTTGTTCACTCACTTATTGGAAAAAAAAAAAAAAAGTACAGGTTTTGTCACGGACAAGACATGCTGCTAGATACCAAACCTACAAGAGTAAATAAGACTTGGTCTTTTTTCTTTTTTAAGGAGCTCATAATATACTGGGGAAACAGATTGGTTTACAATACAATGTAGTAAGTGCAATGGACACATTAAGGTAGAGAGTATTCTTCATTAAACTTAGGTAAAGATAGGTTCATGAATCCTGGCAAGAAAGTGGGAGTTCTTGGAACAGAAAAGGGAGAGGAAACAGTATGTCAAAGAAATAAATATGTTAATTAGCATGCTTGCTTGCGGAGTGGCAAAAACAGTCACCTGGTCATGATCCAAGTGGTGGTGGAGCCATGACTCTGTGTTTTGTGTGTGTGTGTGTGTGTGTGTGTGTGTGTGTGTGCATATAATTTTATAGCAAGCGAAAACTGAAGAAATAACCATGGGAAATGTGCCTCCATTTCAAACAGGCAATGAAGCTTTTTTGTTTTGTTTTTTAAGAAAAAATGTCCCTAATTTTGAATATAATTTGGGAGTCATTGGAACAATGAAGAATGTCAGTGTTCACTACAGTGAGATTTGCCAGGAAAAAAGGAATCAAAAAAATCACTGTTCTTGACATTTTAGAAGCTTGATTGAAGCTAAACTAGAAAGTTGGTATAATTAAAATATTTATTATATGGCTTTCCCATTGTATTTAACTACATGTCCATAAATCCTCATAAAGACATATTTGTATTTTCTTTAATTATTTCATATCTGCATGACTAAGAGTGTTTAAAATCCTAAAGAAGATTAGAGTGCTATTGCTTTATAATTTTTGCCAATTTGATTGGCAAAAATATCTTGCAATTTTTTGAAAATAAATCTAATAGGCATTCTATACCTTTATCTCTCCCAATTTTATTTTATGTTTTCCAATAGAATTTTATAGAAAAATGGGAAAATTATTACTTGATTATCTCCCTGAGGGCTACAAGAGTAAACAGAGCCCCATGTATCTTCATCGGGTTCTATGGTTTCTATTCTTTGTAGGACAATAATGTAAAAACAGGTTTCACTTTGCCTAGAGTTTCTGTCACTGATTCCTTGAATTTTATTTTACTATTGGGCTGCGTCTTTATGCTTTTGGCATAGTAATAAGATAGCATGTTGGACAGATTTTCAAGATAAGTACAAATATAGTACTTTAACATATACTAATGTCATATATCTGATTTGTCCCTCAAACACTTTTACTTTTAATGTCTTGTATTCTTGTTCTTTGTTTGCTATTGTCACTAATGAGATGATGATAATTGTATATATTTTTTTTTTTTACAGATTGAACAGCATTCTATCTTTTAAATCACTTTTCTTAGGAGATCCCAATACCTAGAAGGGTTTGTGTGATAACTAGAATCCTCTTTAGGTCCACCTATGTTTATAGTGTTCATCACTCAAGACCATGATGTTTCAAATTCTTCTTCCAGAGTAAACCTATGAAATATTCTCTGGGCCAGACTCTTGGATTAAGCAGTTGATGGAAATAGATTCTAAACCTTATAAGACGTTTTTTTCCTTCTCAAGTTTCATTGTTCCATTTTATTGAGAAGGAAAAATAGGTTATTGGATGGACTAAGAGAATAGTGCAAGATAATAAATGATATAACCAGGATTCAGAATTTGATCCATCTAGGCATTAAATCAGTTTTTCCTCATTGTGCTACAGTTACCCCAGATATCTGTATCCTAGCATAGCTAAGATAGTATATTGTAGCATGAAAAAGATGTGAATGTTGCCTGAGTTCAGGTCCTATTTCTGATATATAACTGCTATGTGACCTGGGTGAGTCACTTTACCTTTTCTGTGCTTTGTCTTTTTGGGTATCAAATGGGTTGATGCACATAAAGCACAGTGCTTGGCAAAGAGTATGCCCTTGGTAAGAGATAGCTGTTGGTTTTCTTGGTAAGGGATTATTGGCTGGCTTTGGTGCCTGATGCTAGGTGCTCTGTTTTCCGGGTGGTAGGAACACTAAGATTCAATCCTTTCCTAGCCCTTTATATTGGGTGGTCACTCACTCTCTCTATTTCACTGATGGTGCCTATGGCTCATCGTTTATGGCAATTATTTATTTATGAAGTGTGCTCAGTGAGACTTTGTCTTATTTATCTCAATCCCTACTGTTCCCTGATAAATAGATATATTAGCAAAATCTGATTGTAATGATTTAGAATGGACTATCAAACGTTGGAATCTGCTATTGACAATTTTAAAAACTCAGATATTTCTTATCTCTCTGGACTTGTGTAGTCCCAAATATGATGGGAAAATGGGTCAGGTGACTTTTTACCATCTTTTACAGCTTTGCAAATCAACATTAACAGAGTTTTTTCTTTGCTTTCAGAAAGGGAGATGTATATTATACTTTAAACCTGATCTCTTAAGCTTTAGTTATAAATATAAGCACAGGCACAGAAGAGTGGCTCTAATCTACCTTTTACCTGTGATATTTTTAAAAAATTATTTGTTAGTAAAAGCTAATTACTCATGATTAAGATAGCTCAAATTTCTGGAGAAATTTGTTTCTCCCTTAAAAATTCATGTTTTATTTTTAATATGATCTAAAGTTTCTTAGTTGAATATTTAATAAAGTGCATTTAAAAAACAGTGAAAGGAAAATAAAATAAATGATCCTTAAACAATATAAATATCAGGGTTAGGAATGTAGCTCAGTTGTAGAGCACTTGCTTGGAAAACACCAGTCCATGGGTTCAATCCTCAGTACTGAAAAAATACTGAAAAAATAATGGTCATAGATTGTTGTTTTGCCTTCATCCAAATATTCTCAAATGTCCTGTATTTCTACTACATTAAACAAAGTAGACCTGCTTTTCTTGCACTCCTTCCACATAAATCAAATTTGTTATGTCCCTTTAGGGTCATGTAAGAGATAGGAATGGAATCAGGACAGAGACTGTAAGCTTTCCTATATCACCTTCTTTCCTTTAACAGGTTAGAGTATCAATCCTGCTTCTGGCTGGCCTCAGTTCTCCCAGGGTGAAAGCTGGTAAAATCAAGGAGGTAATGAAGGACCAAAGGAAAACATGAGCACAAAGGACCTATGACATCTAACAAAAGAACCTCTTATAATAAGTAGATCCTTTCGTCTCCAGGTGAGAAGAAATAATAAAAGCTCCTTATCAGTCAACTTGATCTGGAGTGGAAAAGAATGAATGTAGTCTTTGAAACAGCTTCATAAGGCAGAAGAGGCTTGGTGGGAACATTGTAGACTCTTAACCTTTTAGGACATAGTGCCCTTCTGTCAATTACTGCCATCTCTTCCTTGATGAGCCTGATGGTTTAGAAGTTCGAGAATCTTCCAGATGTATGAGAGAGAGAGAGAGAGAGAGAGAGAGAGAGAGAGAGAGAGAGAGAGAGACCCCAAACTTGTAACACTGGCATTGTGTTTGTGGCAGAACACAGGGTCAGACAGAAAGGGTGGAAAATGATTATAGGAAGAAACAAGGCTGAGAGCTGCTTTCTATCAAACAAATTTCTCAGTCTATTCATTCTTGTGGGGAGTGTATTTAAGGGTGTTTCTTTTTTGAGATAGTTTTTAAATGGATGCTCATAAAAGCTAAGAGAGTTGATTTTATCCATTTCTCCATCTCTGTGTCTCGTCTTCAGCTGTCTTCCACTTGATTCCCACCTGAACCGGATCCTAATTCCAGAGACACAAAGCCTGGATTCTTTGCGTTCACTACATTTATTCTGTCTTTCCATGAGCTCAGGCTGTAAATCCCACAGTGAAACATGCATAAACACAAACTGGATGGGATTAGACCACATTATTTAGTTAATCTCAGTTTACAAAACCCCTTCTCTCTTTGTGTGAAAGGCTGCCACAGACATTCAGCAAATGCAATTTGCAAACCAAACGTGAGAACTTTCTGCACTATGAGTAAAGAGGGTAAAAAATAGCTGCTTGCTTTCATAGGGCCTCTCTCTTGGAGCAGCCCTAGGGATGTTTTCCAGGGTGAAGGATTTCTGGTTAATACTTCAAATTACCATCCTGAGGGAGAAAAGCACAACAGTGTTTCCTTCCAAACTTTAAGCAGCACAACCTCCAAGAAACCTGATAAGCATACTTAAAACTACTCAAAAAGGAGCCCCTCCCTGACCTTCACCCTCCAACTCACGTTTAGAAGGTTTGTGTTTTTGGATCCAATGACAACAGTACTAGTAGGACTTTGAGTTCTAGGAGGGGGAACAAAGGATGGTTTTCTGTAGTATGTTCACATCACTGGACCTCCAATAAATAATTGGCTTGCAGCTGGGGATAAAGCAGCTGAGCAGAGGAAAGTTCCTATAACAGCCATGGGCACTCAGCCAACAAAAGACTTGAGGGATGAGCACTTGTAATATGCTCTCACAATCACCTGAAATCATGAGCACCTGTTTTATAGGAAAGTGACTGTGGCAGAAGCATGCATGTGTACATTGGGGTGACAAGCAATCCATTTTAGTTACTAATTTAGGTAAAAAATACTCTAGGAGATTTTTTTTCCTTGTGATTCTTGGGTCCAGGCTCTGCAGATGATGTTTTGAATGTCCCAAAATATTCTCTTTGCTTTGGTCAAAGTAAATAGAACACCCCAATGTTCATTTTCTCTGTGCTCCCAAGTCACTATAACTTGAGGATGCTTTCAGGGTCTAAATTTTTTAGACTCACCCAGGGCTCTTAAACTTAGTTTTCAAGTTCTTGTGTTATAAATTCCAGAATTTAGTTTGCTATGGAACAAAATTTATTTCAGTGAAAACAGTGGCTGCTGTGTGTATGTAGTATGGAGAGCTACTGTGCTGAAGAGAAACTGGAATCAGCAAAGCATGTTGATTGTTGGAAGTGGCAGAGGGGTATGTGTGTGGCTGGTGTGAGTAGGAAAGATAACCACATTGGGTTCTAGGCTGTAATTTGCATACCATTCTTTGGTCTTGGTATTTACCTACTTCTCGTCCAAAGAACAAGAGTGTTATTTCAAAACACAGAGTCAGAAGTTAAAAAAATTTTTTTAAAAAGCATCACTGTATTTTAATTTCTCGAGGTTCTACCTACCTATTTATGACCTCACTGATAGAAAACCTGTAGTGTTAAAACATTACTCTTTAGTGTTTAAATCTCCATTCTAGTCTACTATGCATTTTAAAATAAAAGCAGACCCATCATTGGCCTATCCTGATTTTTCTAACTGGGGGTAGTTCTCTTTACCAAGGCAGTGGTTTACAGATAATGGCATGAACATGTGTTCTTGAAGCATTTAGAGGAGTGAGTGTTTAGAGACTGTGGAGATATGTCTGCTAACATTGTTTTAAATGCAAACCCAAGTAATAATCCAGAATGGACTGCCTGCCAATATCATGTTCCATAAGAAATCTTGGCGTCTTCAACAAATGATATGTTTATTGACTCAATCTCCTTGGTAACTACTTGGTCCATGGACAAGTGCTTCTCTCTATCTGGGACAGCTCTGACAATTGTTCATCCTAAAAGTTTTGAATATTGGGTCATCAATTTTAAATAATGGGAAGGTGACATTTGAAATTCATTTCTATCAATGAAAAAATCCTAACAGGAAAAATTTGACACAGATTTTTTTCTAAATTACTCTTTGGACAGATTGCCTTCCTTAGATAAAACAAACGTGTGAACGTTGGCAGGAATAAGAAAGATCATCTTTTGGATTGCATATCCTGCATCCTGCTTGCTCTGTTCTACATGCCTCATATGGGACCAGGGCCTTCCAAGAACTGAGCAACCTTTCCACAGATATCCTTCCCTGTGGATTGGTCTTGATCCTCTCAATGACACAATGGACCCAGGAAAATATAGAATAAGTTTGTTGTCCTGTTTTTGTGCAAATGATATTTCACAGAAGCATCTACTTTCTCCATTTATCTTCTTCAGACAGGAACTTGAACCCATTAATCCCTCTGGTTCTTCATAGTAGTTTTTATCTTGATTCCTTCCTTCTTATTTCTTTCCTTCTCTATATTTTCCTTTCCTTTATAATTTTCCCTTATATTCTCTCTTTTATTTTATTTTCCCCTAAACTATTTGTCTACTCTTTCATTCTCATTTTCTCTTGTATTTTTTACTCACATGATTTTATTACTTCTTTTTTCACTGTTGGAGTTAAAATTAAATTCAGGGCACTTTCATATTCCACATTAAATTGTGCGGAATACACTTGTAGAAACTTATAGATATTCAGTGGATCCTTGTCCTACTGGATTACTTAGGTCAGCTTCTCTGTGTCCACCCTTATATTCCATTTTATAACTTACAGGAACAGACTTACTGATTTATATTTGTCTTTGTATCTCCGAGTCTAACCCAGAGACAATGCCCTGTAGTGTGTGTTGAATGCTAGGTGAATTAATATTGCCAGATACAGAAATGAGCTAATCTAAACTCCTTGGTAGCCCTGGTACCTAAAACAGAGTAAATCTGCTTAGTAATAATAAAGTTCTGACTAATAAATTAATCAAAGACCAATGTCTTACTGAAAGCCTTTTAAAAAATAGTCTTGCCAACATAAACATATTTTCTGTCTTAGGGTAATGTACCCGTATTTTTTGGAATAAACTGTTTCTTGCAAAGTGTTTTCAGGACTCCACAGGCCATTCAGAATTCTTCTCACTTTCTAAGGCTTGACTGTGTCTTATCCATGTTTTAAATCAAAATTTCTTCTGACTACCTATCTGCATCTATTTCTACTTTTCCCTGTAGCTAAGACCACAGAAAGCCTTGGCTTGTAGCAAATATATGTTTCCAGGGAAACCAAACCAAAAGCAGTAGAAAAAGGAGACATTGAATATATAATGTATTTTGGTTGCCAAATTTCAGCACATTGCCTGATTTTCTTTCATTTTGTGTTGGTTTCTTTAATTCAATGTCAACACATGAAACAGAGTTTTTGAGTTAAAAAACTTAAAAAAAAAATAAAGTATGCTGTGTTCATTGATTCAAAACACATCCTTATAAACACTCAAACTTGCAGGATTTGGAAACATGGCATTAGTGAATGAGGTTTGTGTGATTTTTATGAAGTTTCATCATTACTGGGTTCAGGGTGCTTGTTGTAAATTTAAACTGTTCACTGACACATGATGACATTATTCCTTTATAGAATTAGGGCATTCCAACCCTTCCCCACTCCCATCCGCTTTATGAAAGTGAAAGGAAAGTGTGTTGGGATACAGTTAATGGGAAGTTAATAAATGACTCCATCAGCAGTTGCATAAGTTGCCTGTACTGGAGCAAGCATACGAATTAGTGAGAAAAAAATGGTATGTCTAAAAGCTGGCTGAGTATAACCATGTAATCATGGCAAAACACTCATGGGTGAGCGTGAGACCAGCACTACCTTCTGTGCAGGGCACCTGTGTAGCTGCACACCCTGATCTCGGAAGGGCCCTGTGCTTTACTTTCTCTACTGCTGCTCTTTTGCCATTCTCACTTTTTGATTGCACAATTCCACATTTTTGTTTTGGGGTGATGTTAAAAACTGCCTATCTGGTATTGCATAGGACTCACTTACCTGCCCTTCATACCATCTTCAAAGTTGGGTGAGAGTACTTGGACCTTCTCTAACCACTTTAAAAAATGTAAAAGAGGTTTAAAAAGGTCAACAGGAATATGAGTAAAGTTGTACCCTTCCATCTGAGACCAGCCCCAACAAATGTATTAGGAGTCTGTTTTATTACTTCAGCCTACTCTGTCTCATCACCTCAGATTGAGTGCAATTCACTTCTTGGGCAGTAAAACACAATTTGTATTGTGATAAGTAAAGATTACTCGAAAGCAACTTGTACTAGTGTATCTCAAAAGCCTTGAAATATGTATTTCTGCCAACTCAGCAACCCCAGGACACAGGGTTATGTAACAAGCTATATGTACAAGCATGTTCACTACAAGATTATTTGTGCAGTAAAATTTGAAAACGATCTAAATGTCCATCTGTATGTGATTAGTTAAATAAATTATACTCTACTTGATGGCACATGAATCAGCCATTAAAATGACATAGTATGTAGATTCTATTAAATATTAAAATAACATTATAATATTCTATGTACAGTGTAAATTAAAAGATCTATGCAAAGATGAAGTTTACAAAGCTGCCCAACACAATGTAATTATCACTAAGTAGTGAGATAATTGATAATTATTTAGGTATCAATATGTTCTAGGTTTTCTAGAATGTGTTTGTAGAGCAATAATAGTTAAGATCAACCAACCAAGCAACCAAAAAGCAATCAGCCATTCCAAGCTTTTTTCCATTCTCTAGAAAACCCTATTATGGATTTTGTTTTCCACTTATAAACTCTAGGCATTGAAGAAGCAATTTTGTTTTTAAGAAAAAGTTTCAATAGAATGCTATTTTCTTCCCATTATAGATATTATAAACATCTTCATTTTCTTCCAGCAATTTAGCTATAATTTACTGTTCTTCCTTTGAAACTTCTCCAGGAGCTATGGCAGGTGCAGAACACGTCACCTCAGCTGTTCCTGTGTGTAGGTGTGAGAGAGGTGGCAAAGCCCCCATCTGTGAGCTGCATTGCTTGCCAGTTTGATAAAGAAGTCTGGATCAGATTCTCCTCATTTAGAGTATGATTCTCTCTGGGAACCATGGAGGAAGAGAATATGCTGTGTACATGAGAAGACTTATGTACTGTGTCCTTTCAATTTTTTCTAACTGCCACACACTATCCTGATGCTTAAGTCCACTTAGATCTGGTCCTTGCATTAGAGGCTAGTGACAAGGTTGAAAGCTTATAAAATCACCTTGTCTGTACTTATTTGTATGTGTTCCCTTCTATTAGGTCTTAAGTTTGTAGACCCATTATAGCTTAATACGTCAGACTGGCTGGAGCCCAGATTTGTCTCATAGTGGTCAAATTTCATTTCCTAGGGTGTTCATGGAAGTGAGTTACAGTTCTTTGTGTCCATCAGAAATTTATGCCATTTCATAAGTACAGCACGGTATACTAGTGAATGCACAAAATTGTATATTATAGCTTTGAATACAATAATACCGATACCTATTGAGTTAGCAAGCTCGTTGCTTAAACCTGTTGGCTCTTTGATAGAATTTGTTACAAAACATTTATATCTAGAACCCTTTCACTTTCCATTAAGGTGGTATAGCCACCCCACTCACTTTTTTTTTTTTTAAAGAATTAGAGGCATCTGAGAAAGTTTGGTAAAGATATATTTAAGTAAATGGTGAAAACTCTTTTATTATTACAAAAAGCACTATGTTCTAATGCTAGTGTACTGAGACTCCAGTTTAAGATTGAATATGTGCATGAGTTTGAAATAAGTACACGTATAGAGAGAGGGTATGAAATAGGAAAAACTGGTCACTTCTTAGTTTCTTGATTTCTAGGATGCAAAAAGACAAAAAATTAAAAAGCTTTTTTTTTTTTTTGCAAGTTAGGAGAGTACAGTGGTTTGAGGATACTTTGTTACCACCAAAATTCATGTTGAGGCTCAATCCTTAATGTAACAGTGTTGAGGGGGGTGGAGACTTCTAAGAGTTTTTCATGAGGACTCTGTCCTATGGAAAGCTGCCTCCCTTGTTTTATTTCCTGTGTGTGTGTAGTTTGCCCTTCTGCTTTCTGCCATGGGTTGAAGCAGCACCAGGCCCTCACCAGAAGCCAGGAAAATGATGGCACCATGTTCTTGCACTATTTAGTTTCCAGAACCATAAACAAATAAGTCTCTTTTCCTTATAAATTACCCTGTCTCTGCTATTTTGCATTGCAACAGAAAATGTTCTAAGACAGAAAGCATGGCATTTTAAAGATGACCATGTATTAAGGAACTTTAGAAAAAAATATTTTATATAACTTTGATTTTGGTTTTAGTCAAATTTTTTTTTTTTTTTTAATTTGGAAAACATCTAGTTTTTCCTTGAGTGTAAGAAATTACGAATTGAAGCAATGCTGTTTACTTGAATATCTTTCTCTCTATTTCTTCTTGGCAAGAGAAGTTGAAAGAAAGCACTAGAAGACAGTAGTTAAGGAGAAGACAGTAGGAATGGGAGAGGCAAAAGGAAGATCCTCAGACACACAGATGACAAATACACAAGTGCATACACACAGAGGAGCCTGCACTTACACATACAAGAGTAGAGTTTCCCACCTGAAGATCCTGTTGCCAATGATTCTGTTGCCAGTTTGTAGGTGTATCCCTACCTGAATATTATCTTAGTAAAACTGGCTGCTGACATTAGGATTTGTTTATTTAGATGTTTGCCTTTCAAGATCTGTAGTCTAAGTTAGGAAATGCTGTTATTTTGATTATTTGTTCTCAGCTTGGCAAAAGTCAAGTCCCAGTATTTATATTTAGTTCAAATCTCATTTGAGATGAGACCAGAGATTTAGCCTTTTTTCCTTCCCTTCCTTCCTTCTTTCCTTCCTTCCTTCCTTCCTTCCTTCCTTCCTTCCTTCCTTCCTTCCTTCCTTCCTTCCTTCCTTCCTTCTTTCCTTCCTTCTCCCTGCATCCCCCCATTTATGTGGTATTGAGGATGAAACCTAGGGCTTCACACATTCTAGACAAGTGCTATACCACTGAATAACATCCATAGCCATTTTATTTTTTATTTTGAGACAGATCTCACTAAGTTGCCCAGACTGCCATTGAACTTGGTGATCCTCCTGCCTCAGCCTCCAGTGTAGCTGAGATCACAGCTGCTAACAAGTTCCCAGGTGACATCAATGCTGCCTGTTTGCGGACTGGACTTCAAGTAGTAAGGAATAGGTTGCTGCACTTCAGTTCACAGCAAAATGGATCTTCAGCTATCTTACTAACAGTATTCTCCACATCTTTCAGCATTGCAATGTGGAGAGTATCCTAAGAGGCCTGTCTGTGCCTAATCAGCTAAGATTCTAACATGTAAAAATTTTTCTCACTATTGGTAGAGAAGTTAATTTTAATATCCAGTGGGTTATTTATTGAGTGCAGTTGGTTCAGGACTCACCATGCTCTTACAACTCTTAAGTCCTCTCTTGGATCTGGTCTCTATGTCAAAGCACAGGTTTCCTTTGAGGCACAATAGTGTTTGTAAATAAGCTTTTGGTTATTTTGTCAATCAGAGAACACTGAATTAAACTGTTTTGATTTATAAAATACCTACTCTTTTCTTGAGTGAAATGAAGTAGAAATTATTTCCTTGAGGAAATAAACTATAAATTGAAGCCCATATCTTTCACTCACATATCCTTGTCTATTTTTTCTTGGCAGGAAAAGTTGACGACCTCATACCATATAATTTAATGCTAACTTTCACATTTATGATGTTTAATGGCTACACTGGACATGATGTCATTGTTTGTCTAGTGTAGTTCTTCCTTCCTTTGGGAATTTATCCTTTCCACTTCCAATTGAGTGATTCAGGTGGGGCTTCCTTTTATGGTACTCTGTCTTATTTTTTCAGAAGTGAACATGAGAACAACTGTATTGCCACATTCCCCAGTCTAAAATGATTTATTCTATGCAAGGGTGACTTATGCTGTGTCCATCAGAGGCCTCTCAGGAATTGTTCTTTAGAGGTACAGATGAAAATGAATAGTTTGGTTCATGGAGCTGGTGGGAGATGAATCTGGGAGAACAGGAAGAGTTTTATTGTGATGGTAGCGTTCAGCCACTCAAAGACTAGCAGAGATGAGAGATGTGTGGGTAGAGAGAGAAGCTGCAGTCTTGGGTTACTAGTTTTAGTCCGAAAATCCTGAGGTATCTTAAATCGCTTTGGCTCTGCTTTCAAGCCTTGAACTACCCAGATCTCATGAGCCAAAACAGTCCATTTTGTAAAGCCAGCTTGATATCTTATAATTGAAAGGGGCTTACCATTTCCTGAAACTGGTAAAATGGAGAGGTATCTCACTGAGGATGCTCTGTCTCATGGCCAAACTCTAGTCACCGAACTTAAACTCTGTTTACAAATAAGAATCAGAATTAATGAGGAACAACTGAACCGTGTCTTTGTTTGCCAACAAGTGCATTACATTAGCAAGTGATACCAAAGGACTTAAGAAATAATATAAAATGTAATAATTATAGTTATTGTCACAACAAGTTTGATTGAATGTGAACATCTTGAAGATAAAATGAATAAAGTGGACACTAAACTTAAAATAAAGACATTGATTAAAAGAAATAGAAAAATAAATCTTCCTGGCTCAAAAAGTAATCAGATCAGGCCATTTAAGATTGAAAATAGAAAAATAAAAGTAGCTTCAGACTGATTTTAATAGAATTAAAGGATTGTTGATGAATAATGACTTTTCCACAAAGGAAAAAAAAAGTATTGCTGAGTATAAAACATTCACCAGAATAGTTATTAGTAGTGTATCTAGTGGTTCCAGGAGGAGGAGGAGGAGGAGGAGGCAGCCCATACTTGGGGGCATATTTTTGAATCACCTGGAGGAGTTTTCAGACTATGCATGCGGTTTTCATTCCATTTTGGAATTTCTCACATACTTTTCTTTTTCAAAGTTTGTCCTTATTAGTTATACATGATAGTAGAAAGCATTATGACACATCATACATAAATGGAGTATAACTTCTCATTATTCTGGTTGTACATAATATTCTTAAGGGATACTTTTCTTCCCCACATTCAACTCTCAGATGAGTATCTCAACAAGGGAACAGCAGTTATTAGTGAGAATGTGTATTTTTAAAATGGATAGATTTTTTAAAAGACTGATTTTGTGGCTCAGTGGTAGGGCACTTGCCTAGCATGTGTGAGGCACTGGGTTTGACTTGCAGCACCACATATAAATAAATGAATAAAATAAAAGTCCATCAATATCTAAAAAAAAAAATCAATTCAGATTCGGTAAGAGAATTAGCTCTTAATGAATAAAAATGGAGCAATTTATATGAAAAACAAATGCAAATGAGGACAAGATGTCTCCATTATGTCAAAAAAAAAAGTCCACAAATATGACAAAAGGATAGCTGCTTATGAAAGAACCAAGAGGCCATGGAGAGAGTGAGCAAACACTGAGAAGTATTTACTCTATAAGATGCATTACATCTGTTATCTCATTAAGTTCTTATGAAAATATTGGGAGCTAAGTAGTCATATGTATTTAAGAGATAAAACTGAGATTCAGAGAAGCAAAATCACACAGTTGTTCTGAAATGGAGGCTGTAATCAAATCTACAGTTTGGTTCCAAAGTCAGTGGACCATGAATGAATGACAAATAGTTATTGAATGCCCATATATATGTAAAGCACTGGTAGGAGAAAGTTTAATATATATATAATTTATAGCATTTTCAAATGTTTTCAGCAGAAATGGAGGCAATATATTGGAATGATGTATTACTGTCATATATTGGAAAGATGTATTATCAACTAATGTTTATAGTCAATTAATGTTTATGGCCTCTTGGCTGGATTATATAAGGGAAATTACTAAGAAAAAGTTTTATGCACTAGTAAAAAGATATTTAGTGTTTTTAGAGTATGTTAAGAACCCTGCAAAGGGGTTGGGGTTGTGGCTCAGTGATAGAATGCTTGCCTAGCAGGTGTGAGGCCCTGGGTTCGATCCTCAGCACCACATAAAATAAATAAATAATAAAGGTATTGTGTCCAACTACTATATATATATATATATATATATATATATATATATATATATATATATTTTTTTTTTTTTTAAAGAACCCTACAAAACATTTCAACCCTTTGCATGCCTCCTTGATGAGGAGTAAAGTAACATGGAGCCCATATTTGGGAGTAGATTTTTGATTCACCTAAAAGGTGACCTGCAGTATACCTTTTGCAAGTGTAATTATTGAGCTAAGTGACAGATTCTATGAGCATTGTCTCTTGAAAGCTAGAGCATCCCCAGGCTTCCCTGCTGTTTCTTAAAGTATGGATGAATTTAGGAGTAGAGTTGTATCTCCTGAATAACCTTGCTTTTACTATGTTGGCGATAATTTTTTTGCATAAAACATCATAATTAATTTAAATCTTGTGGAACAGACTAATAATAATAATTAAAGAAAAAAGCCAATGCTGAATTCAGAGTCAAGAGACTGTGGTTCTGTCATTCACTGACTAGATGACCATAGGATAGTCACTATTCTTACTATCATCAAATAAAGGGACTTCAAATGATAATTTCTAATTTATTCAATTTAGTAATTCTACTACATTATAAGTCTAAAATATTGGTAACCTTCTTAGACCTATCAAACTTTTATATCAAGTTGAAAAGCCTGAAATAGATCAATCATTTCATATACTTGAGAACATGATTAAGCATATTGGTCCTTCAATGACAAAAACAGCAAAAATAATAGAGCCTTTACTATTTATTCTACCTCAATCTCAGACACCTCTGTACCATTACTAAAATTCTTTGTAGTTTATTTCTTTGGCTCTGTGCTCTTTTCACTCTGTTTTTTCCTAATAAAGTTTCATCTTTCAGACATGTATTATAAACAGTAGTCTAAGATGGACCCCAAGATTTCTAACCCCTGGTGTATACATGCTGCACCCTTTTCTCAATGAAGTGTAGTTAGGACTGGTGATGCATATGATGGGATTTCATTCCATGATTAGTGTACATTAAATGACAAAAATGAAAGGATTTTACAGATATAATTTGGTTCTCTAATAATTTGTCCTTGGTTAATTAAAAAAGGGACTATCTTGGTTGGGCCTGTGTTAGTCAGTTTTCCATCACTGTAACAAAATACTTGAGAAAATCAACTTAGAGGAGGAGAGATTAACTATGTAGGATTCATGGTTACAGAGGTTTCCATCCATGGTCATTTGACTCAATTGATTTTGGGCCTGTGGTGAGCCAGAACATCATGGTAGGTGGGACAATACAAATTTGCTCACTTCCTGGTAGCCAGGAAGCAGAGACAGAAAGTTGGGGGTTGGGGGAGGAATGAGTGGCCATGGACAACAAAACATATCCTCAAAGGCACATCCCTGGTGACCCACCTTCTCCAACTAAGCCCCATTCCTTGAAGTCTCTACAATCTCCCAATAGAATGACCAGCTTTGGACCATGTCTCCAATGCATGAGCCTTGGAGACAGTCCAGTACAAACTATTACAGAGGCTAACCAAATCAGGTAAATCCTTCAAAAGAACCTTGAGCCTTGAAATGAGAGCGATGTTGACATGGTTAAGATATATGGTATCTAAAAAAATAAAATAAAAAACTCATATGTGAGACAATGCAAGTAAGTTTAGAGATGATAGGATTGGGCTATGAGAGTTTTAAGGTAATAAGTTTTAAGGTAATAATAAGGTAAGAGTTTTAAGGTAATAACCCCCTGATAAGAATTAACTTGGTGATAACTGTAGGCAGGTTATTAACTGGCTGGAGGAGATGTGTCATTAGGGATGTGACTTTGGGGTATATAGTTTGAAAGCCGAGCTTAGTTACTCTCTCTGCTTCCTGAAGCCATGTCTGGAGCTGCTTTCCTCTGTCACACTCTTCTACCATGATGTTCTGCCTCACCTTGGGCATTGAGGAATGGAGTGTGCCATCTATGGACTGAGACCTTTGAAACTATGAATCCCCAAATAAACTTTTCCTCCTCTAATTGTTCTTTTCACATCCTTTGGTCACAGTAGTGAAAAAGTAGACCAAAACAGAAATCAAATGAGAGAGACTGGAATCTCTATCATTGTTGACCTCATAGAAGTCAAATGCCATATTCTGAGAAGGTTATAGGGCAGAAAAGTGAAGGCAGCCTGCAGAAGCTGAGGGTATCAGTCTTGCGCTCACGGAGAATAAAATTCTGCCAACA
This sequence comes from Callospermophilus lateralis, assembly GCF_048772815.1. Lineage (NCBI taxonomy): Eukaryota > Metazoa > Chordata > Mammalia > Rodentia > Sciuridae > Callospermophilus > Callospermophilus lateralis. The sequence goes on along the minus strand of NC_135310.1, from coordinate 39,591,115 downwards.
ATCAGTGAGCTTGAAGAGGATCCTGAACCTCAGGTTGTGTTGCTGTCCTGGCTGACACTTCGATCGCACTGTGTGAAACCCTGAGAAAAGAACCCAGGTTATCCATGCCTGGTCTCCCGACCCATGGAAACTGGCATAATGAATGGGTGTTTTTTTAAGTGGTTCAATTTGTAGTAATTTGTGATGTAGCAATAAAAACAAATACAACATGACTTCAATTATCACCAGATGACTCATTAATTTATACCTCCAGCGAGACCTTCTCTTGCATATTCAACTATCTATTTGACGTTTTCTTTTGGTTGTCTCAAGCCTGCCTCAATTTCAATGTGATCAAAACCCAGCTCATGTTTACTGCTTTCAAGTTAAAAATCACATAATGGCATCTATTATCCATTAAGCATAGATGGGAAAACAAAAAACGCAGGAGCTGTTTTGAAGCCTTATTTAATTTCAGTCCTTATGCCAAACCCCTCACAAGTTCCAGTACATTTCTCTCTGTGGCAGGTGCTTCAGTCTGCTTTACTCAACATCTTACCCATCCCCCACCTCATTATGCCTTTTCTGTAACACTGAAGCAGAAAAGCTAATGACAGAATTTGCTTTTTTTTTTTTTTTTTTTTTTTTTGCAGCTTCATTTTGTCTTTATTTCTGTGAGGCAGATGCATTCAAATAAATTTTGTAAGGTGGACACAAGCAATGAGAGGGGGTAGTCATGTTTGAGGAGCTCCATCTGGCTTGCAAACATGGTTATGGAGATGACTGGTTCTTCCAGAGAAGCTAAAGTAATAATAACAAAATATTAGACTAGAGAAGACAAGTAGGGGCAAGGTTTTTCAGGCTAGTAAAGATGTTGGTCTTTTAAGAGAGGTTTATATATTGAAAAGAAGATTCAGTGTAATAAAAAAGATGACTTTGTGTATTAAAAAGATGTCTGGTCCTTAGCATCATAAAAGCCATGAGGTATCTACTGGAATAGTCAGTCTTGCAGTATAATTGAAGGTTTCTCCTTCCCCCCTGTAGCTGCAGAGCATTCCTGCTTAGTACTTTGACCTTTCTGGAAACTCTGTAAGCTACTTAATACCTCGAAATTCATTCCTTCCCTTCCTTCCTTCCTTCCTTCCTTCCTTCCTTCCTTCCTTCTTTCCTTCCTTCCTTCTTTTCTCTGCTTATAACAGATGAGGTGGATGAATTCAATTTTTTAAGAAGCCAACTAATCCATCCTTTTTTCTCTGTCTCCATTTCCATTCTTATCAGTATCCTGTTACAAGCAGCCATTATCTATTACTTAGACTCTAGAATAGTATCTTGGTTAGTGAATGTCTACATTCATCATTCTTATAAAACCTTGTCGTCCACCCTCCACTCTTCAGCCTGCGTCATCTTTTAGTATACAAACCTCTCTCACTGAAAAATATTCAATAGCTTCCCATTGTTCTTTAAATAAATACCAAATCTTCACTAGTCTGCAAAACCTGGACCCCACTTATTTCTCCAGCCTATTCTTGTATATCTTTTCCCTTTGTTACCCTTCTACCTTGAGAATTTTTGGTTCCTTCTAGGTAAAATGTACCTTTAGATCACAGGTCTTGGTATACAAATTCTCTTCACCAAGGAAAACTCCTTTCACCAAATTTCCCCTAATTAAAATCATCCCGTGACCTCCTTATGGAAAACTCTGCTGCCTCCTTGGCTTGGTCAGTTATCTCATGCTTTTGCTATATCATTTACTCCTTAGGGAATCTCAGTTTGCAGAGTTGGAATTTTGTGTAATCATTTGATTAAAAACCCATTCTCCTACTGTATGGCTAACACCATGGTTTTTATTCATATTTAAATTCTTCTACCTAGTACTGGGTTTAGTACATAGATGGTATTCAATAAATATTTGTTGAACAATGATGAAGCATTTATAATGCTGTATGCATTCTTCTAAGTGATTTAGACATATTATGTCAGGTTTTTTTTTCATAAAAATACTTTGAGGCATGTAGAATTCTGTCAGTCAGGATAAACTAGGCTATGTCATGGTAATAGCATCCTGACTAGTGGTTTACGATGACCTCAGCCAGTTTGTTTCTTGTTTATGCTTCAAGTACAAAATATTTTAGCAGGTAGAAAGCTTTATTGTAGTTACTGGGGGACTCAGGTTAGGTGCCCCAGCTTGATGCATGCTTCCTACAGTTGTTACAACAGGGAAGATAGATGCTAATCATGTATTGGCTCCTCAATGCTTCTCCTAAGAAGTGACACAGCTAGACAAAGCAAGTTGCCTGGCCATGTCTAGCTACAAGAAAACAGAGATGTTCAGTCGTGGTAGGTATCTGTCGGGAAAAGAATCAGATCTATTGGTGATCAGGCAACAAATAAATAAATAAATAAATAAAAATAAAAAAGTCTACTTCATGTATTATTCTTATTTTACAAGTGAGTAAATAGGTAACAGTCTTAGAAGTAACTTGCTTGAAAGTGGAGAAGCCAGAATTTGAATTTGAGAAGTGTGTCCATCCCCTATACTTTTCCCAGAGCTTTATGTTATTCTTTGTCCACACTGGGATCTAAACATTACCATTTTAAGAATAAATGGTTAGCCAAGATTCTGGCATTGCCTTCATACCCAAAGGAAATGAAGGCTTTGCTGCTCTAGCCAGAGTTTCACTCTCTGAAGATGGGAGAAATGAAAATTTTTCCAGGGAATCTATGGTCAGGAGCTGGTCTTTTCTGTTGGATCCATAGTTTGGCTATTGTTAATTGAGCTGCTATAAACATTGATATGGCTGCATCACTGTAGAATGCTAATTTTAAGTTCTTTGGGTATAGACGGAGGAGTGGGATAGCTGGGTCAAATGGTGGTTCCATTCCAAGTTTTCTGAGGAATCTCCATACTGCTTTCCAGAAAGGTTGCACAAATTGAAGTCCCATCAGTAGTATATGAATGTATGTTTTTTCCTACATCCTGGCCAACATTTATTGTTGCATGTATTCTTGATAATTGCCATTCTGACTGGAATGAGATGAAATCTCAGTGTAGTTTTAATTTGCATTTCTCTAATTGCTAGAGATGCTGAACATTTTTTTTTCATATATTTGTTGATCAATTGAATCCTTAGCAAGAAAAGTGAAGCAGGAGGCATCAGAATACCAGGCCTTAAACTCTACTGCAGAGCAATAGTAGCAAAAATGGCATGGGTATTGGCACCAAAACAGACACATAGACCAATGGTACAGAATAGAAGACACAGAGACAAAACCACATAAATACAGTTATCTCATACTAGACAAAGGCACCAAAAACATCCATTGAAGAAAAGATAACCTCTTGAACAAATGGTGCTGGGGAAATTGAAAATCCTTTATGGAGCAAAATGAAATTAAACCCCTATCTCTCACCCTGAACAAAACTTAATTCAAAGTTATAAAAGATTAGGCACTAGAACAGAGACACTGTTCCTAATAGAAGAAAAAAAAAAGGCCAAATATTCACCACGTAGGCTTAGGAACTGACTTCCTTAGCAAGATTCCTAAAATGCAAGAAATAAAACCAAGAATCAATAAACAGGATGGATTCTAACTACAAAGCTTCTTCTCAGCAAAGGAAACAATCAAGAACGTGAAGAGAGAGCCTAGAAATGGGAGGAAATCTTTGCCACCTGCACCTCAGAGAGCATTAGTCTCCAGGGTATGTAAAGAACTCAAAAATCTCAACACCAAAAACAAATAAAGAAACAATCAAATAACCCAATCAATAAATGGGCTAAGGATCTCTTGACTGTTGACAGATATTTTGAATAAATTTGTAATTTTGACTGAAAGGTTATTTAGATTTTATTTGGCCAATTAGCAGAGAATACTTTTTTCAAAATATAAAATTTGAGTCAAAGAACTACATAAACTTTGATTGCTGTCAACCAAGGCTCTGATGTTACTTATTCAATGAACATATTGCAGACATCTATGTTTAACCAAAATGTCATGTTACTTGCTAACAGTAACATTTATACTCATATTAAAGAATATTTCTTGATTTTTTTTCTTTGTTAACAAATAGAGATGAATCCTAATGATCCCTACATGGAAATGTCTATCAAATGGAGTCTGTTGCCTATTATAGCAAAGCAAATATGACAGTAATTGAATAATGCATTCTGGGACACATTTTCATTAGAGATAGAAAAAGAATAAAGTCTGATAAAATATAATAATAGTGAAGAACTTGTAGGTAGGTAGTTTATGCCAACATACTTTTTAATATATAGATACTTATTTAGCTTTTTGGTTGCTTTGACTTGACAAGAGCAAGATAGAAGAGGGAAAATTTATTTGGGGCTCACAGTTTCAGAGGTCTTGGTCCATAGATAGCTGAAATCCCTAGCTCTGGGCCTAAGGTAGTGCAGAACAATATGTAAAAGGGCATGGCAAAGAAAGCAGCTCAGGACATGAAGCAGAAAGCAGAGGACCTCTGTTCACCAGGAACAAAAGATAAACCCCAAGGCATGCCCTCCAATGACTTACCTTCTCCAGCTCTACCCTACCTGCTTATAATTACCGCCCAGTTAATCCATATCAGTGGATTAATGCACTGATTAAGTTAAGGTTTTTATGATCCAATCATTTTACCTCTGATAATTCTTGCTTTATCTTAATGCATGACCTTTTGGGACACCTAATATCTAAACTATAATAGATACTTTCAGTTCTAAATTTTTCACTTCAAAAATTAATATTTTTAAGGGCCAGATTGTATGTGAGTAATTTTTGAAGTGTTTATTCTTAGGTAAATGTTTTAATAACCTGCAAAAATCCACAAAGGACTGGAATAGCTGCTCAACAAAGACTTATCCAGATTTCAGCATTTGCTTCGTGCAAAAAGCAGGCAAAAATATATACCATTTTCCCTGGAGAGCCATGGGGAGGAGGGTGCCATGTCTGAGTGTCAGTGTCAGTATTTTGGCACTCTGGGATTCTAGGTGTCAGAGGCCAATTTAATTCTCAGCGAAATATGGGAGACTCTTATTGAAATCAGTCAGAGATATATGAGCATCTTCTAGGCAGGATGGTTTCCTCCTCTGCCATGGAGTCTGAATTTGAACATATTTACATCTGTCCACAGAATATTTGCCAATTTTACCACCTGAGAAAATTGCATTAAAAACCCAATGGTGTTTTATAGATCTCAAAGAAAAGCTTAATCTCATCTCCCCTCGTATTAATGACTTCCCTTCTTCTATCCTCTGAAATTAATACTGCATGCAGGTGACGTCTAGAATAGGCTTCTGTTCAGTTACCTTCTAGCACTAGCCCCTCCTCCATTTTAGTGTAGCCAAGGCCTTCCCACTTTAGTGCTGTGTACTGGCCAGCATATCTCTCTCTCATCTCCCTCATCTCTGTCTCTTTCTGTCACATCTTTTATATCATACTAGATCCTGAAAAGCCTCCTTGGAAATGAGACCACTTCCTGATAAGTGATTCTGGGGAATGTGGAATATAAAGACAACTGAGAAGAGGGAGTGTGTCCCGCTGTAAAGGTGCATAAAAGCTATAAAACACTAGAGGAGAGGAGGGGGCATGGGTGGAAAAGAGGGTGGTGAGTTTGGCCATGTGCTGTTTCTCTCCAGATCTGTTTTTTAAGAGTCACTTCTGGTCCTTTGGCCAATCTGCACTTAATTACCTGCTCCTGCTCTATTCTCCAGCCAGCCAGCCGTGTGGCCATTCTATTCCTCAACCCTCCATGAGGCCCAGCTCTGGAGTTAGATGATCCTTTACAAATGCCTTGTGGACCAAAACAATGTATGTGTCTGTGGGGATTTTCACTCAGTGGTCAGGATGCCAACCACAGTGCTGATCGTTTTAAATGGCTTGTGATCTGAGGCTGGGAGATGCTCATTAGTGGCCATAAGAGTTCAGTATCAGGAACAGATTGAACCAAGTCACATTGCTGTCTGCCAGCACAAGCATTAATAGAAGAAACCGTGTCAATAAAAGTTCCCAAGACCAAGCCATAGAACAAGGCACTTACGGACAATTATAAACATTTTGCCCCGTGGTAACTCTCCTCTATCAAACCTACTCCAAGTCTGATAAGCGCTGCCTCTTTAGGGGTCATTAGTTTCTCTGAAAGTTTAAACAGCTGTCACTTGTGATCCTCCTCAGGTGCTCATGTGGGAGAGATTAGCCTGTGTTTATAAGCTGGTCTGTTCATTAAGCGTCTACCCGTGTGGAACCCCCTCCACAGGCTGCGAGTCCGGCTGCAGATCTCCCACAGATAATTGGGGGCTGCTGCAAATTACACAGAGGTGCTGCTGGCCTCGAGGACGGTGTGGCCTTATTAATATCAGCTGGGTAGAGTGCACCATTTTAATGATTTCCAATAAACCCAGGCAAACTCGGTGCTCCACAGAGTATTTGGCCATTGACAGTTACAGAGACTGTGCAGGGTTGATTTTCCTGTAGTTACTGTCAACTTTCTCATTAACATTTGAAAATCAAGGTTTAACTCATTGTCAGGCAGCAAATCGTCCATGGTCCCCTTCTAAATTCAAGTTTCTCTAGTGCTTTTAATGCCTGCCAAATCTTGCCAGTAGATTTATTTAATGGCTGTTACAGTAGAAAAAAAGATACTTTATGAAGACGTGTGGCTTCAAATTCAGGAAGTATATTTTGGCAGTGTTTTTGAAATCAAGACACTCGAGTTTTAAACAGCATTCTCCATTTATATGCTCTGTTAACGAAATTTGGTGTGTTTCTGTATTCTCTGATATTACTAAGTTTTTTGCAAACTAATAAAAAGGTTTATATTTTAACATTTTAAACACAACCTTAAATTTTACTGAAAATTCTTTGGAATATTTTAAATAGGTTGGATAATTTGTTTTTCATTCTGATTAACATATAGGTAAAGGAAAGACAAGATGATTTTTAAAAAATGATGACATTTATTTTTAGTAACAAAATATTGGAATATTTCTAAAGCACCTTTAATGTCTCTATCATAGGATTTGCTTTGGAAACGCAATAATTCATACCCATGTTGGAATGTTCAACTTAAACTCTGACAGATTAAATGTATTTATTTTTGAAAAAAAAAATTTTTTTTGGGGGGGGAGCATACCATGGACAGTCATTGTAATCACATTCAAATGGTTGACAAGTTTTACACATCCAAAAAAAGGTGTATCCGTCCTTCAACAAATCATTTTTAAAGAGCTTAGTCATGAAAGCCTCTGAAGTACAAAATGTTTTCCTGCTCTTTTCTTACCTCAAGTGAAATACTCTAAGTTTTGCCACTTTTAAAAGTTTTCTATCCATAAATCTTGGACTGCTGACAATCTGAGCTTAAAGAGCACCTCTGCCATTACTTTCTTTGCTACCGATCTTGGCTAATGAACCATGGAGGAAGTGGTCTCTTGAATAATGCTAATTGTGAGATTTGCTTCCAATTCTTTTATTATATTGCAGTTGAGGCAGTGGCTTCATTAGTACTTATAGGATACAGTCTTTAAAACATTTTATTAAAAAATGTTTTTAATTCTGAAATCTGTATCTTCTCTGTTTTACCCTTCCTTTAATGACTGATAACAAAAAAGTAGTATCTGTGTATTTCATGTAAACAAAATCTGACAGATACCATAAGCTGAGACAGGAGGGAAGAGCACCATGTTCTTCCACCTCATACCAAGCCTCTCCATGCTTCATAATGTGATAGGATGCTTGCTTTGCCAAATTTTCAGAAATGTTTTCTATGCATATTCCAAGTCTATTTGTTCATAAAGGAATACCTTGCAGTTTGTCAATATATTGATTTCTATAAATTATTTCAGACATTTTTACTATAAAGAGGTATTTCCCCAATGGTGTATGACTTTCCCTATTAACTAAGGAAACACAGAAGTGGCTCCTAGTTATTTAACATTAAATTTAGTGAAATGTTAGAAATTGCTGGTTTGAGAACAGTGTGACTCTAAATATCACAAAAGAATGGTTATGCTCTATTATAGTTATGCAGCTTCGTCAATGTTTATAGCAGCTCAATTTATAATAGCTAAGCTATGGAACCAACCTAGGTGCCCTTCAACAGATGAATGGATGAAGAAAATTGGTATATATATATATATATATATATATATATATATATATATATATATATAGTGGGATATTACTCAGTCATAAATAAGAAAATTATGGCATTTGCTGGTAAATGGATAGAATTGGAGACTATCATGCTATGTGAAATAAGCCAATCCCCCCAAACTAAAGGCAGAATATTCTCTCTGATATGCAGTTGCTGACTCACAATGGGGGAGTGTGTTACCAGATTGGACAGGGTGAAATGGGGGGAATGAAGGGAGGATGGGAATGGGAAAGACAGTAGAATTAATTGAACCTAACTTTCTTATGTTCATATATGAATACATGATCAGTGTAACTCCACATCAGGTATAACCACAAAAATGGGAAGTTATATTCCATGTAATGTATGATATGTCAAAATACATCCTACTGTCATGTATAACTAAAAAGAACAATGAAAAAATTCTTTAAAAATGATTATGCTCTATTTTACACACCTACATTAAAATTGTCATATTTCTTATAATCCTGAGTTAATAGCTAAAATTATAAAATTAATTAATAAAATGATATTTTTATTAGTTCATTTAATCAGATTCAAATAGTGTTCTTGATAATTTTGAAGTTTTCAGACAGATCTTTTTATACATCACTAGATGATTTTTTTTAAAAAAATACAGATAGCGTGGCTAATGAAAAATATGTAATAGGAACTGTAACGTTAACTTGACCTTTTTTTCCTGGTAGTTTGCTTGTACTTGGATTACTCTCAGTTTTCAAACCATTGGGTTATTTGCAAGTCATTTTTTAAATCTGCTTAACATTTTGTGAGAAAAACTTCATTTGAAACTAGACAATCCATTTAACGGACCCACAAACACTACAGATAATTGACTATAGTGGAAGCAAGTGTATGACAAAGGGTATTGCTCTTATCCCTACCATGCTTTAAAAACCAGCCCATCTCTCACCTCAGGACACCTTGCTTATTGCGCACAGCACAGGGCTCTGACAGACAGACTGAATGAAGGGAAGAGGCAAGTCATATGATAAAACTGGGTTTCTTTCTTATTGGATAAAATCCTAGTGCTTTCCCTCAACACCATAATAAATTGTCTTTTGTTAATGCATCTGAGGGGCTGCTGCCTGAGAAAAGAGAAAGAGGATCATTACTTTCCATTTATTTTTTTTCTGTGCATTTTATTATTATTATTTTTATTAGTTACACATGACAGTACAATGATCTTGACAATTCATACATTTGAATCAACTGGGTATAATTTTTCATTTATTTACCCAGCTCTGGCTCTGGCTGCCAGAGTTTATAAGAGAATGGGCAATGATACAACTTCAGTTAGTGGTTTTCGATCTTTGTGAACCAGCTCTGATCGTAGTAGATAATGGTATATAATCACAAGATAAGTCTTCTGATTTATGCTCTCATATCTAAAATTTTTAAAAATGGTGGCTTAAAAAAGTTTTATTGGGAGAAAGTATGTATATATATGTCAATGATGCGTATTTCATTTATGAACATTTCACATATACATGTTTGTTTATTTATTTATTTTAGGGAGAAGTTTGATTTTTTTTTAAGACTTCTAAAATGACCTGGGATCTCCAAAAAAACTAAGAGAGTATAGGGAGCAAGGGATATATATGCTTACACTTTGTTTATTCTCCTGAACAATGGATAGAAGAAAATTCCCAAACTCATTGAAAAACTCCTTTTCAAGTAAAATAGAACTTTTATAAAAGAGTAGATAACTTTATTTTCTTTGTGGCATCTTTGAAGGATCTGAAATTCTGATGTGTATAATCGTTACAAAGTAAAATTCAATGAATAACTAGACCGTTTGGTATATTCAAAGAACAAAAGTGACTATGAGAAGGTCTTCTTGCTCACAATGATGAACATGTGGCAACGGCACGAAAATTCTCTGGAGGGATAAAGCTATAGCCCAAGGGTCAGAAGGAAACAACTGGGTTTTGCAAATCATTTTCAGTACGAGATATATATATATTTGTAAGACATGCTTTGTGGACTCACGTCTGTATGATGCTTCATGTCAAGGGAGATCAGAAATTATCAGAGCCAAAAAAACAAAATATGTAAATTTATAGTTAAAGCTAACAAGTAAGCAAAATGTGCTAGACCCATCATTTATGTGAACTATCCCTTTCTTGGAAAGTTTCTAATATTTCCTGTAAGTAGTCATAATTCAAACTGTCAAGTCATGTGGTGCTGGCAAAAATTCACATTAACTCTGTTCCATTTTTTTTCTTTCCATTTGTCTTTTGTTTGGATTCTCTTTTGATGACACTTATTGCTTCATAAAGTTTATGGTCTTCTTCTTTTCCTCACAATTGCTTTGTTCTCCATGCTTTTTGTTTCTCTGGAGGGAGAAGTCAGTTTGGGAAGGAACGCAGATAGACCAGGATTGAACCCCGGTTTATTTTAGGTCTGTACTAAGCCACGTTGAACGCATCGTACGTGATCCTGTTTCCTCACTGTTGAAGATGATTCTGTTACTTTGGGTATAGATTTGCCTGCATGTGACTAACACCCTAAAGACTTAAACAATGGAAATTTATCTCTTGTTCATATAAAATCTGGGCTGGTATTGTGAATGTGCTCCAGAAAATCATTAAGTTTCTATAAGATTCCAGAGACCCAAGCTCTGTTTCTCTTCTTTTTCAGCATTGCCAGAGTGTGGCCCCTATTTATATGGTCTAAACAACTCACCGCTTTTGAATTCCAACAGCAGGAAGACCGAACACAACCTAAGATTGTTCCCATTACTTGCACTCATGTCATAGGCCGAACTTAATATCTGGCCACAGGTAGACAGACATAGAGGGCCTGGGAATGGCAGTCTTTATTTTGGAAGACTTTGCCAGGCAAAAAAAAAAAAAAAAAAAAAGGAATGGGGGAGGGATTCATTATTCTAGAAGAAGTGGTGAATAGTTACTATGATTTAACTGTTCAACTAACATTATCTAACAGAGGTAGGCCTGACTTGTACATGAGCTGTTAGGTGTGTCCCCAAATGCCCACAATACTTTTAGGGAATCAGAAAAAAAGACCTTAATTTTAATTTATTTTAAAATCAGAGGGAAAAGATGAGTGTGACAAAAATGGATGTGCAGTAATGAATTAAGCCTGCATTATACTTGCTTTTATGCCAAAGAAGTCATAAATATAATTCCTGCTATTTTCTTATAAAGAAAAAGGGCCACGAGGAAAAGTTCCCAGGGCCCCTCACAAGTTATGAGGTAACCTAGGCCACAAGTGTGATATTTAAACCTTCTCTAGGGTACTGTAAAGGTAGAGGTATTGTAGATGAAAATAGATATTATAATTCCTTTTCCTTCAATACTATTTTTGTCTCTAATCCATATCACTTTTGTATTAGTTAATCTTGAAAGATACTATTTTTTTTTCTGAATTTAACACCAACTTTCTAGTGAAACCTTTCTTTTATATATATATATATATATATATATATATATATATATATATTTTTTTTTTTTTTTTTAATTTTTTTTAAATTTTTTTTTAGTTTTTAGTTTTCGGCAGACACAACATCTTTGTTTGTATGTGGTGCTGAGGATCCAACCCGGGCCTCACGCGTGCCCGGCGAGCGTGCTACCGCTTGAGCCACATCCCCAGCCCTGAAACTTTCCTTATATAGAGAGTCCATATAGGACTCTGCTGGGGGACAGCTTGTTAATTTGAGGACAAAAACAAAAAAGACACATTTGTCTCCAGTTTTCTCATCTGTTAGAGATACTCCTTTGGGTTAAGACATTGACTGTGGGAGGCCCTGGTTGAAAATTCAGCATACAATTTGAAAAAATTTCCAAAGTGATTTTGAAATATCAGATTTTCATCTACCTGGAAATATAAACATCAATATTGATTAACTGCAACTTGAGATTCTGTTTACTACGTTCGTATTTACTTGATTTAAAATGAATAACTTTTTAAAAAAATTTTATTAGTTATTGGTGGACCTTTATTAATTTATTTGTTTATATGTGGTGCTGAGAATTTAACCCAGTGCCTCACACATGCTAGGCAAGCGCACTACCACTGAGCCACAACCCCAGCCCTAAAATGAATAACTTTTATGATCAGAAACCCACAATAAATATAATTCTAAAATTTAAGTGTATCTATCAAGTTGCAATTTCTAGACTGAGAATAGGTCCTGAAAATAAGGGATCACAGGGTGAATGTAGGTTCTCTTGGGAGGGAAGGGGGAAGACACTAGATTTGAAAGAATTCTATGTACTATCTTTGTTTATTATTTTTTCAAACAGTACTAACAGATAATTTATTTGTTTAACTGAGTATCACTGAGATATAGTTATACTAAATAACATATTTCTCTAATATCAATATTCATAGCTTTAAAAATGAATATATGCTTTTCAATTGCATCAGTAGCATCTATAAAGACAACCTGTTTTTATTTATGCTTTTTTCAAAGATTGTGACTAAAGAGCTGTGGGTGTAGATCAGTGTTCATTATAGAGTACCCTGGGTTTGATCCCCAGCACTAAAAAAAAAAAAAAAAAAAAAAAAAAAAAAGTGTGATTAAAGCTCTATTCATTTTAAATGACCACAAAGCCTTACCTTGATACTGGTGTGCATTCTGTATACTCTGATGGATAAATACAGTACATCTTTCTGAGACAAAATTTTTACTCCATGATATGTTTGTATTAAGACAAAAACCATTACAGCATAGAATGAAATATGTGCATGAATTTAAAGAGAAAAAAAGGACTTAAACTCCAAACTTGACAACTCTTGGGCCTGATCATAAGATTCTTACTTTTCTTTGCCTCTCCCATTATTTCAGTGGGAAATTTGCAAAGCATCACTTTCAGTATTTGAGGTTCTGCCTGATCTACTTCCAGAGCATGCATACTGTGCATGTTATGTATACCTGGGCAGGCCAGTTGAAGCAAGTTATCATGGCACAATCATTTAGCCATGACACTGAAGAGGAGACTTTGTCTCATAATTATATCTAGGTATGACCTGCCTAAGCCAGGGTCTCAACAAAACTGGATAGTGTCCTTAAGGACTTGGGATATTTTAACATGTTCCTGTGTCCCTTAGAAATGGGCAGATGTCAAGATTCCTGAATATTACCTTATTTAAAAAAAATTCTTCTTGGAGTGTTTTTTTTTTTTTTTTTACTCCAATTAGGAATTCAGGCTTTCAGTTATCAAATTCACTCCCCTGCCCCCGCCCCCAGTCTAACTGGCCACCAAGTAGTATGCAGGATATTTACTGGCTCTAATCAATACCTTCCAACCAGGCAAGATTAGCTGTCTACTTTAGCTTGACTATTTGGAATCATTGGCCTGGATTTGGTTATTTGAAAATATGTCTGACATTTCAGTCAAGACAGAGCTTGTGAGCTATGTTGGCACTGGGAGCATGTATATTTTCACATGTCACAAGGCCTTATTCAATAGTTTATTGCTTTGATTCCTTAAGTAGGCACTTGTGACTGAGTTAGGACTCTTCTCAATGAACTTAACCAGTTGTCCTCAGAAAGTAAACTTTCTCTTATGTGGAAGGTGAGGTTTAGAAACTGTTTGCATTACCCCATAAGTATTTGACTTAGGATAGGATACAGCACAGAGAATAGGAAGGCAAGATAAACAAACACAGGCCCTTCTATATTTCATTGCCTTATTAGGTTGAATGTAAATGGCCCTGAGATGTCTACCTCGTCACCATGTGATTTTACACTCTTTAATAAAGTATTTTTTCAGGTCATGTGATTGGTATTCAGAAATCTACTTATATTGTGCCCCTTTTGAGGTAAGGAATTATCTTACCATAAATTATTGAAGCAAATTCTTCCAATAATTTCTTAAATTGTAAAAATGGATGTGATAAGAATAAATCTTTGTGTACAAACACTTCTTACTACCTGTTTGGAGCTTTATCCTATTATAGTAGGGTAGAATATTTCTTTCTATTAATTTGGGATTTCCACTCCTTCAAATTTCCTAGGGAATAATATCTTATAGAATATAATGTCTTAGTCTGTTTTGTGTTGCTATCATATAATACCTGAGACGGTATAATATATAAAGAAATTATGTTTGGTTGAGTTACTAGTTTTTTGCTTCTGTCTGCCACACTGGGACATTGACATCCCTGTGAGACTTTCTATGGTCTCTTAAACCCGGAGATATCACAGAACCTTTCTCTTTCTAGAAACCTACCCTCCTAGACAAAACCAGAGATAGACAGATTGATTGACTGATTATTGATCTGTGTATCTATAAAGACCTTTCCGTGCAGGCATAGATAATTTGTGCTTCCTGAAAACTTTTTCTGAGAGCTGGTTAGCTTCTGTTTCAATGTTTCGTGAAAAATGTTTCAGTTTTTTTTTGTGCTTTCCTTTGAGAAGAAGGACGCAAAACCTTTCTCTGGGTTCCAAGGTTTTTGCTCTGAGTGATGCTCCCTTCTATCTTTTCCTATTTCCCCTGCAGGAAAACCTCATTCTATTCAGAACAGAAGGGAGCAACTTCCTGTTATCTTCAATTTAAGAGACCTCTTGAACAAAAATAAGGAAAATTTGCCCTAAATCAACTAGCCAAGTGGTAGTTTTCTGGCTATCTTCTCTTCCTCATAGTACTTCTTTCATTTCTCTTTTTTTTTAATACCCCCATCAGTGTGTGTGAGGAAGAAAATAAAGTAAAACCAGGCTAAAATCACCACCAGTTTATGTGTGTGTGTGTGTGTGTGTGTGTGTGTGTGTGTGTGTGTTATAAGCTTAATAAAGAGAAATACAGAGTTTACTACATTCTATAATTTTCTCTAACCTAAATAACCTATTCTTTTCCTGAGAGTTACTTATAGAACCACAGGTAAATAATACCCCTCCCACCAAAGAGAACAACTCTAATATGCTCATAGCGGACACGGTTGCTCAATTTTGGCACTCTGCCTGCCTGAATCTGGTGACTAAATTATTTTTCAACTTCCTGCTTCAGATAGTAACCATCAATCAATCAAAGCTGGCATACAATATGAAATTTATTTAATATCCTTGTCTTGTCACAAAAAGTATGGGTTCTGATATCAGAATGCCCTGGTTTATGTTCTACCACCATTATTTAAGAGCTGGGAAAATGATTTGGGCAAGGCATTTAATTTTATTAAGTCTCTATTTTTTATGTATATGATGGGGTAATAATAAAATTTCCAAAAAGTCATGGCAAAAAGTAAATATTCTATGCAATGAAGTTTGGGTAATGCCTAGCATTCAAATATTGGCTTTTATTTGTTATTAATATCTTTATTCATATGAAATGTTTTTAATTGAAATGTCCAGACAAAAGTTGATGTGGGATTCTAAATCTGTGGGACATCCCATTTGTGTACATTTTCTTAAATTTAAGAGAGGTGTTGTGTTTTCATTGGAAGAATATATGAGTGATAATTTTAGGAACTCTTGAATGTAGGGATAAATTGGCAGGACCCATGAATGATTAGAGCTGGAAGAAGAGGTATTACTGACTACTATATACCACTAGATTGGGGTCAGATAATTGTACAGTGTGGATAAAGAACTGTTTGCAGAATACATAGTGGTACAGGAACCTTAACTAATTTGACATTCTTTTCTGCATTCTGGTAGAATTGCATAGAGTCTACGTCCAACATCAGAAGTTATTATGGTTGAAATGAATAGACTAGAAGAGCAACTGTTGTCAGCTTCCCTTTCATGGGAAACCAGGCTTAAAAGGAGTAATTTAAAGCCAAAACAAAGGTCAGACTGGCAGAGATACGCATATCTACTTAGGGACAGATGGATTGAATCTGCACTTACATTGATAACCAATTAGGTAAGTGAAAACTTCTGTTTTGAGGAATTTAGCTTCAAAAACTTGATAGAACAGAAGTTTGATTATAGTAATTGAAAATAGAAATATAATTTCAGAGTTGTATTATATAGAAACCGTAAACTGATGTGCCTCTTTGTTCCTTTCAAAATTTTTAGTCTCCAATTTTGGGGGCAAGGGTATTGGTAAAGTTTGAATACACAGTATTATTAGAAAATAATTATGAAAAATTATGGTAAGGAGGAGTCCAACAGTATAAGGTGAGCAAATAACTCATTGATTATTGATTGATTGATAAAAAACAATTGGTTAATAATATGGTATAGTAGAAAGATTACCATATAAATAGTTCTATATCTACTTCTATATCCTTTCCAGAATATGCTATTTCCTAACATTTTATGAAATATTAAATATGTATGAGTGACAGTGGTCAGCTTCCCAGAGACTGGAGCCCAGAAAAATAATGCATAATGTTCACTGGCAAAAAAGTGACACTTGAATCTTAGGGGGTGAGTGAAAATCATCTGCAGAGGATAAACACAGTAAGCAATGGAAAAGGATGAAACATCACACTTACAGAAGAAAAAGAGAAGAAAAAGCTAGCACTTATGGAGCAAGTAAATATCAGAGAAATAGCAGAAAGCAAAGCTAGGAGAGAGGACATTGAGGTTGGGAGAGTGAGACTTCTGGTTCCAGGTGACAGGTTGGCTGCATATGTATCTATTCTCCTTTCAGAAATCCCATTAAAATAAACTTTAAAAGTACCAAGAGTAAGACATTAATAGCCATCCTCAAATCAGGTAGAGACACCCATGAACCATTATCCTTGACAATTTTCTGGACTCTGGAAAATGTATGTTAAGGAGTAAAGGAGGGAGAGACAGCCCAGAGCAGGAGCGTACAGGTGGCTGTGGTGGAGTCACGGGGCGAGCTGCCTGATGGTGGTGCCTCTGGAATTCTCCCACGCTGGAGATTTGAGGCCCAGGTACAAAGGGGATAGTGGTCAGATTTGGGTCAATGGGTGTCCTCCAAAAAGCTGAACAAGTTAGCAGCTCTTCTCATGGTATTGCTCACCAAAGAAATTAGTTTAAAGTTCCCTGAGTAAAACCCAGGGTGGGGACTGACTTTGTTCCTGAATTTCACTTATATAGTTTAAAGAAAAGTTTTCTAGGTGCTCAAAACTTGCACCCCATTGAAGAGGCCTGGTAGGGACAGGACTGCTGCCAACAGAGGGAACCCAGACTAGCTAAGGGTGTTAAGTCAACCTGCCTTCAGTTCTTGATTTTATTTTATTTGTCTTAACTTCTATTATTTTAGTTTTTTGTGGTTCTGGCGATTGAAACCCAGGGCCTTGCCCAAGAAAAGTCTTTTACCACTGAGCTGTATCCCCAACCTCAGTTTACAATTTTAGACAAATATATTAGAAGGAAATTCCACACCACCCCCCCACCCCTGCAGTGCCAGTCCTTGAGAGAAACAGCTAATTTAGGGCACAACATAATTTTATATACTCCTTCAGTGATAGAGGTTGAGAGATTTGAGAAACTATGGCCTATGTTAATAAAAAAAAAATCAGGTGTTATAAAAATGAGACAACTGAAGAATAATGAATACTTATTAGAAATTTAAAAATGCATTATCTGAATGAAGAAAAGTGAAAAAGAAGTGCTAGAAGAAAAGCTTGAGGCAATCACTTAGAAATCACAGGCTGAAAGAAAACTAGGAACTTACGTGGGGAAGTTTGATATTCTATAGGATCTGTTCAGAGAGCAAAGACTTTTCCAAAGGCGTTTCAGAAAAAGGCAGAGAGAATAAAATAATTACCAGAGAAATAATAGAAGAAAACTTATACATGTGTTATTTTTAGCTTGAAAGGAGTGTAGAGTAAAGAGCACACAAGGAAAGGAAAAGCCACACCTTGAAAGAGACTTGTGAAAGGTGAAGAGAAGGTCCAGCAAAGCCTCCACTTACTGCCTCCAATAAATGGAAATCTAGCTTCTTATCAGAGACATAGTAAACTTGAAGACTGTGGTGTGGGGAAAATAGGATTTGGAACTTAGAATGAAATGTTCAGCTAAACTCAAATTCAGATAAAATGGGGCATTTTTAGATAGCAAAGACTTATAAAATATTACCACTCATGCTTTATCATCTCAAAGATTTGCTTAAGTAATTTATAAAGAAAAAACTCAAAAAAGAGAGAAAATGAAATGAAATCCGTGGAACAGTAATGAATTCTGGGATATTTTGGTTATCTAGCACTATATCCTTGTTTTGTAGGAAATTTATACTAAGATATTCAGAAATTTTAGAATGAAAATTCAACAACTTATTTTCAAATGGTTCAGAAAAAAGACATGTTGTGTTGTGTCTCCAGCTCTTATCTAAATTTTTAAATTGGTGCATTATAATTATACATCATATTGGGATTCATTCCTATATATTCATACATATACACAACAGAATAGTATAATTTGGTCAATTTCATTCCCCAGTACCTCTCTTTTCCCTCTTCTTTTCCCTTCTGTAACTTCTTGATTATTTGAAAATAAAGACAACTTTTAAAAATAAAACATAAGGAAGAAACCTTAAGAGGTAAAATAATAAAGTTTCCTTTCCAGTGCATTACACCCCTCCATAGTGTACCCTATCTAAAATCTAAAATTCTATCCCCATACTCTGTTCTCCATTCTCTATCCCACCTTCTTAGCATCAATAAAAATGGATTTACTTTTATATATCTAGTTGTTTATATGTTTCTTGACTTTTTCCTCTGCCTTGCCAACTACTATAAACCTTTTATGAGGGGCTATTTACTACTATATCCCCTGAGCATGGGATGCTGCCAAGAACATATTGAGTTCTTGATAAATATTTGTTGAATGAACCAACAACCTCATTATTAAAAGCACTAGTAGTAAGTCAATGTCTTTCTTCACAAAATATTAATACTAAAATTAAAACTACTCTATGTTGCCCATTATTTGAGATTATCTCTTTTTTTTTTTGCATCTTCTACACAGAAAGATGAGAATTTAGTCAAACATCACTTATAAGATTATTGTCCTCTGGTATTTTTCTTGCAAATGAGATGTGTTCTGCTCTGCAATCTGTCCAACAGAGAAAAATTTTAAATGTTAGCTTATGATCTGAAGAGTGCTGAGAAACTGATTTGATACATTTTTTCAGAATGAGGTATAAGTACATTTTTAAGATAAGTACCCGAAGTTTAAGAAAAAAAAAGAAAAATAATTAAAAGATGACAGTTATGCAGTTGTTGTAGAATAAAAATTAGGACAGGGAAAAATAGGGCTCCATCAACAATTTCATGTAGAATAAAAGTGATTTGCTCAATTAAACCATCATGTGGTCCCCACTTTCCTGTTTGTTAGTTATGTTCTTCAGGAGCACAAAGTTAACGATGGGAATGATTTTCAGTAAGTGTTTTACCACATATCTTGATTCTTTGGAGAACTATATTTATATAATAATAACATTTTAAGCATTTTGTTTTTGATTAGCCTATGGACAAGGGTGAGTTACTTTTATAAAGTTATATGAAGACAGAAACCAGGTACGGTGATGCACACTTGCAATCCCAGTGACTCCAGTGGATGAGGTAGGAGGAGAATTGCAAGTCCAAGACCAGCCTAGGGAACATACGGAGAAACCCTGCCTCAAAGTTAAAAATGCAAGGAATGAGACATAGTGCAGTAGTAAAGCATTCCCGGATGTAACCTCCAGGACTGCACACACACACACACACACACACACAAAGGTATAAAATTGGACATAATAAAGTGTGATAAATACCTAATGCCTAAAAAAGATGAGCCAAGAAATAGAATGTTGTGTTTTATTTGAAGAAACACATTAGCAATTAAAAAATTTAATGAATAAAAATGTAAGCTTAGCATTTGGGGACACGGATGCTCAGGAGGCAGAGGCACAATGTTCACAAGTTCAAAGTTGGCCTGAATAACTTAGCAAGATGCTGTCTCAAGATAAAATAAAAAGGACTACGGGTGAAACTCTTAGAGCATTTATCTAGCATATGTGAGACCCTGGGTTCAATCCCCAGTACTAAAAGGGGAGAAGAAAAAAAGAAGGCAGTATAAGAAGCAGAACTCCTCATTCTTTACAACATGGGTAGAGTCAGACCTAGTTTAAATTGACAAATAGTGAATGAACATATATATTTTCTTGCAAATGAGATGTCTTCTGCTCTGCAATCTAACAGAGAAAAATTTTAAATGCTAGCTTATGATCTGAAGAGTATTGAGAAAGTGGTTTGATATATTTTTTCAGAATGAGGTATGAGTACAGTTTTAAGTATGTGTGTGTGTATACACACACACACACACACACACATATATATTCATTATGCTCATAAATAGTGAATGAAAAAAATACATATAAATTGGTTATAATCACTCAAAGAAATGTAAATTTTTATAAGGGGATATCAAATGTAAGGATTAAGAGTGAGGACTAGTTTAATTTTCCTCTCCAATTCTTTCAATCTGGATTTGAGATCTTAAATTATATACCAGATGTGTACAGGAAAATGTCTGGTTCAATGAACAACAGTTGTGGGCCTTGGTTCTTCCAGGTGCGAGAGAGGGATGGTAAGGAGAGGACTTGGTTATACTCTTTATTAAACAGTTTCAACTACTTTTGTGCAAAGAGTGGACATTATTCTGTTACCAAATAAAAATCAAATCAGATAAGAACGAAAAACTTATTTGATTGCCAATTGGGAGGGGACCCAATGAATGCAATTCAAATACAGTGTGAGACAGAAATAAAATTGGAAAACCTCTTCTCATGGAGTAGTAAAGGGAGGAAGGGCAAGCAAAAAACTATTTTTAAAAAGTTCTAATGAAAGAGGAAGGAAGAGAATGGGTGAAAGCTAAATAGCTAACATTTGAAAAGCATGATTATTTAATGATCACTTAGATGATAAAAGTGTTGTATCTAACAGCTTTAGTCTATAAATGAAAGAATCCCATAAAATACACCAAATGGTCATATAAAGATCTTTCCAAGAAAAAAAGTCTGCATCTTTTTTTTTTTTTTTTTTTTTGGATGAGGCTAGTATCCAACACGTTTTCCTAGAGGCTTGTTTTACAATTTTATTTTAAATGACCCTTGTAACTGGGTCTCTCTTTGTGAAGTCAATTTGCCTCAGTCATTTCAACTTGGCTTACTGGGACAGATGCCAGTTTGTTCTTTTTTTTTCTTGTCTTTTTTAGTTTTGACAAATAAAAATGGAATAAATTTGGTATAAAAATGATATTTTGATATCTGTATGCATTGTAGAAGAACTAAATAAACTAATTAATATATCCATTACTTCAAATGCTTATTTTTGTGATAAGAACATTTAAAATCTATACTCTTAACAATTTAAAAGCATAGACTACCTTGTTATTAACTATTATTATTATCATGTTGTACAACAGATCTGAATTTATTTCTTCTACATAAAATTTTGTATCCTTTGACAACACATCTCCATTCTTCTCTCCACCCCAACCACCAGGGTAATTGGACCATAATCTACTCTTATGAATTTGACTTTTCTAGATTCTACATCTAAGCAAGATCATGCAATAAGATACTACTTTCTAAAGTCAGAATGGGTTCAAGAAAAAAAATCTTGTTCCTTTTTTTGTTGTTATCTATCACCTCTTCTTTTCATTCTTCTGTTATCTTTTGCATTTATCCTCAGTTTATTGACACCCAGCATGCTAATGTACTGAGCATCTTTCCCAATGCCTCTACACCACAACTTACAGAAAAGCCTGATCTCCAGAAAGATTCAGAGAAATTCATTTTACCTAAACTAAAACTATTACTATGTCTGGCCTCATTAGGCTTTCAAAAAGTATTAAGTGCATGAATGAGATGTAAATGACTACTGGTGTTTCTTTTGGCAATTAATTGCTATGTAACAAACTACCAGAAAACTGAGTGAAAGCCATCTTAAAATGTTCATAGATTCTGAGGATCAAAAGCTTATTAAGGCAGAGAGGGAATATAGCTCTACTCTGCTCCATAGGTTTTGGGCTTTAGCTGGAATAACTCAAATGGCTGAGGGTGACTCCACTGACCCTGTAGGGACAGTAGAGATTTGAAGCAGAAGGCTCAAAATGGCATCTTTGTTCACACATTTGGTGTCTTACCTTGATTGTACATGGTATGCCTGTTGACTCATTTAGCATAATAATACATGGTACATTTTTAAAGTATACTATTTATAGTGTGATAGCTGAATTCCTCAGGCGATGGAATTCAGCTATCACATTATCTCATGATCCTGTGAGATATTATCTTACAAAACTGAACTTTTTTCAGCAAAGGCATATTAGGAGATACAGAGTTTCAGATTTCCAATATAAAAGTTGTATTTCCTGTATTAGTTTCAGAAACATAATCTTTTCTGTTTGTAGATGTATTTATTATGGCAATATACAAAATTCTTTAGAAATTCAAATGTGATCACAAAAGCAAACTAATCACATCATCTGTACATTTTCCCTAAGAATTACTGAAAGCAAATATCACTGGCCTTTTTAACACTTTAGATATTAACAGATAATGTGCCTCAGTTTGTATCTTTGTCTCTTTCTCTCATCTCCTCGTCAGAGCCCGTCTGGCAGGAACCATTGTTACATCTTATTGTCAAATCACTTATAATAAAACTCCAGTCTGTAGTGATCTGGCTTGGCATTAATAAATAAATTCTAACTTGGAGATTTCCAGGAAAAAAAATTCATTTCTATAGAAAAATTTTGCTTCATGTTGATTAAATGTTCTTTCTTTCAGATCATTGCCTCTTATGTACTTAAGTTAAATCTATCTTGAAGCCCTGCTAAGAAATGTCAGCAATGATTTTTAAATTCTGGATAATATCTGACATTCCTTCCTGATACAATGACAAGTACTCTATCACTAAGTTACATCCCTAGCCCTCACTTTTAATTTTTTTTTATTTCAACACAGGGTATTACTTAATTATACAGGCTGGCCTCAAACTTGTGATTCCCCTGCCTCAGCCTCCCAAGTAACTGTGATTATAGGAATTCACCATCATGTTTATCTCTTGTATTAATTTTAATGTAAAAGTTTCAAGGGGAGGAGATGTTAACAGAAATAAGGAAGAAAAATAATTAAGTGATATTTCAAAATTATATACTAATATATAAGCTCATGCTATAAAATATGAGGGTAGAAAGTGGGATATAATGTTATTCTCTATAGAGGAATCTTGAGGCCTTTATGTTAGTTACCTAATACTTTGTAACAAATCAGCCCCAACCTTGATTCCAAAATATTGACATTTATTATATTTCTGGGGTTCTGCAGGTCTGGAATTTGAGATTACTGGGCAGTTCTGGTTCTATGGTGTCTCATGAGGTTGTGGTCACCTGTCAACTGATACTGAAGTTATTTAAAATCTTAACTGAGAAGGAAGATCCACAGTTAAGGTGGCTGTCTCACGGGACCTGAAAAAGGTGCTGGCTATTGGCAGAAAGCCTCAGTTCCTTTCTGTATAGGGGTCTCCATTCAGCTGCTAGAGTGTCTTTTGGCTTAATTTTTACTGGGTTCCCTTAGAGTGCTCCAACAGGGCAAAGCTAAAGCTTCAACGTGTTTTGTAGCCTAGTCTTTGAAGTCACACACAGTTGTTTTCCTCAAAGAGGTCATATTCTATGCAATATGAGAGGAGACTACACAGAGAAGTGAATACCAGGAGGTGAGGATTATCGGGTATTATTAACCATCTGACTTCCAGCAGCTCCCATCTCTCCAAATACAAAATACCCTCACTCTGTCTCAACAATCCCCAAAGTTTCTTAATTATTATAGTTTCAACTTAAGGACCAGTGTCTCATCATCTAAGTCAGGTCCAAGTACAGATAAAGTTTTTTGTATGGAGTTCTTCATATACAATTTATATCAGTATGAAGACTTGTGAACTAAAGAAACTCACTACCTATCTCCTAATTCCACCCTAAATTGAATATTAGAGCAGGAATAAGATAAATACTATGGCTTTTTCCATGGATAAAAAGGGGGGAATAGGAGGCACATAGAAATACTTGTTCATAATAACTCTGAATCCAGCAAAGCATACATAAACTATTACTTTCTGGATAAGATCTCATTCCCACTAGTACCTGGGAATAATTCTCCAGGGCTCTTCTGTTCTTAGTTCCATTCTCTGAACCTTCTTTCCTTTCCGTTGTTCATAAAAGGTCGGCTGTGTTACTAATTGAGTAGTTTTCTCAGCCTACTTTGGGGTGTAAGAACCCTTCCCAATTTATTCTATCCTTGCTTGTTTAATCCAAATTATGGTATTTATACTAACATAGTTTTATTAAAGATTTTGATCTTCTGTAAATATTTTTTGTGTTTGGTCCATTAGGCAAAAGTTACGCAAAACTCTGTGGGAGAAGAAGATATGCCCTACTGTGGGCTTCTGCTGAGCTTGCTGAGGGACAATTTCTTAGAAGCCCAATTATTTAAATGAAAGGATCTTTGAAGTACATCATTAAAGTCCTTGGAAGATCTTCTTACTAACCTAGTATTTCTCTGATCAAAACAAAACATTTTACATTCATGGATTTTTAATATTGTCTTTATACCATGTTTTCTAGTTGGGTCTTAGATTTGGTCTATCTGGAAGTGGCTATTTAATTTTGCAGTGTAGATAAGCCACAAGTCCTGGTTTTAGAAACATTCATTAGTTCTTCCTTTCGCTTCTCCCTGGTGTTGAATTTTACTGTAAGTGGAATCAGGAGCCAGGTGGTACTTTTGTCCCTGCCTGGAAGTCTCCTGGGCTAGATGACCCAGTACCTTAGGTGCAGTGTTCCTATTTCCACTTAATTGCAATCAACAAAAATTTTGCTACTGCAGAGTCAGGATCCACTTTCTTTTTCCAACGGTATTTTCCTTAACTCTTTTTAGCCCCCACCAACAAATTTGTAGAAGATTATCAGGCTTATGATAAGAGTCTATTCAAGAGGTTTTAGACCTTAATGCATATTTTCCTCAAAGTTCTTCTAGTTTTTGCTCAGCCAACAGCCCCAGAAGCGCTTCTGTAATTTAGATTTTTGCTATGGCAGCACATTACTCCCTGATGCCAAAATGTTTATTAACCATCTGTTATTGTGAAATAAATTACCCAAGAATAAAATAATTATTAAAATAATTATTTATTATGCCTTAGATTTTGTGGGTTAAGAATTAAGGCTGAGAATAGAGGGGGCGAAAATTTTGTGTACTACTATGTCTGGAGTCTCAGCTGAAAGATGCAAGGAATAGAGCTAGAAGCATCCAAAAATTCACTCATTTGTCTATTTGGTGGTTGTTACTGATATGGCTGGGACTATTAGTTGTATCACCCGCATGTGGCCTCTTCCCTGGGCTTCCTCACAACATGGTGGCTGAATTCCAAAAGGCAAGCATCTAAGGAGCCAAATGGCAGCTGGATCCTTATAGTGACCTAGTCTTGGAAGTCACATAGCATTACTTTTGCTCTATTACTTTGCTCTGATCAGTTACAAACTCCCATGCAGATTCAAAGGGAAGGAAAACATCACACCTTTTGGTGGGAGGAGTGTCAGCCACTTTGTAAGAGAAACATGTATATGGGATGATAGATGTATAGATGTTGATATAGGTATTTCCATTTGTGGAAAATACAATCTGCCAAGCCACAAGAGCTGTAAGTCACTAATAGCTAGAATATTCCCAGGCACAAAACTCCCTAGCAATATATATATAATCTTTTTAACCTATGCATCATATGTATTTGCTATATGACTATTTAATTATTTTAAAGGTGACTTCTCAAATTTCAGTTTTGCTAAAAATATCACAAATAGAGTAATGACAAATAATTGAAGGTAATTTAATAACAATATTTTTACACTTGTAGTCAATAATAATTTAACTTAATAGAATTTCAAAATATAAAAGAAAATATTAAAGAATTACTTGAAAAGTATCAAATCTTTGAGAATTTTATGAAATGTTTAGAATGATACCAATTATTTATCTGCCATTAAGAACACTGTACAAAATTACAGCAAAGTTTAGTTTTTGTTTTATTCATATATTCACTTAGAATATCACTGATCAAAAGAAAGGGCAAAATGGAATATGATTTCAAGTTGACAGACATTTTCATAAAAATGGAAATTTTATGAAAATGTCAACTTGATTTAGATATTTGTAGATATTTCAAATATGTAAGTTATATATAAAGTATCTTTAAGTCTTACACAGGAGAGACTATATGATTCATATACAACTTGGTGGAAAATATGTGCTTTTTGCAGTTTTGACTTTCCTTATTATTTGGCATGAATATAGACTTTTATCATCGAACCAGCAGCAATAACATTATTGGCGCTCCAAGACATGAGGAGTTTCAGATTGTACTGGATCCTCTAAACCATAATTTACATTTGCACAAGATTATTATAATTATTATGCACATTTGGAAGCACTGATGCAGACAATACCATTTAGTAAAAATATGTTTGAATTTCAAGTTGGCTGTGCAAATTAGTTTTGTGTTTTGACTGTTAAAATAATTTGATGAGGTGTTTCTGTAAGTTTTAAGAAGTACTGACTTTGATTTGCCTCTAAGTCATATGAAGCAAGTTTTCCAACTCTGCAGTATTTTACACCAAACTATTTTTTTTTTTTTACTTTGTTTTCACTTGTCTTTCGTATCTGTAAGACTTGACCAGGTTGGCAAACAAATCTTTAATCTTAGGCAAGCTTGCCTCCATTTTTATGATGAACAACTTTCTATAAATATTCTACTCACTCAGTCTATGTATTTCTCTCAGAAAGGAAGGTTTTTTTGGTAATAATGTATTTTAACTTTTTCTTTTTACACTTTTGTACAAAAATTTTAAAGATGCAGAAAAAAATTTAAAGGATTGCACTAGAGCATATTGACTTTATTGATACTGATACTGATACTAATTTTAGGGAATTTAAAACAGAAAACGTTTTTATTATTAGAGCATTATAATTATACATAGTAGTTTAGGTTCATTCATGACAAAATGGAATTTGATTTCAGTTAACACTCTCCCTTTTTCTCTTTCCTCCTTCCTTCACCCCATTCTCCTACTGTACTGGTCTTACTTTCCCTCATCTATTTTTGTTTCTGATTGGTTCTTTCTACTTACACATAAAGGTGAAATTCCCAGTGGTATATTTGTATATGCACATGGCATTATTTTTAAAAATTCACTTCTCATTTCTTCTTCTTTCCCATCCCTTGTCTCTCCCTCTTGATCTCCTTCTACTCTACTGATCTTCCTTATTTCTTTATAATATCCTCCATTTATTCTGTATTTTATTTTGCTCTAGATTCCATATATGAGAAAAAACATTTGACCCTTGATTTTCTGAATCTGGATTATTTCATTAGCATGATATCCTCCATTTCCATTTATTTACCAGCAAATGACATAATTTCATTCTTTTTTTATGACACAGTAAACTTCTATTATGTATATATACTACAATTTCTTAATTCACTCATCTGTTGACAGGCATCTGGGTTGATTCCATAATTTAGCTATTATGAATTGAGCTTCTATAAACATTGATGTGGCTGGAACATTATAGTATACTGATTTTATTTCTTTTGGATAAATACTGAGGAGTAGGATAGCTGGATCATATGGTGGTACCATTCTTGTTTTTTTGATGATTCTCCATACTACTTTCCAGAGTGGTTATATTAGTTGCAGTCTCACCAACAATGTATAAGTATACCTTTTCCTAAACATCCTTGCCAGAATCTATTTTTGTTTGTGTTCTTTATAATTGCCATTCTGACTAAAGTAAGATAAAATCCAGACAATGATGTATATTCTCACCACTTCTACTCAATAAGCTTCTCAAAGTTCTAGCCAGAGTAATGAGGCAAGGGAATAAAACTAAAGGGATAAAAATAGAAAAGAAGTCAAGCTATCTCTTATTGCTAGTGACATGGATACTATATCTAGAAAATATAAAAAATAACACTCCATCAGAAGACTTCTGGAGCTAAAAAATGAATTCAGCAAAGTAGCATACAAGATTAACACCCATACAATATATCAAAACATTACATGGTACCCCATTAACTTTTGTCCTACAAAAGTCCAAATTCATACAAGATTAACACCTATAAATTAATAACTTTCCTATTCTCCAACAGTGATTCTACTGAGGAATAAATTAGGAGAACCATTCCATTCACAATAACCCCCCAAACAAATAAAACTTGGGAATTAATGTAACCAAAGATGTGAAAGATCTTTAAAATGAAAATTATAGAATACTGTAAAAAGAAATTGAAGAAGACCTTAAAAGATGCAAAGACCTCCTATGTTCATGGGTAGGCAGAGTTAATATTTTCAAAGTGGCCATATAACCAAAAGCAATATACTGATCCAATGCAATTCCCTTCAAAATACTGGTGACATTATTTACAGAATTAGATAAAACAATGCTTAAATTTATTTGGGAGTATAAGAGACCTAGAATAGCCAAAGCAATACTGAGCAAGAAGGGTGATGCAGGAGGTAACACAATACCTGATCTGAAATTATACTACAGAGTTGTAGTAACAAAAACAGTATATTATTAGCATCAAAATTTACATGATCAATGGAACAGAAAGAAGACACAGAAACAAACCCACATACTTACTGCCTTCTAAGAACTTAAGAAAAGTGCCAGAAATATATGTTGGAGAAAAGAGCCTTTTTTAACAAATGATGCTGGAAAAACTGGATATCCAAATGTAGAAGAATGAAGCTAGATCCCTATCTCTAACCATACACAAAATTCAAATCAAAATAGATCAAAGACTGAGGAATTAAACTAGAAACCTTACAACTGCTAGAAGAAAATGTAGGGTCAACATTTCATACTGGTGCTGGCACCCACTTCCTTAACAAAACGCCTAAAGCTCAAGAAATAAAACCAAGAATCAATAAGTAGGATGCCATCAAATTTGAAATATTCTGCACAGTAAAGAAAATGATGAAGAGCATTAAGAAAGACTATAGAATGGAAGATCTTTGCCAGGTGCTCTTCAGACAGTTGATTAATATCCAGTCTATATAAAGAACTCAAAAATTAAACACACAAATACAAAACAGAACAAAACAAACAGTCCAATTAACATATGGACAAAAGAACTAAATAAATATTTTTCAAAAGAAGGAACACAAATGACCAACAAATATATGAATAAATGTTGAATATTTCTAGCAATCAGGTAAATGTAAATCACTGTTTCATTCAATCACCTCAGTTTGGACTTTTGTCCTAGCCAACCCCTAGATTTAGTGCACACTTGTGTATGAACCTCCAAGATTCAATACTTACTTTCTCTTTTTTTGCCATGTTTAATTTTTGATATGTATGTAGGTTTTTTGTTTTCCTGATTTACATGTAACTAATTTGGGATATATTAAGTCTTCATCAATCAATCATTTTTGCATACTTCTGAAGTTAAAGATGTTTGCTTCTCTAATCTTTTAAAAAATTATATTTGTTTAACTGTTAAATAAAACATAAAAGATGTAAGTAAAATGATTAAAAGAATTAAGAAAGACTATAGAATGAAAGATCTTAAGTTAATGGAGTACCATGTAATGTTTTGATACATGTATGCATTGTGTAATGCTTAAATCAGATGATTCATATTTATCTCCTCAAACATTCATTATTACTTTATGGTAAATATGTTCAAAACACTTTCTTTCAGCTTTTCAAAATGTAGAGTACATCACTGTAATTTACAGCCACCCCACTGTGCAAACACCAGAAATTCTTATTCCTATCTAATTGTAACTTAATACCCATTGATCAACCTGTCCCTATGCCTTCCTTCTGCTTCTTACTCTCCCCAGCCTCTGGTCACCACCATTCTACTCTCAACTTCTATGATATCAGCTATTTTAGAATCCATATGAGTGAAATAATATGGTACTTCTTTTCTGAGAGTGGCTTATTTAACTTAGTGTAATGGTTTCCAATTTTACCATGTTGGCACAAATGATAGGACTTCATTCTTTTAATGGTTGAATTGTATTCCACTGTGTACATGTACCACCTTTTTTAATGCATTTATCAGTCAATTGATATTTTGGTTATTTTTTTTTCTATTTTTTTTGGCTATTGTGAACATGGGAACCTTGGCAATGAACAAGGGGGTACAGTTGTCTATTCAACACATGATTTTATTTACTTTGGATATATAGCCAGTCATGGAATTGCTGGATCATATAGTTCTATTTTTAAATTTTTTGTAGCCTCCATATTGCTTTCTGTAATGGCTGTTTGAATTTACATTCCCACGAATAGTGATCCTTTTCACCACATTCTCATCAGCACTTGTAATAATCTTTTTTATAATAGTCATCTTACTGGGGCAAAGCGATATCTCATTATGGTTTTAATTTGTGTTACCCTGATGATCAGTGATATTAAACATGTTTCTCTAGATTTGTTGAATATTTGCTCATCTTTTTAGAAATGCCTATTTCAGTCTATTGTCCATTTTTAAATTACATTATTTTATTTTGCTGTCAAGTTGAGCTCCTTATATATTCTAGGTATCAACCCCTTGCCAGATGTATAGTTTATACAAAGTTTTTAGTTTGATGTAATTCCACTTGTCTATTTTTGCTTTTGTTTCCTTATTTTGGGGATTCTGGTAATAAAACTTTTGCTCATTTCAATATCCTGAAGCATTTCCCCATGTTTTCTTCTAGTAGATTTATATGTTCACTGCATAATTTTAAGAATTTAATCCATTTTAGTTTATTTTTATAGCTGGTGAGAGGTAGGAGTCCAGCTTCATCCTTCTGCATGTGAATATCCAATTTTCTCAGCACCATTTATTTAAAAGACTGTGTTATCTCTCCAAAGCGTGTTCTTAGTACCTTTGTTGAAAACTGATTGGTTGTAGATGTGTAGGTTTACTTCCAGGCTCTCTACTCTATTTCATTGGTCTGTGTATTTTTATGTCAAAACTATGTTGTTTTGTTATTATAGCTTTGTAGTATGTTTTAAATCAGATGGTGTAATATTTTTCCTGTTTGTTCTTTTCCCCCAAGATGGCTATGTCTTCTTTCCTAATATTAATTGTATTATCACACTTGACAAAAATCAGCAATAATTGCTGAGTCATCTAATATCAACACCATATTCAGATTGCTGCTATGTCTTTTATTGTGTTTTTTTTTTAATCCAGGAGCAAAAGTAATTTTTTGATTATTTATTTTGTTTGCTTGAAAAAGAGGAGGACATAAAAATCAAGATTTATTTTTAATGTCTTTTCTTTGAAAATCTTTTCTTTAAAAAATTCTAATCTTAAATTTTGGTCTCCAAGGTTAGGTAGAAGTTATGTAAAGAAGAAATTTATAGGCAGAGGTTTTGGAAATGATTCGGGTAGGAAATACAAATGTAGATCAAATATTTACAGATTGAAAAATGGAGAATAACAAGACATTTGAATCTGAGCAAATATTTTTCACAAGATTCCATCAGCTTTTTCTAAAAATAAATATTTGTATAGTGTTTCTGCTCATAGGAGATAAAAGTAAGCTGCAAAGTTTCACTATCTACTCTGCATTCCTTTTATGTTCTTTATGTAGACAGGAGCCACAGACAAGTTTCCCTCTGAGGACAATTTCTCAAAGGTCAGAATTCCTAAGTAAAGTGCACATAACATCATATCAAACAGGACAATGTATTAATGGAGCAATACTTTTGAAGACTAGAAGGCCATACCTATGGACTTTCTCATAACACCCTTCAGATACTGTACCTTGAGTTTCACGATCTTGGAAGACATGAGGGGAGGGAGGAAGAAACTGGTAAGGATTTTGGGGGAAGAGATCAGGATCCTGATTTTATGAATTTTAAAGGAGAAGAAGAACCAGAATCAACATTTATTCTGACTCTTCTCAAGATACTAATTAACAGCTTTGGCTGAAGCTTTATGAAGAATTAGTAATTAGAATACAGTTTTATAAAATAGTTTGCTGGGCTGATGTGGTTTTATCTTGAAGATATTGACATTTAACACAAAGAGCTAGTTCATTCCTTATTTTTAACTGAACACTTGGGCATCCTGTGGACATAAACTACACAGGAATGTTTCATAGAAATTGCAGACATTCTGCTAAAAGGAGGCAATGGATAATATAGTGGAAAGGACTTAGACTTTTCATTTAGACAGAACTTAGAATTTTTGACTCTGCAATTACCTGTGGAACTAGGCAGTTGTTTAACACTTCCCTAAGGCTCACTTACAAAATGAAGATAATCATACTTGCTTTTCAGGGTTACTGGTAGGAATCCATGAAACAAACAAACAGAACAGAGGCACACAATCTCTGACAGGCAGGTGCTTACAAGTGTGCATCAACCTCCCTTTATCATATTTGTTGATGTTGATAATAATTTAACATATCTGATCCTGGGTCATCAAATTGTACACAGAGAAATAATTGCAAACATTAGATCTTCAAAATCAGGTAATTCCTGCCACTGTGAGAAAGCACGAAATTTGGTTTATGTGCTATATATCAGTTACATGGCATTGGAGGAAAGGTTTCTTGTTTTTAATAGTTCTCTAAGAGACCCTAATTCTTTAAGATACAGTATAATAGGCAACCCTACTGGCAAATGATTCTGGTATATATTTCTATTTCCTTTCCAAAGTGTCTCTATTTGACATATTACACTTGTTATGATTTGGATGTGAGGTGTCCCCCCAAAAGCTCATGTGTAAGACAATGCAAAATGGTTTGGAAGAGAAATGATTGAGCTGTGAGAGTTTTGACACAATTATGATGGGATTAATTGAATGGTAACTGATGGCTGGTAGGGTGGAGGTGGGTCATTTGGGACATGGCTTTGGAATATGTATTTTGTATCTGGCAAGTGAAGACTCTCTCTCCCCTTCCTGATCATCATGTAAGCAGCTTCCCTCCAACCATGCTCTTTCACCATGATGTTCTGCCTGGCCTTGAGCCCTGAGGAATGGAGCCTACTGTCTATGGACTAAGACCTCTGAAACCATGAGCCCCAAATAAATTTTTCTCTTTTACAATTGTTCTGGTCAGGTCTTTTAGTCACAGTGACAAGACAAAAACAAAACAAAACAAAACAAAACAAAAAAACCTGACTACAATAACACTAAACTATAATTTCTTTTTAAAAAATATTTAATATTTTTAGTTGTAGATGAACACAATACCTTTATTTTATTTTATTTTTTTATGTGGTGCTGGGGATCAAACCCGCGCCTCCCTCATGCTAGGCAAGTGCTCTACCACTGAGCCACAACCCCAGTTCTAAACTATAGTTTCGAATAAATTCCTTTATAAAAACCCCTGAGTCCTTTCTCCAACTCTGTACCTAGTTTACCTGTCACCATTGTCTCTTGACTGAACATGGACAGTAACTCTTCCTTTGTCTTCAGGTCTCCCATTTTGTCCAACAGAGCAAATTGGATCATTTTCTTCAAAATAAATCTGATCCTATCCTTTTGCTTTTGTTTAAAACCTAGCAATGCTTTCCTTTACTCTTTGAATAAAATCCAAACACCTTCTCCTGGCTTACAAAATCCTATCTGATCTTCTCTCAAGCCCACACAAGGATCATCCTATTTTACCTCTCATCCACTATTCTTCCCAGAACACTCAACTGACATATTGTTCCCACCCACCTTTTTTCTTTCTACCAGAATTGGTACATAGTTGGTTCCTACTTAAACTTCTTCAGAGAGATTTTTTTCTGTCTACCATGTTTTAAAAGGTCACATGATCACTCCATTTAAATCCTTTGGACAGTGTTTACTTCTAGTCCCGCCTTCCCACCCATTATATATATCTGCCTGTCTATCTACTTACCTATCCTTCTGTCTTCATTTATTATTCCTTCCACTAAAATGTATGCGATAAAGGTCCTTATCTTTCTTGTTCATTGCATTACCCTATAACTTACACTGGTGATTGGCATAAATAGCAACTTAAAAAAGACAATCATATGAATCAACTGGCATGATCTCCTCCAACCTCCACCTTTTCTGTCTTTGTTCTTGGACAGTAAAGACAGGGATAGAATAAGACAAAGGGGAGAAACTAGAAAAGGCAGACTGGGGAAGAGAAGACAAAGATACCCCGACTGTTTTTTCTTAGAAACTTTCTTTTGTTGCTGAAACTTTAACCTGAAGATGATTTTATGTTAACTTTTTTTTTGGAGGGGGGGCCTGGTGCAGTTGTATCAATTGGGTTACTTTATAGTAAGTTTGTCTTTTTGTATATTCATGGACTGGTCATTAAAGAGTCTATCTCCTCAGTTGATGACATCAAACAGATTTATGTGTAAGAAATATTTCACTTGGTCTTCCCCTTTCCCCCAATAGTTGTTCCTACCATGTGCTGAGCTAACTCTGTCTCACTTTCTGCAGCATTTTCTCTGGGAAACCTTTTCCATCTCTTGAAGCCTGGGTTAGATACTCTCCCTATTGCTCCCAGAGCACTTCATTTTTATGTATCGGAAGTCACAACCACAAATCACCTGCTTCCTTGCTTGTTTTCTACATTGGTTTGTAGGCACCAGAAATGGAGGGAATAAACTTTTTTTGCTGCATATTAGCAGTCTCAATGAAATACATATAACTGCTAAATAAATATTTTTAGACTTATGACTCTATGGAGTTTTTTAGTACTTAACAAATATTATTAGACTTAAATTATTTGATTTTTTTTTTTTTTTTGGTACTAGAGATTGAACTCTGGGGCACTTGAACACTGAGCCACATCCCCTTCCCTATTTTATATTTTATTTAGAGACAGGGTCTCACTGAGTTGCTGAGCACCTTGCTTTTGCTGAAGCTGGCTTTGAACTTGCAATCCTCCTGTCCAGCCTCCTAAACTGCTGGATTACAAGTCTGTGCCACTGCACCTGGCCTTGATTTTTTAATGACCTAAGCTCTCTTTTATTCTTGCCAGAGTTTCCAGCAAGATTCCTGAGTCTTGTAATCATGATTATAAAGTTCAATAGCCTTCAGTGTCCAATGTCTTTCTTCTCTTTATTTATAAAACATGTTGTTTATTTTTCTTCTCTCTTAGGACCTCTGATTGTCAAAGCTATAGGGCATTTAGAGGAAACAGTCACCTACCAAACTCCTTTCGCATTTTAAAGACGTGGAAACTTAGGGCCAGAGAATGTGTATGAGCATTAATGAGTCAATCCACTTCTCCAGTACTAGAATCCAGTTTCCATTTGTCTCACTGCCCACATTACTTAGGTCATATCTAAATGCTGAATAAACCCCAGGAGTTGGATGATGGTATTCCACAGGGATTATCTAACATAGTGCTATGCTTTGAAAGCAAATCAAATCATCAGCAATATAAGCAACAATTGTCACAATCACAATGCTAACACTGCCCATGTTTTTGGCCTCTGTTCCCACTTTTACCACTGAGTACCTAGAACACTGGGCTGGCCACAGTTTCACATTAAGCAGGAAGCTTGGCTTTCTCCCCACTGTCATCTCTTCCCAAGTCCTTTTCTTACTCTCTTTTTACCACACAAGCATCCTTGCGTTACATTTTTGATTTGTATAAATTTGTTACAGTCCTCCCAACTGCTGATTATTCCCCCCATTTTCTCATCACTGTGAGTTATGTTCAGCTCAGTTGCCATCTTGATCCAGATTATTAATTTTAAATAAAAATGAATTACCTGCTCTTGGTTTTTCATCCAGATCCTGAAACATTTACCTATTAGACATACTGGTTATATTAGGAGAAAAGAACATAGCAAATTATAGTTTTATATTGTATGCTTCTGTCTAGTATAGCCTTAGGACATTCCCCATCACAAAAACTAAAGCTTGCATGTCCTTAAATACCAAACAATATTTATAATTGGTAAATGTATAAATAAATCACTAAATTCTTCTCTATTCTCCACTTTGACTGTAATTTAATTTATTAAAAGTTTACAAAACAAAAATCTCTACAAAAACATGCAAAATGTCAAATGTGTAATATCTTAACATTGTGTGAGATCCAGATGTGTTTAAGACATGGAGAGCTAATTAGAGGTAATAAATATTTATTTCCAGTTTTAGGGGCTAACATGGGGCAAAACTTGGAAGGTCCAGTTCAGATAAGCGTCCAAGTGCTTGGCTGCTGATCCCAAACCTTATCTGAACGATCTGAACCTTTCAAATCTTGAAAACGGGGCTGGATGTCTTTGAGAACAGCTTCATCTGGGTTATTTGGGTCTGTTTGCCTCCAGCTGGAACCTAAAACTGCAGAGAGAGGCACAAATGAAGAATAATGGGGGGAAACTCTGAACTTCCTCAAACCTCAGAAAGAGTCTTTGGTTGTTTGGAGGAAAGGTTAGGGATTAAGAGCAGCTTCTATTTTATCTGGCTGCATTCATCCATCCTTAAAAATCCTATTTTAATCTTCCAAATGGAAGGTCATTAATATTGCTTTGTTTTTGGTTGAGAAATATGATGAAACATTCTTTAAAACAGTGTAACTCTGCTTGTTTTACGTCTCTCACGTACGAACTTGATAGCAGATGATTTTTCCAGAACCGCAGAGTGCATAGTCTTGATCATTCTCACATGCCTAGGTATGGTTTTAGGTATCGTCCCAAATGAAGCCTTAAATCAAGTTAAAGGTGCTCCATAAAATATAGTCCACTGTAAGTAGTGAGAGTAAACAAAAGTAAAAACTGTGTTGTTCTTTATCAACTCTGAATTCAAATCCCATTATGTTTGTTTTCTTCCATTTTAATTTCATTTCTGTTTAAACATGACTGTTATGCTTTAAGGATTTTGGTCATAAAATGGGTAGAGGTAGAAAACTAATACTTATTAGTTGCCTATAACATGCTATCTATATGTTCATATTCATATAATTCTAAGAGGTAAGTATAGTTTAAGCTAATTATGTAGCGTCTGAGGTTCTGAAAGGGTTCTTCATTTGGTATAAGTTTGCACAGGAAGTCAGAAGGTTAATTATATGTGGCAAGTTGACTGGGCCATGGTGCCCAGGTATTTGGATTAACATTCTTGTAGATGTTTCTGTGAGATTTACACTTAAATTGATGGAGTTTGAATGTAGCAGACTTCTGTCCATAAGCTAATAGACTCAATATTAAGTAGAAGGAATGAACAAAACAAATGCCTGGCCATCCCCTAGCCAGCAGGTCTCCTTTAGTACTCTAATGTGGACTTCATCTGCAAAAGTTTCTCTTCTGGTCCTATAGCAGAGTGCTGTGGCACTCGGACACCAACTCTCTTCTTGAGCTCTCACCTGCTGGTCTCTCCCAACAGATTTTAATCTCACTGAACCTCCATAGCAAATTCTTTAAAATTAATCTTTTCCTACATGTATGCACACATCCTATCAGTGCTGTTTCTCTGGAGAATACAGATTAATACAGCTAGCGTGTGTGTGAGGAAGCCAAAGTTCAAAACCTGGTTCTGTTGATTTTCAGAGCATTACATTTTATATAATTTTTTATATGAACATTTTTTATTTTATATAAATATTTTCTATAAGCATTTTTTAATCTGCTGACCAAGTTAGTGTTTCAAATTGTTAATATGTGTTCAGATTTATACTCATAGATACACACGTGCATGTCTGAGTTTTATAGTTAATGAGTATTTGCTGTGTGGTCTTATTTATGTAAGTATGAGATATAAGATTTTGGCTTTTTCTATAGAAATCCTGAGAGAATCATGAAATGTTATTCTCAACAGGTAATCCTGTGAAATAGACATTATCATATTTGCTGTTGTATAAAAGTGATATTTCGCCCTATGATACTGTTATTGGTCAAATTTATCCCTAAAATATGCTTCAATGTGAATAACTGATAACATTTTCCTAAATTTTCTCC
This sequence comes from Callospermophilus lateralis, assembly GCF_048772815.1. Taxonomy (NCBI): domain Eukaryota; kingdom Metazoa; phylum Chordata; class Mammalia; order Rodentia; family Sciuridae; genus Callospermophilus; species Callospermophilus lateralis. The sequence continues at coordinate 39,553,177 of NC_135310.1, read as the reverse complement.
AATTTTGGCTTTACTGAAGATATTTTTCTAATTTGTTTCTGATAAAATAATAATTTTTACTAATTTTTCTGTTCTCATTTACTTCTAAATGATTATCAAACTGAAACATCTAAAGTGAAATAATTATAGAAAAGAAATGAAATAATACCAGCAAAATCTCATAAAAATTCTGTAATGCTACTTTTTAAAATTTATTTTTATTTATTTTGTTTTTTAATTTGTTCTAATTAGTTATACATGACAGAAGAATGCATTTTGACACATTATATACAAATAGAGCACAACTTCTTATTCCTCTGGCTGTACATGGTGCAGAGTCATACGGATAGTGTAGTTATACATGTATATAGGGTAATATTGTCTGTGTCAGTCCACTGTCCTCATCACCCCCATACCCCTCCCCTCCACTCACTCCCCTCTGCCAAATCCCAAATTACTTAATTTCTTCTTATCTATCCCCCCATTATGGATCAGCATCTGCTTGTAAGAGAAAACCTTTGGCCTTTGGTTTTTGGGGATAGGCTTATTTTGCTTAGCATGATATTCTCCAGCTCCATCCATTACCTGCAAATGCCATAATTTCATTCTTCTTTAAGGCTGAGTAATATTCTATTGAGTATATTATATATATATATACATATATATACCTCACATTTTCTTTATCCTTTCATCTAACCAACTTATGTTGGTTCCATAGTCTAGCTATGAAGAATTGAGCTGCTGTAAACGTTGATGTGGCTCTGTCACTGTAGTATGCTGATTTTAAGTCCTTTGGGTATAAACCAAGGAGTGGAATAGCTGGGTCAAAAGGTGGTTCCATTCCAAGTTTTCTAAGAAATCTCCATACTTATTTCTGGAGCAGTTGCACCAATTTGCAGTTCCACCAGCAATGGTACTACTACTTTTCGCTGGATGGGGGCAAACAGGGGATTGAACACAGGGGCGCTTAACCACATCCCTAACTCTTTATTTTGAGACAGGGTCTCATTAAGTAGTTTAGGGCTTTGTTAAGTTGCTGAGGCTGGCTTTGAACTTACGATTCTCCTGCCTCAACCACCTGAGTCTCTGTGATTATAGGCATGTGCCACCATGCTCAACTGGAATACTATTTTTAAAGGAAAAAATTGAAAATTGCTGGGCTGGGGATGTGGCTCAAGTGGTAGCGCGCTCACCTGGCATGCCTGCGGCCTGGGTTCGATTCTCAGCACCACATACAAGCAAAGATGTTGTGTCCACTGAAAACTAAAAAATAAATATTAAAATTCTCTCTCTCTCTCTCTCTCTCTCTCTTTTAAAAAAAAGAAAGAAAATTGCCTACATAAGGAGAATTTTGAGTCATATTACCTGTAGCTATTAATCTATGTGCTTTCTATCTAGCTATCTATGGTATATTTTCCTATCTGTCTTTCTCTGGCATATTATGGTCCATATTATATTAGTTTCAGCATAGATTTATAATTACAATATATTTCAGGGAAAGATAGAATATCTTATAAATTTGATAATGAATAATTCATAAATATTAAAAATTTGTTATTCACATTTCTGGAGCCTCCAACATCAAGGCATCAGCAGATTCAGTGTCAGGTGAGGGTCTGACAAAATAGATGGCATCTTCTCAAAGTGTCTTCACATGTCAGAAGAACAAAAAGACTCCCTTATGGGTCTTTTATAAGGGGACTAGTCCCATTCATGAAAGCCCCAACCCTTATAGCCCAGTCACCTCCCAAAGGCCCCAACTCTTAAAAATAACATTGGACATTCAAATTCCATGTAAGAATCTTATAGGGACACAAATATTCAAACCATAGCATAGGATCAGAACTAGGGTGTATGACCATAGTTCTGACTTTTTTATAATTTATTTTGAGAGTTTAGAGGTGTGTGTGTGTGTGTGGTGATAGGAGGTGTGGTGACAGATATTTATTTCTTATCTTCTACACATCAGCCACTATCTATGTATCTTACGTTCATCACCTTAATCACCTAATTGTAGTATTATGACATAGACACTAACATACACACTTTACTGAAGTTCAGAGAGATTTGTCCAACATCAAACATCAATCACATGACATATGAAAATACAAACCAATGTTTACCTAAATCTAAATTCAGTTTTCCAATTATATTGTAAAGATATGGATACCATGTAATAATATGACATGACAAACAAACCAACCAACCAACCAATTTTCTTGTTCATACTTTCCACAACGATGTCTGGGATAAACTGAATCACCACCTTGAAACATGTCCGTTCCATCTTGGCCGCAGGTGCTAGTTGTAATCTCTAGTCTTGTTTTATTCCTTCCCATCTGGACATTGGGGGACCTCTAGGTGAAACTGTGCTCTGGCTCAAGCAATCCTCCCATTAGTCCTTTGATCTTTCTCTCCCTGGTTGCTGGATCCTTTCCCACAGGCATTTAACACGCTCAGATCCTCACCATCTATTTAATCCTTTGATTAATCCTTTGTCACCACTTTCCCCTTCAGCTTCTTCCAATCTCTCTGCTCCCTTTAGTTATCAAATTTCTGAAGAGCAGTTGCCTCATCCATTGCTTTGCATTTCTGAAACATCCCTTGCTAAGGACATTAATGATGTTTAGTGTCAGCAATTCCAACAGAGATTTCTTATTCCTTATGTTTCTTGAACTTTTGACAGCATCAGACTCTGCCTATGCATCTTCCTTCCTGAAGTTCTTTTCTATATGCGGGATCTTAAGTTCTTGGTTTCCCTTCTTTCTCTATAGAAAAACCTTCTCAGACACCTCTTTCTAAGTATTAGAACTTCTTCAGGGCTTCTTAGGTCCTTTTTGTATATAATACTGTCTTGTTAGATTAGTCCATCTCTATCCTTATTGCAATTGACATTTGTACTTTAATAATGGGAATAAATATTCTTGTACTGTGATCATATAATGGTAAAAAAGTTGGCCATATATTAGGCAACCTTAGATAATTTTTCTGATAACAATTTACTAAAACTAAAAATCAAACAAAAAACCATATTTCAAGTCAGTTAAAAGCAATGTGTATTATCTCTTTTAGGAAATAGAGTTCAAGTATTACAAACCATATATATCAAACATATTTCATTAAATATATTATTAGGTCTTATATATCTTTACTTATTTTTTTCCACTTGATCTAACATGGACTGAAAGAGGTTAATTAAAAAGTTTACTTTTACTGAGTTTCTGTGTATTTATCTTTGTGTTTATTATAGATTTCTCATTGTGAGTGTGGAACCAGCTTATTTTGTGGAGTCTGTTCTCTCTCTTTCTCTCTCTCTCTCTCTATGTATATGTTTTTTGGTTACCAGGATTGAACGCACTGTGCTTAACAACTGAGCCAGATCCCCAGTCCTTTTTATAATTTATTTTGAGACAGGGTCTCACCAAGTTGCTTAGGGCCTCACTAAATTGCTGAGGCTGGCTTTCAACCTGCCATTCTCTTGCCTCAGCCTCCTGAGTCACTGGATTACAGGTGTGCACTACCTGTTCTACATTTTTATTGTGAATTGCATGTGTATTTTCATTGTGAATTGCATTATTTCTATAATAAGATGCCTTGGTCTTGTTTAATATTTTGTGTATTCAATTGGTATTTAAATTGCTTCCTCTGTGCATTAGTTTTCTATGTTGTGTAACAATTACCAAAAACTTAGCAGCTGAAAACATCTGTTTATTAGTTTACAGTTGTATTTGTCAGAAGTTTGGTACATAGGTACTGTATGTCTGGGTCCTCATGATGGAAATCAAGGTGTAGGTTGGGCTGAGATCTTATTCAGAGACTCTGGAGAAAATCAGTTTCCAAGTTGATTCTTGATGACAATCATTCAGCTTCTTGTGTTTGTAAGATAGGTCCCTATTGTTGGCTGAGGGTTGCTTACAGCTCTTAGAGGTTAACTGCCTACCTTGCAGTGTGGTCCCCTTCAGTTTAAATCCATAAATGGTGCATGAAATATTTCCAGTGTTTTAAATATTTGACTTTGTATTCTTCTACCAGCTGGAGAAAACTTTCTGCCCTTTAAGAGCTCATGTGTTTAGGCCATCCCAGAAAATTTCCCTAGTTAAGGCTCTTACATAATTTCATCACAGGATTGAAATTCATTATATTGACAGTGTAGGGGATTGTGTAGGACATAGTCTATGACTATTCTTATCCTTTCCAAATCAGGGTTTTTACTTTATGATTCAAAATAAATTTTTTCCTTCTATAATTTTTGTTTATAACCCATGTGGATTTATTGATTTATAAAAACATGGCTTCAATTAATTTAGCACATTTTAGGTTCTACTTTCTATTTTTATTGTTTCTTTGAAAAAATATTCACTGAATTATCTGTAGGTGTACTTTTTCAGATTGTTATGTTTCTTCTAATCACTTATAAGCTCTATATTTGAATTTGTCATGTAACCTTTTGCCATATCCTTTTGTAATTTTAGAAATTTAGCTTTTATGTATAACTTTACTTGATACAGTTAATCTTCTATTTAATTTTAATAGCAGCTACTTGCTCATTTGGACAAAATTTTACTGAGTTTCCAATGATTGATTATCATGCATGTAGTGAGTCCTGCTGAGAGTCTGGAAACTTGATCTTGGCATCAATAATTTTCATCCTTGTATGCTAGTTGTGAAAAAAGAAAGAATTATGTTCCAGGGACATTATATATCATTCTGTTTAAAGCCATATCAGCAGGATATAACTTTGTAAACATTAAGGTTAAGAGGAACACATGTCTATAATTTGTTGGATTTGTCTCTAAGTGTGATCTCCCATCCATGTTCCCATAAACCTTTAGCTTGATTTCCTTATGGGGAGCAAACTCTATGGAATTCAAGATTATGAACTAATTTTTTATATAAAAGTCTTCATTGACAAATTATGGCTCACAGTCAGAATTTTTCCCATGAAAATGACCTTCAATTATCCAGGTACATTTCTTTACTTTATAGATGAAGAAACTGTGGCCCAGGTAAATAAAATGACCCATGTAGTGACGGAGTTGGACTAAAACATTTTGCCCCATTTCTACTGCATGTTATTTCTTCAAGAGTGCATGTTGCTTTCCTTATGAAAGTAGATCTAAGAAACGTGAAAATCAAAAAATATTATTTGGATCACTTAGAATGTCAATAACAAAACTCTGAATCTGTGACTTGAATTATTTATTACCACATCCCCATTCACCCTCGGAGCTCTCTGAAGTGCCCATTTGTGAGTGCTCAGTTTAAGGTTTTAAAGTTCAACCACTAATTGAAGTTATTGGCAGCTTTTCTGGAGTGGTTTTAAGCATTTTAAGGTATTATGAAGTTGTACATCCCAGAAGTTCTCTATTTCTGTGTTGGATATAAACCCCCTATAATTTAGTTTTTCATATGTTAGGTAGCAATTCTTTAATATGGGCCTGCTCTCTATATAGGATTTTTATATATATATAAAATATGCCCATCATCTTTTTTATATTCTGAATGATAGCACAAATAAGGGATAAGATCTCTTGCTTTCTCTCTTGGTTTATTATCCTAGGCTGGATGTCAATATCTTCTTAGAAAAGATTAAATTTTTTTATCAACATAATAAAAAACTGTTTCCAGTGATTTCAACTTATTTTCCTGACTTCGACCTATTTGTTATGGAGAACTTTTTTTTTTTCCCAATGACTTCCTTTCATGAATTATCATTATTTCTTTATAGGCTGAGATTTCTAAAAGCCTAGGCAAACAGTTAAGTATTTCAGATTTTCCTCATTTGTTTTCTCCCTCCTTTACTTGTAAATATAAAACACAATCATAAATATGTTAAAATGTACCAGAAGTAAAAGTAATATCTAAATAGATCACAATCATTATTAATTTCACTATGACAAAATGTTGTTGCATATTTTGATGTATTATGGTTTAGGTCCTGTTTCCACATAGGCCCACCCATTGCAAGTGTGAAACTCTGGAATGAGCATGAACTTTTGGAATGAATTTTAATTTTGCCATGTGTCCACTGAGTGAACTTGGACAAGTCATTTAACCCATCAGGATTACAGTTTCTTTGTTTATTAAAATGTAGGCAAAAATACTTTTGTTTCAGACTTAAAAGGATTAAATTATTTTATGGACACATGTAGGCACAAGGAGCCTGGCTATTGCAGGGCTTCATAATATTAATTTCATCTTCTTTTTAATCTCTACTGCTGTCTTTAGTTTCAGGTTTTATGAATCCTGATTCAATATGGTCCATCCACCTGAAGGCCTTCTAGGCCATCCCTCACAGTCTTCGTACACATACAGGTGGAAGATATTTCAGCCAAATTATTTGCCTGAAAATAAATATGTGCATACAGAATTAATTTCTCTGTTAAATTCTTATGATGCTTAGGATTAATTAATTCATCGTGCTAAATCTATCATGGTGAAATAATTCAGTGCTAGATATAATAGGAGAACTCTCTGGTGAAGTTAGAAAATAGTTAGGCAGTTATTTTTGTTTAAAGAAAATTTTGCATAATGCCTTTTGGAGCAGTCTTATTCTTCATAATTGCCTGAGATATTTCAAGGTGCTTTGCTATAAATCTGAGGACTTAAAAACAATGTTTTACAGTCTGGCCCACTAAGAATAATGACCTCTCCTGTTCCTTGTTTTTCTGGGTGATTAAGGGTTTCCTGACTGGCCCCAGGCCATCTGCCCTGACTTTTTTTTTTTTTCCTCTCCCAAGGATTTAGAACCATATTGTCAAAAATAATCTCTTACTCTGAGAGATCTCTCTGGCCCCAGAAGATAGAAAGTGTTTGCCACGTGTGCTTCAAGCTTGCATGAAAAATCTTGCAAGCAATGGTTCTTGTTGAAGGTATAACACAGCCCCATCATTTATGCTCCTTTAACTAAATTAGGTGTAAATTATTTCAAGGAGGCCAAAGTTCTTCTCTGTGTTCCTATGAGGATAATTTCACAAATACACAGCACGTCCTTCCAACCGCATATTTTGGGCAAGGAGAAGAAAACAAGAAGGAGAAGAAGAAGGAGCTGTGGCTTGGGGCCAGTGCACACCTCTCCACAGGGGGTTTCCAGCATGTGGGTGATTTTTAACCATGCTGACATAAATCAGACAGTGCAGAGGAAAGGCATTCTGATCTCTGTGCTGGGAGATGCCTGGATAGTGTTACGCGTCCCTCATTAGAAGGCATTGGAGTTGAGCTGGGGAGTTGAACTTTCAGCTGTATCAAAATAACAGTGTGCAAGCAAAGAAGGCTGGGATGAGGGAGTGTACCCCAAATAACCCAGCCTTTGCAGACAGGTTATGTGAAGTGTTTTGATCCCTCATCCTTAGAGATAATTTATTTATAAACTGAGCTCAATAGAATCAAGAAGAATCTGGTCCACGAATGCTATTGATTAAATCTTCTGGTTGAGATATGGGTCTCATTTTCTCCCAGCCAGGACATTCTGCCACTGTGACCTACATTCTCTAATCCTGTTAAAACTGAATTTTTAATGTGTAGTAAAAATTTAGTGTTCAGAAACAATTTTATTTAAGCCCAATTATTTATTATTTATAGTCATTAGATTTTTATGAAAATTAAGTGTGAAAATTGGGTGTTAAAACACAAAATTGAACATCTAGGTTAAAAATGTAAACCTTCCTAAGTAATAAAAAATTTAAATATTAAAAAGAATTATGTTACATAGGGGAAAGAACAAGCAATGGTAAATATAACATAAAATAATTATAGAGCTGATGCTAAACCTACCATACAAAAAATGTAAATGGGTATGAAACCCCTGTTAAAAAAAGATTTTCAAATTAGCTAATATGCAAAATGCAGCTCTACACATAATATAGAAGACACACAAAATACAAGTGGGTTTTTTAAAAAAAGCTAAAAATAAAGATATGAGCAAAGATAAACCACACAAGTTAAAATGAGGGAGCTATCTTGATATACAACAAAGTAGAATTGAATAATACTATTTATATGCTTAATTTGGGGCCCAGCAAACCCCTGATAATTTACTCTGAAGACATACTTCTAAGTGTACAAAATTACACATGCTTACGATTATTCATTATAGCATTATTAGTAATTCAAAGAATTATAAATGCCTACACATAGGAAATGGATTTAAAAACCTGTATACTCACAATGGACAGCATGCAGCTATGTAAAGAATGAGAAGGAGCTTTATAAAGTGGTAATATGGTTATTTCTAGGATACGGTTATTTCTAGGTTATTTCTGACTTTTTCAAAAAGAAGCTGTAGTTTCAATTTATAATGTCCCTCAAAGGCTCGTGTGTTAAAGTCTTTGTCCTGGTGCTATGGGTAGGTTATGGAATTTTTAGTGGGAGGTCTATGTACACATGTCAGTGGGGCCATGCTCTTAAAGGGGGCCTGGTCCCTTCTTTCTCTCCTTTACTCTCCTCACTTCATAGCCATAAGTGATGAGTTTTACTTTATCATGCATGCCCACCATAATGTACTGCCTTGCCATAGGCCTAACAACAATAGGGCCAACTGATCATAAACTGAAGCCTCTAAAACTGTGAGCCAAAAAAAACTTTGTCTTTATAAGTTGATCATCTCAGGTATTTGTTATAGTGATAGAAAGTTAACTAACACTAAACATATGGATAAATCAGAAAACATTAAAGCTGGCCACCTGTGATGGAGAAATGGGGTTACAAAGGGATAGGAAGAAAAAGGACACTTCTTGAGCATATCTTTATGTGCAGTTGTGACATTAGGAAGCATGTCTATTTTCTACATATTCAAAAATAAAATTAAATTGACAGTGATGGGGGAAAAAACAAAACTGAAAGCAAACAGCATTTCAAATAAATAATTCTATTTCAAATATATCCCACCCCAAAGGGGGAAAAATCTAATCCAAATAAGTTGAAAACAATACTTTCTTCTTTATCTGAAACTCATTTAATAGGTTCTTGTTTTTTTTTCCTAGTTGTATGACTATAGGAATTCTGAAACTATTGTTTTTATTACAGGATTAAGTAATTGAGTGAGTGTGTTGAAGGTTCTCACTGCAAAGGGAGAGAGAAATATGGAAGAGGTAAGGCAAGCAAGACCCTTGTGAGGTCGGATTGGAATTGATGGTGTAAGTTCTATATAATGTCAGTGTCATGAAAGACAAAGGCTGACATAATTTTCAAAATTAAAGGAGAAAAAGAGACATGGTATCTAAATACAATATAATCCTAGACTGGATCCTAGACTAAAGAGGAAAAAATATTATAAAGATTGTTACTGGAATAATTGGACTATAGACAAATAAAATCAGAAAAAAAGTATGCATTGATGTTACATTTGCTAAATTTCTTCACCATGCTGTGGTTATAAAAGCAAATGTTCTTGTTATTAGGAAATACATGATGAAGGATTAAATGGAAAAAGTTCAGAGAGAAAGTGATGAAGCAAATTTTGTAAAATATTATAAAATTGAGTAAGAGATATAAAGGGGCTTCATGTACAATTTTTCAAAACCTCCTTTGGTTTTGAAATTATTTCAGAATAGCAAGTCAAAATCATGAAGTGCTTCTTGAATTTTTCCCAGGTATCTTGCGTGCCAAGAAAAATAAAATGCCACCACATGTCATTATGTCGCTATGTAATTCTTCCATGTTTTCCAACCCTTATTCTTTCTGTGATTTTGTGAATATTTGGAAAGTACATCCTGTGTTCTTAGAGCTTGTCATCTTGACTCTTTTGGTCACATTTTTCAAATGCTTGTTGATTAATTTGGTGTACACATAAAACAAGTGTTTCTGAAGTATAGACCCTTAGTTGACTCCAAGCATATTTTCATCACATATATTTTCCAAGAGATGAAGTGAAGTTTATTGCATAGAAAACAGATTACATGGATTGGTTGAAACACTGATTTCAGCCATTTTAGTGAAATTTAAGGGTAAAACTGACTTGCATTCTATTTTAATAATTTCTACTTCCCATCATTTTGGAAAATCATCTGATTTCCCGAGTTATTTATATATGAATGACTCATATTTGAAACTTCTTATCAAATGTTAAGGGTCATATAATTATATTTGTCTCATAGGCAAAAATATATTTTTGGTAAATGTGATACAATTTGTCATATTTATGTCTAAATGAAAATGTATAGGTTATTTACTAAGAAATTGGATTTATCATTTTACATATATCTTCAATACAATGCTGGACACTTAGTGACTGACACTGTTGTCAAAGTGTACAAATGGACCCATTTTGGATAGATAATTCTTCTAAATTCCCTACCTAAAACACACACACATAGGTAAGATGTGGAGGAGCAAGTAGTGGGCACAATATGCGTTATAGAAAAATTCTGGTGTTTGCACTAACGGAAACCAAGAATTCCAAGCTCAAGTGGCTTCTCTGGTTTTGTTTCTTCACTTTCTGCATATTATATGTTGGTCTCTGAAGAAAGTTATTTTAAAATATGATTTGCTTTAAAATGAGATTTTTGCCTGTTTTTGCATTTCTTAAAATTAACTATTGACAGTGGAGTGGTAAAGTTTTCTCAGTGTTAAATATTTTATGAGAAAAGAATAAATGAAACTATACAAATAATAATATAAATGTTTAAAGGTGGGTAAGTGTGATGAAGGGGTTGCCAGAAAGTTTGCATGGTGGGTTTTATGTCATATAATTTAAGACAGTAAAGGTGGGGCTGAGGATATGGTTCAGTGGTAGAGCACTTGCTTGGCATGTTTGAGGCCCTGAGTTGGATCCCTAGTACAGCTAAGGAAAAAAAAGAAAGGCATTCTAATGATTAGAATTTTTCACATCACATGGGCATTTCTTTGCCTGTTGATCTATAAGAGGACATATAAATAAAAAAAAAAATACCTGAAACCAGTGTTTCTTGGGCAAATGTGCTTTCATTGAATGGTGACAAAGTGGATTTTTTTCCTCTTGCAAGTTGATATTTAATGTCAAGCAATGCAATGAAAGAAAGCTTAAAACAGAAAAATTATTTCAGAATACCAGCAAATTCATTATGCCTTCTACATCGCCCTCATTTCCTGTTTCCCCATTTTCAGGATGATATGCCATCCATCAACTTCCTTTTTATTATTATCTACCTCTTGCCAGAATACTTGAACTGATGTTGGGTAAAAATAAATTTCCAGGAATGGAGATGTGTAGAGAAGGGAACTGCAGGATACTTTACATGGATTATTTCCTTTACTCCAAAATGAAACCCTATGAGCCTGGAATTATGACCTCTGTTTTAGAGATGAGAAAAACAAGTCTCAGAAAAGTTAAGAGAATTGCCTAAATCTAAAGGTACCAAGTGAGGGAGCCAGAATTCCAAGTAGGAAGGATTGGAGTACAGACAGCATGCCAAGACCTGCCACTTTCCCAGTTGGCTCAATCGTAAAGCATTTTCACTCTTATTTCTTTACTTCTCCATGATTTCCAAGGGGTCAATGTCTCAATCAGAAATGAGGGAACCAGTGCAGTCCACACAGACTATGTGTGTGGTTGAGACAAACTTGGACGCTATTTGGAAGCCAATATTAAATGTTGATTCCAAAGGGGGACTATTTATTGAATCCCCGCATGTAGTCACACCTTGGATTTTCTTTGGTGGTCTTCATTCTAAGTAATGACAAAGTAAGACATAGTTTATTTTATGAGAACTGAGAAAATCACAGCACAGGGTGGTCTTAAGTTTCAGAAAAGTTTAGCTTTTGTTAACATAGATTTTTCCAAACCTTAAAGTCACACTTCTATGCATAAACAAAAGTTTTAAGAGTCATATGTTTTCAATGGGCAGTGAACTCAGTTAAGCACTCAGTGTTTGCCATTCAGTCATGGTAACTGAATAGGCTGAACCTGTGATGAAACTCATCGCATTTGAAAATCAATTGCTCTCTGCCAACTGTGCCTTAGAGTTAACTTTATGTATTTTTAAGGTTACTAATAGTTGTGTTGTGGAATTCCACAGACTTGCTGCTTTCTGATTAATTTTTCACTTCAAACACATGAGAATTGACTTCCTTGCATTCCAATATGTATTTCCCTAGGCATAACTGTCTGAAAGAAATTAAACTCAACTAATATTTTTTCTTTCTTTTTGGCTTGAAACATTCCCAAGGCTTTGCAAAGTATAGGCTTAGGTTATATTTATGGCCAAAATAAAAAGCCATTTAAATATGTATTAAATTGCAGAGTCAGATAATGATTACAGCATACATATATTAAATTTGTTCTATTTGGTTTGTTTGAATAAATTTAAATAATTATTAGCAAATGCTTTATAAATTTAGTCGCCATTAGTATGCCAGATGCTTTCCTTATTTACTTCTTATTAAATATTAAAATAAATAGAAAATAAAATCATACACAAAAGACTTATTTTTCTCAAGATAAAACATTACAGAACCAATTTGAAGTTATTTATGATTATAGCATTCAACATTTAAAAAAATAAATTAATAATTAAAAACATGCCAAATAAAATAGAAATAATAAGGTATTTTTATACCTTTATGTGTAAACCTTTTTGAGTGTATTCTCTAGTACTTTTTAAAAAAAAAATACATCTAGTTAATTGCTTCTTACATGATTATTATTTTACTGGGTACCAGGGATTGAATTCAAAGGCACTCTGCCACTAAGCCACATCCCCACCCCTATTTTGTATTATTTATTTTTTTTAGTGACAAGGTCTCACTGAGTGCTTAGCACCTTGCTTTTACTGAGGCTGGCATTGAACTCATGATCCTCCTGCCTTAGCTCCTGAGCTGCTGGGATTATAGGGGCGCACCACCTTGCCCTGCTACAATATTACTTTCAATTAGATTTCTCATATATTACAAGTGGTTTTTATCGTTAGAGTCCTATTAGGATAGACAAAACACACAGTAACATGAACAGAAGAAAATTTAATGTAATGTATTATTTGTTATTTCAGAGTATTTGTATAAGTGTGGGATTAGCTAGTGAATAGATCTCTAAGGTATATATGAATAACAGATATGAGAGACAACTTTTGCTCTTAGGCCTAAGATAGACTCTAACAAAGAGTCCCAATTCCTATAAGACTGATTTGGGTCTCGTTTGAGGTGATATCCTGGCTTACTGGATGCCAGAAAAAGCACTGTGCTGTCATCGTGGTGGAATTTGCTAGAAATCCACCCTCCAGGATGCTGTGAAAAGCAGTGCACAGGTGTCTCACCAGAGGTATTGGGACCAATTCCCTGAGGAAGGTGCTAGGGGAACTTGATGGCCACTGGGAGCTGCTAGGCCCTGTATGTTGCAAGAGCCTCCCCAGTAAGAACATGCAAACCAGGAAAACAAAACTCTCCTCCTGCCATGTCTGCTCAGTGCCCTCTACTCAGAGTGCCAGCTGGCAAAGAAAAACATTCTTAAAGCATTCAGATGCATTTTCACAGAGCTGGCACAAAGGGTGAATTGGAGCAAGGAGATATTAAATCAATAACCAGCACAGTATCCGATTTTTAAAAATGACTGAATATGTTATATTTTAATATTGGTTATAGCCGTATCCAATATTATTTTTTACAAGGACTATTATTACCAATGCCATAGGTCCATTTTATAAGAGCAGATTTTATTTTAAAAAATGATTGCAAATCAACAATCATGTAAGGTGTTAGTTATGAGTGCTCGCTCTACAGTCAATTCCTGGCGTGGCTCCTTACTAACTGTAACCTAGGAAAGGTGTTTCACCCTGGTGTGTTTATTTTCTCATCTGTAAAACTGGATCAAAATGGTTTACCTTAGTTGGATTGTTGAGAGGGTCCAATGAAATATACTGTATGTGAAGTGTTTAGACCTGCAGGTGGCCCAAGGGCAGGTCTCAACAAATAGCTATTACTTATTAAGACTTTAGATTCATCCAACCAAGAGTTTAAAATTCTATGTAATTTTATGTCAACATATTTTTTTTCTAGGTAAATTTCTTTAGAAGCCCCAAAATGTTTAGAACTCATGAGACCATGATCTGTTCATTGGTTTATGCAGCAATTCTGACAAACCATTATGGATGTCAGAGACAGGTTTTGGCTCCAAATGAAAGTTATGTTTTTGGATTTCTTTATTTCAAAGTTGCTCAATCAGAATTCAACATAAATATGTTATAAAAATGCAACTGTTAGGTAAGAATGGGATGTAGCCATATTCCTAACTGCTGTTAAAATGCTTCCTAAATGAACATATCTATTCTATATTAAAATGTGATATATGGAAAAGTAGCCACCCTTTTGTTAAATGGAATAACTATTTACATCATTCTTAAGTTTTAGTGTTTTTTATACAATTGATGATGTTGGACTTGAGTTTTCAGAACACATTAACCCAAATGAACAATATGAGACATGCTAAAATTGGATTACAGTATTTGGCCAAGTTTTCAGAATCACTGACAAAACTGGAAGAAAAAAGGATGGTCTGCAAATCAGTTTTAGCATAGTGTCTAAAAGAAATACAACTATAACTTCGTAAGACTTCAAAAATTTTGTATCTATTTATTACAGATTTTTTTGAGAAGATTACAAAGAAGAAATTACATTGCATCATTCACTTCCTAAAAAATCCTCTAAGATATTGATTTCTTTACCCTAATCATTCATTTCTCACAAGAGCTCTTCCCTTTCTCTCTCACATGCTTTAGTTTGGTAACTGAAATACCACTTAGTATCTACTTCCATTCTGCCATCTCAACCTAAATAGCTGGTCTTGCCTCTCATTCGTGAGCAAATGTCAACCCAGAGAAGGTTCAGAGGACTACAAATGAGAATCTATACGGATTCCCAAAGCCAAGAGGACCAGGAATCTGTCTCCATGGCATATAGAGCTGTGTGGGAGAAGAGGATAGTTCAAGAGGGCCGCACCTGAGGGAGATGTATAGTCTCCCTGTATAAAACTCTAGCAGGTGGGAATATGAGCAAGCTCTGCCTACCAATTTCATCAGTTATACTAGGACTTCTCTTCCTTGCAAAAGGAGTAGAGATAAAAGACAGATGTGCTTAGATATAGATATCTTTCTTATCTCTCAACTCAAATAAAATAATTCTGTAGAAATAATTCTGTCTACTACTTAAGCAATGTTGGACTTAAAACATTCGTGGAATCATTATATAATTAAACAGTTTAGATTCTGAGGAGATTGGGCTTCCATTTATAAAACAATATATTATTACAAAACTTAAGCAATGAACAGCATACATAGATTCTGTTTTCATTCCAAAAGGATATCCATGAAAGTTAATTGTTATACTTTCTAGCATATCTTTGAACCACATCCTTGAAAATTAGAGATTCTCCAATATTCCAAAAATCTTATGACATATTCTTCACCCCTGCCACCATGCAGTACCATAATTAAAAAAAGACTTCTTCAGGTTATCATTATTCCTTCTATTGATACAGGAATAAGACAATTTATAAAGAAATTACATAAATTCTTCCACAAAACAAATTCCGTATGATTGAATAGTCATTGTTATAATTCGTAATATTAATTTTAAACTTTTCTGTATCTTCAAAACTAAAACATCCCTGATAGCAGGGATTTTCAGTGAGAATTTCTATTTTATAATGTACATACATAAGAATAATAGTGAAATACATTGTTGGGGGTAAAGCTGAGTCATAACTGCCCAAAAACAGTCTTCCAATTTTTTGAGGCAGCTATACTGACCTTCATGGAAGAAGTAGGTGTGGAGAATAGGAGAGGTAAAATGATAGGACACTTCATGGAGGGATACCAGAGAAAGGTGTCTTGTGAAATGTTACTAAGGAATTTTATAAATGGCAGTTATCATTTTGCTCTAGACAATTATTTTTACATTTCCTGGAATGTAGCAAACATTCATTTATTTATTTATTATGGCTAATAAGTATATGCTAATTCTGCTTTTGCAATTTGAAAGACCTCAGTATATTTTCAAAGGTCCAAAGGAGCTTGTTCACATTTTTCAAATCTGCAATTGTTGTCACTTTGAAACCAGTTCCTTTGCTTCTTGTACCTTTAACCAGCACTTCTTAGTGACTTATAGTGGTGTGCACAAAGTCTTCCCCACTCACTTTCCATGCAACTCTCATAATTTTCACTCCATCATTTGTGGATGGAAACCTGCCTCCAACTATATTTCTTTCTAAAAAGTTCACTTTTCAGAATTCACCTCACCCACTAATGACTCCATGTTCATCAATCATTGAGCGGTGTTGTAAGAGAAGTATGTTTTAATTCTTCCAGCCATTGGCACTTATGTTTAGTTCTTTTCCATAGCATGTATGTCATCATACCTTGGTTTGGAAGGCTGGGAAAGTGTCATGGTATTAGGGAAAGGGAACACCATATTAATTGACATTCATCCCTGAAAATGACTTGTGCATGTTTGGTGTATTAGTAAAATCTTAAATTAAAAATTATGGGAAGTAATATATTTCTACATTTTTAGCCAAAACATTTATTAAGCCAGTCTCAAAAGAAATATACCATGATCCACATTTTCATATGTCTGCCAAGAAAATCTGGTCTCTTGGTGCCCTGCATTTTGAAGAATGGTAAATAAGCCGTCCTTAATTACCCTGTGGGGAGCACTGCCCAAAAGTTGAGGTCAGTCTGGCTTTGGCCATCTGAAAAGGTATGTTCTCTTTCCCGTGGGTATGCTCATGAAGGCTATTTCTTCTAACCATTTTTGTTTTGTTCTGAAAATTATTTTAACTCTTTGAATGTGTTTCTTTAGCTTTGGAGGATAACACATATGTGGTTATGATCTAAAAATGCTACTTTCCAAGTTTATTTCACATTATGTAAGGTTATATATTTCTTCAAATTAAAAAAAAATATCTAGCCACATGATAAAAATTATGCCTGTACTTGTACTAGTAATGTACCATTGTAGATTTAGAGATATACTTCTATAGGCTCCTGACTTTTTCTCAAATAAAATTTATATTTCAAACCGCATATTTTCTGGGTACATTTTTACACTCCCTCATTTTTACAATATTAATTATTATTTTGCTCATAGTTTTGCAAAGTCTAAAGATCCTAACAAAGTTATTTCAGACATTACTCATTATTTCCATTGAAAAATATGGTAGAATTATTCACAATATAGAGTCATCAGTAAATTCGATATGTAATTTGTACCTAAAACCTAATTATTACAGATAAAGTTCTTTCATAGTTGCTGGCAAATTATGAAACCAAAAAAGTTAATTACACAAACATAAAAGATTAATGTATAGAGAAAAGTAAGGCAAAAGATTCTACTCTTATTCTCCTGATGAAGCAAAATATTTGGGCATGGATTTATTATTCAATATTCAATAAACTTTAATCATTTAACATCTAATGCATGTTCAAACTGTCATTGACCCTTTGGAGTTTTATTATGAAATAAAAACAACATGAATCATAAAGCTTCAGACTTAGAAGGAGAGAAACTCATATTAGTGTCTGGAGACAATTTTTATAGGCATGTCTAGGCCTTACTTTACTATCTTGCAGGAACATTATGGTGAGCAATACCTATTCTGGCTATTGCCATCAATAAGAACAATTTTCCAGTTCCATCCATTTACTGGCAAATGCCATAATTTCATTCTTCTTAATGGCTGAGTAATATTCCATTGTGTGTGTGTGTGTGTGTGTGTGTGTGTGTGTGTGTATGTGTATATATCACATTTTCTTTATCCATTCATCTGTTTTAGGGCACTTAAGTTGGTTCCATTATTTGGTTATTGTGAATTGAGCTGCTATAAACCTTGATGTGGCAGCATCACTGTAGTATGCTGATTTGAGTATAAGCTTTGGAGTGGGATAAGTGGGTCAAATGGTTGTTCCATTCCAAGTTTTCTAAGGAATATCCATTCTGCTTTCCAGAGAGGTTGCACTGATTTTCAGTCCCAACAGCAATGTGGTAAATGAAACTTTTCCCCCACATCCTCACAAATATTTGTTGTTACTTGTATTCTTGATATTTGCCATTCTGACTGGAGTGAGATGGAATCTTAGTGTAGTTTTGATTTGCATTTCTCAGGGTGTTAGAGATGTTGAACATATTTTCATATATTTTTTGACCATTCATATTTCTTCTGTGACGTGCCTGATCAGTTTTGTCCATTTATTGATTGGGTTATTTGGGAGATTTTTTGGTGTTAAGTTTGTTGATTTCTTTGTGTATCTTGGAGATTAATACTTTATATGAGGTGTTGGTGGTGAAGATTTTCTCCAGTTCTGTAGGATCTCTGTTCATGATCTTGATTGTTTCCTTTGCACTAAAGAAGCTTTATAGTTTGATACTGTCCCATTTATTGATTTTTGATTTTACTTCTTGTGCTTTAGGACGTAGTCAGTTCCTAAGGGGACATGATGGAGATTTGGGCCTAGGTTTTCTTCTAGTAGGCACAGAGTCTCTGGCCTAAAGCCTATGTCCTTGATCCATTTTGAGTTGAGTTTTGTACAGAGTGAGAGATAGAGGTTCAATTTCATTCTACATGCTAAGTGAAATAACCCCAAAAAACCAATCCCAAAAAACCAAGGCAGAATGTTCTTTCTGATATGTGGATGCTAACTCACAATAAGGGAAGGGAAAGTTAGAAGTTCATTGAAGTAGACAGATGGGAATGAAGTGAAGGGAGGGGGAATGGGAAAAGAAGAGACAGTTGAATGAATCCTATCTTTTTACATGAATACATAACCAATGTAACTCCACATCACATACAACCACAATAATTGGATCCTCATTGGAACAAATATGTATGTATGTGTGTGTGTGTGTGTGTGTGTGTGTGTGTGTGTATAAAAAATATATCCTACTGTCATGTATATCTGGAAAGAACAAATAGAATAAAAGAAAATTTTAAAAAAGAACAATTTTAAACAAAATCAATTACAATGGTGTCTAAACATAAACTTTTTATATTCATTGTTATGGAAAACTAATGTAGAATTTGGAAATTTTTAAACATTGTCAACACATTATAGAGATTTAAAGGCTATAGTTGATTGAAGTTCTTCTCTATGTCTTTTGATGAAATATAATTTTAGGCAGAATTAAAAGAAGGAGAGGGCAATACTAATTCTTCTGACTAAACTATCAATAGTCAGTGATAGCGTGATCAGGGTAATGAATATCTTTTTACATCTCAATTTACCTATTAATGACAATTAAATACTAAAAAGCATCAGGACTATTTATTTCCAATGTTCATTTAAATAGTTATTTGATATTTGTTTCTCAATTACTTATTAAATTTTCTCTATGGTCCAAGCAAAGGGCTAGGTAGTAGAGGTATAAAAATTATCTGATTAAGTCACACTAATAAAAGGATGAGTGTTTTTGAGGAGCAGTGAGAAACTTAACTTACTATAACATGAGCAAAGGAATTATGAGGAGCTGAGTAGTAGGGTAAAGATAAGGATAGAAAATTACATGGTGAAAAACTTTATTTGCTAGATCAGAAAGACTGGAGAGGATCCTGTAGATAACAAAAATCCTCCGTTAAAGAAATTTAAACACTAGTAATGATTTATTTAAAATTCAGTGTATTTAAAAGAGAATGGATAGTACATAATCTCATTTTTACCCATTCTTGGTTTTGGATTTTTTGTTTTTAAACATTTTCTTAAAAATTTTTTGGAAGTAGTTGGTTTTATTTGAATGGGCTGCCGGGAGTCCTTGGAGTGTCATTACTTTTATACTCTTCAGGGTCTCATTGACCCTCCCCTGCCTTTGACATTATAAATGACATTTAAGACCATGCCAATTGTGCCAAAGTGAAAAGATATGGTAAATGTAATCCCTGAGGATAACTAAATCCTAAAGAGTAACACATATTCCTAAATCATTTGGTTTGACATTCAGTGCAATCCCATTGACTCTAAAAATGTCACATGCAGGCTTTAATCACTGGCTTGTTGTACACAGCTGAAGATGGCTGATGTAACATTGGGAACATGGGGATATCTAAGGTGGATATATACTTAAAATTAATAAAAATGGTTGTGTTGGCCAAACCAAGTTTCTGTGGGCATAATGAGTTTTGAGAATTATTTGTAAAACTGACTTAGGAAATATTTGTAGAACATTATGAAATTTTCAGATAAAAGTCTCTGGGTAAGGCATTAAGGATAATTTTCCCAAGTATTCAAGATTTTGAAATAATATAAATATTCTTGCATATTGTAAATACTTGGATCAATCGACATTTGGAATATGCCTCTTCTGGAAATTGAAGAAGATTTACTTGGTGCTCTGGTTTGAGATAAAATACTTCATATTATTCTTTTTCCTCCATTGTGCTTAATATGTATAAGAAAATATCTACATTTAAAAGGATGAAAACATTTATCTTTTTAACATGAATGGATGCTAAAATATCTCTACAATTTGTTCAAGGTTGGGATTGGAAATAGGAATAGATGATAATTAATATAAATTAATATTCATATGTACTGTACATATTTAATATAAATCATATAAGATTCAGAATTTCTCAAGCAATGACACCTTAATCCTCTGAATTGTTAAAAGTTATTTCACAAAAAAGAGTACATATCAAACAACATTGTCAATAATCAATTTTAATTTTAGTTTTTCTTTCTTAGAAAACCAAATATATATTAGTTCTTTAAAGTCTTCTATAAGTTCTACCAGAATGAAACCCATTTAACTTTGTTTAATACTGCCAAAACTTATCTGCATTTAGATATTCTTCCAATCTTAGGGTACTTACTAATATTTTATGGAATCCTAATATTTTAAGGAACATTTTCTAGAAAAAGTTGATGTAGAATGTAAGTAAATATAATTCATTACACACAGGAGAGGTGCAATTGAACACAATAGAAAGAATACATTGTCCTGATTTAAGTGGAACAGTCCGACACGATGTGATCTTTGAAGGTGTACAACTAAATACGGTGCCTGAAATGTGGTAGGTGCTCACTCAGTAAAGTATCTACATAGGTGAACCAATTTTAGTATGTAGATGCCTCACTCTCCCCACCCCAATCTCCAATAACAGTTTCCTATAGTACTTTCTGAAGTTCCTTTTGCATGTGGCCAGACAATAAGTTATTATGATTCCTTGTAATTAAAACTCTGTTTGGCATGTTTTAACTTACTGTGTTACAGCCCAGAGCTTGCTTTGGTAGTTGTAAAACACCCCTTGGCATGAAATTCTAGCATGCTAAAGCAGATCATGTAACCATTAATCACCCGAGGACTGTTTTCTCAATGTTTCATTACTTCTGCCCATGTTGAAGAAGGCATTAGTCTTCAAGGTCCACTGCTTTTCCTGGACCTCACACCTGTTCAGCATTCTCTGCCCTTAACATGTCCTCTCTCAGGTTTTGATCATTCCTGGATTTATAATTGTGCTTCCATAGCCTTGGGAACTCAGGTGCTCGGATTTACTCTGTTTCTTGTGAAATTTAAGATGTCTGCTATCTTTTTCCTATGTTACCTTACCTTCCCAAGTATTTCCATAAACTTCTTCAGTAAGCATTTGTTCAGTGTCTATGAATTTTTGAAGCTAGAGACTATCCCAAATTGCCTCCTGTCCTAATAATAAAACATACACAACACCAACACTCACAATTTTATGTGAGAATAGATGTGCTCCAACTACACACAGAAGGCACTGTTGTCTTGGGGTATAGTCAACTCCATAGTAAAGTTTTGAGACAAGTCAGATTCACTTCCCCCCTCAACCCTGCCTTTACCACACACTTGAAAAAAATTCTTGTCTCTTTAGACTCAAACATATTTTAGAGAAAAATCATACAACTATGCTGATGGAATTCATTTTAAATTTGTGATTATAAATTTCAAATAAATTCTCAATAATGTTCAGCAATTGGGCAGAGTCTTTCTTTAGGCCCAATGATTAGTTTGGATCATCAGTTTCACCCAAAGCCCCATGAGTTAAAGGCTGGGAACCCAGTCCACCACTATTGGGAGGTGGTAGAATATTTCAGTGTTAAGGTACATAAACAAGTCAGGATGGCACCTGGTATTTTGCCAGAGAAATGTTAGAGTCTGTAAACAAGTCTGCATGGCGCCTGGCAAAATGCCAGAGGTAGTGGTTTGTGAAGTAACAAAAGCGAGTCATTAAGTGTGGAGATTCCTTATTGGTTGACTGCTGTATCTATTTTATGCTAATTAGATAAGCTGTGTAAAATGTATAAATATCGCTCAGGTCCTACAATAAACGGCTTCCATTCCTGCTGTATCAACATACACAAGTCATTCGTCACTCCCCGGTTATTTTGCTGCAGCCGGACTGCGGCATTTCAGAGGTAAGGCCTACTGGAAAAACATTATGTCACTGTGAGTATGCACTGGAAGGGGATATTGGGACCCTGACCTCTCCCTTCCTCTTTGTTTTTTGACTACCATGAGATGAACAGACCTCTTCCATCATGCACTTCCAACATGTTGTACTGTGTCAACACAGGCCTGAGGAGAAAGGGCCAAGTGACCATGGACTGAAGCCTCTGAAACAGTGAGCCCCAGCAAACCTTTGCTCATCATAAGTGTATTATCTCAGGTATTTTGTTATAGTGACAGAAAGCGACTAACACATTTAATTTGAAATAATTTAAGACAACTCTTATCTGTTTTCCTTTTATCTTTAAACCTCATTCTTTCCTTGACTTGTAATTATTCACTCATTGATGATCTTGCTTCATTTTTTAAAAATAGTAGACCATATTACTTTCTCATCTTTCCACCATCAATCACATAGGCTACCTGGATCTGTACTATCTTCCATTTTTCTTCTTCCTCTTATCTTGGAGGAGGTGTTGCTCCTTCAATTAAACATCAGTGCTTCTACTTTTGCCTCATATAGAAATGTATTTCTACTATTTCTTCTCTTTTCTATTGAATTAATCTTTCCTTCTCTGTTAGAGCATTTTTATTTTTTGAACATCTTCTGCTATCTCCCCTGTTGAAGAAACAAAAGAAGGAAAAGGAGTTTTTCTTTCTTAGAAAACCAAATATATTTTAGTTTTTTAAAGTCTTCTATAAGTTCTACCAGAATGAAACCCATTTAACTTTGCTTAATACTGCCAAAACTTATCTGAATTTAGATATTCTTCCAACCTTAGGGTACTTACTAATAGTTTATGGAATCCTAATATTTTAAGGAACATTTTCTAAAAAAAGTTGACGTAGAATGTAAGTAAATATAATTCATTACACACAGGAGAGGTGCAATTGAACACAATAGAAAGAATACAAAAGAAAGAGGTGATGGAGAGGAAGAGGAGGAGAAAGGAAAGGAAACCTGTTCTTTGAGCACTCCCTGTAGTTACTGACTCATTTCTCTGCCCCATGTCATATCCAAATTTGTTAAAAGAACTGGGGACCTTCCATCTCCACTTCCTCACCTTTCCTTCACTCTTCAACCTCCTTCAATCTGGAGGATTTCCATATCTTCATTAACACCGACCTTTACATCATTCAAGGTAATGAACTCTTTTTTGTTCATACTAGACCTTTCAGTAACTTGCAACATGACATTCAGGCTGTTCTTAGGAACTTCTTAGCCCTTGGCTTCTGTATCTTTTCTCCTGGTTATCCTTCTACCACATTCACTACTTCTTTTATTCTTTTTTTTTATGATCTGTTTATTGCCATTTTTTTTAGAACTCGTCTCTTCCCTTTTCTTTGGCTAACCTCTCTCCTTATGTGATCTCATTCATTTTCATGGCTTTACATTTTTCTTTAGTGTCATGACTCCCTGGAGCTTCAGACTCATATTCTACTACCCACTTGAATACATTTCATCACTGTCTCAGTTGGGGAAGTGTCATAAGGTGGTCTCATATGGCATTTTGCTCCATTCACTACAGGTGTGGGACTCTTCTCTTCCAGACCTTCATCTCCCACTAAATGTCTGGAGCTTTCCTGAAGGCTTATGAGTCCCTGGGCTATTGCAAAATGATTTGTCTATTTGTCTGTATGAGGTAAGTCAAAGAAGGGTCAAGCAAAATCTGAAGCATCAACAGGTGTCACTCCTGCTGAGCAGTGACTGGGAGAAGTGCCAGAGACTATTGAAGAGTTGCCTTTATTAGTCATCAATGAAAAAAGCAGCTTGCATAAACTCTGGGCATTAGGGATGAATAGTGACTGCATATAAGTAGGCCAGAGCACTCATCAGATGATGATTTTCACATGAATCCAAGGTACCCAAGCAATGCTTTAACTATGGCTCTTTGTTGAGCTATTCCCCGTTCTTGTCCATGCGGCCCATTATAGACCAGGACCATTGACCTGTACTATCAACCTCTCTAATTTCATCAGTTCTTTGTTCCCTCATATCTCAGGGAATCTCCTCTGACTGCTGAAAAGTGGGATGGAATGAGGAAAGAGTTAGAGAAGAGATTGATTCACCTGATGATGTCTGCCAAATCTTTAATCTATTCTAAAAGTCCTCTCAACGTTTTTAGTAGTATCCCAAAACCATGAATCTACCCCTTTCCTCTGGATTCTATAGTTACATTCTTACCTTAATTTAATTGAACACATAATGGCATTGAATAGGGGTTAGGGAAGGGAGAAAAGTAAATATAACATAATATATGAAACTATTACCATACCAAGATGTTTCTATTAGTCAGTTCATGCTTCCATAACAAAATACCATAAATTGGGTGGCTTAAAAATTATCTTTGCACAGTTCTGGAGGCTGGAAATTCCAAGATTAAGATCAATCAGGGTTCAGTTGTTGGTGGGGCCATTCTTCCTGGCTTGCGGACAGCTACTTTGTCACTGTGTCCTCATGTTGCATAAAAGAGAAATGCTGTTGTCTCTTTCTTCATCATATGGATACCAGTTTCACTACATCAGCCCCCCCACATATGACCTCATTTAACCTTAATCATCTCCTTAAAGGCCCTGTCTCCATATTGTCAACCAGGAAATTAGAGTTTGAACATATGAATTGAGAGGAGCACAGTTCAGTCCATAGCAAAGTTTAATAGGACTATCGAGTTTAAACATGTATAAAATAGATTACCTGATATTTTTCCCCAGTTCATACCCCTCATCTGCCCAATCTCTATTACAGTTTTTTTTTCTCAAATTGCATTATCAGCACAATTATCTTGCCAGTTGCTTAAGTGCAAAACTTGGAGCTAGTTATCTTTGAGTCCTCAAATTTCCTTATCCTCTAAGATCCAACTCACAAGCAAGACCTATTGCTTCTATCTCCATAGAATTTCTTGACTTGATTACCCACCAGTGTCTACAGTCAATATCTTAGCATGAGACTACATTTCCTGGGCTGTGAGCCTCTTTAATGATGTCCCTACCTCCATTCTTGCCATCTTATAATCCATGCCCCACAGTCTGATTAAAATACTAGTAAGATTAATACATGCACCTGAATGAAAATTTTCAGTGAATTTCATTGCATTTAAAAAACAATCTTATTACCTGACTTGGGCCTGCGAGATTCTGGTTAATGAATATTGTGGGACAGATGTTTTAACACACAATTTTAAATAATCAAAGAAATGCTTAGATCTGCTTTATTAAAAATGGCAATTTGGAAGCAATAGAGAAGTTTGGTAGGAGAAAGGACAGGCTGTGACAGAAAGAGATATAGCATCTACTGATATAATCCAGAGAGGTTTCAGGGGCTGAAGGTAGTGGGTAGTGCGTTTTGAGAGGAGGAAATATATGAAGGAGTATTACTAGTTATAGAAAGGAAGAAAGGAAGAAGGAAGGAAGGAAGGAAGGAAACAAACAACACCAAATTGATGTAAAGGTGAAGACAGAGAGGAGTTACTTTAGTCCCTGAATGGAAATTTGCTCAGAAAGAAATTTGGAAGGAGGAATTTGAAAGAGATGTGAGTTAAGTTACTTTTGACACATACCAAGTTTAAGAATCTAGAGGATCAAAACCAGTCATGTAGTTTTTTGTTATAGATTTCTAGGAACTGACATAGAAAGATTTGAGGAATCTGAGAAGGTTCAAAGGCCTTAGAATAGAATCCTTGATTGCATAGAGTTTCAGTGTTTATTAGAGCAAGAGGAGACAATGGAAAAGATGGAGAGATGGTCATAAATAAGTATGGAAAAGCAGTCTATCAGTAAGCTAGAGGATAAACAAAATGATGGCAAATGTTGCAAAGCAAATAAAATATAGGCATATATGTTTGTCCTTTGGTTTCAAATCCAGACAATAGTAATAGTATTTTGAGAACAATTTGGGTGAAATTGTCAGGCTAAAAGATGGATTTCAGTGATTTGAAAAATGAATGAGGGTCCACTTTTATTTTCAAGCTGCTTAGGCGAAAAGGAAAAGGGAGAGCTAGGGTGTTAGCTAATGATACCTGCAATCAAGGGAAGGTTTTTAATTTTAATTTTAATTTTTTTCAATTAGAAGGGAAGAGAGCAGTAATAATAGAGTACCATAAAAACCAAGCAACAAAACAATGAAAAAAAAATAAAATAAGAGCAAGATGGGTTAATATGTGGATTAATAATATAAGCTGAGTCCCACACACAGGAGAAGGAGGAAGCTTAGCAAAAACAATACCACTCTTCAGACTTTTCTTTCTTGAATGGGATTGAGGCATGCATTTCAATACTGTTGAATAGAGCTTTATGTTTTGTATGAAATTAAAAATCAATGATGTGTATGTGTCTTTTATCTCCAACATAGGTGAGTTATTCTTACTTTAGACTTTTGTATGACTTATGACTGATTTCTCATTGATAGGTGGAACTGTATACAAAAAGCTTGACTAAACCCCATGGTGGCATTATATTCTTCCTGACTTCCTTCCCATATAAACAGAAGTCTATGTGTCAAGCATGAGTTAAACTATAAAGGCTTCAAAATACATAGCCCCTTCTGTCCACTGTTCAAGTCCTAATCACCCCAGCTAAAGCATGTTTTGCTTTCCTTTATTTTGTTTTTTTATTAGACTTTTGACACCAATTCCTTTCTGCATGATTCAGTTTCTTTTTATTTGACAACTTAGGCTCAGTTTAGAAGCAATTGAAAAACTCACCTAATTAAAATTTACAGATCATAAAATTTAATTCAGTGCTAAGGCTAATTTTCCTCTAAGCTATTGAATGTTGGAGATTACTTTTTCAGTGGGAGTGAAGGCGAAGACCATTGTCGTCTCATCCTTAATATAAATTATCCCTAACCAAGATGCTCCACTGAAAGTCCCAGAAAACAACCACAATACAGGTTGAAACTGCATTGCATTAGATAGTGAAGATTCTGTTCTCAATAAATGAGTTGATTTTTAAAAAAGTGTTAAATATAATCTCTCATGAACTAAATGGATGAGGTCCAATCATCTTAGAGATAGTTCATTGCTTAGAGGTTTTAGTAGCTGGTATTGTTTTTATGCACGGAAGAGTTGAATGTATTTTTGCTTGGGGAAGAGGGAATAAGTTAGAAGAGAAAATCATGGGAATATATTTATAAAAACCATAAATTTTCCTTTTTATGAGTGTCATACAGTCATGCTAAGTATATTTGGCCATGGAAGCACACGGTGCATCTATCCTTCTAATTGTTTCTAAACAAAGCTTGCACACATTGAAACAGTTAATTTTTTTTAAGCTGAAGATGATTTGTAGTGGAGTTGGAAGTAGTTTACAAGGTGTCTCCCTTTCATTGCACTGTGGGTGAAGAATGACTTTCAGCTATATTATGGGAAGCTGCTGGAATCTTAAGTCTTCTTTCCCCTTTCTTTTTTGCGTTAGTTGAAGTTACACAATATGTACAGTTTACTTTGGTGTTTTCCAATTTGTATAATTTAACATGGCAATAATGATGACATATACCTCACAAAGCATTTTGAGAATAAGATGAGTCACACCAGCGCTAGACTGGTAGTTATGTGTGACAACACCACCCCGCTTTCCATTTGCAGCATCTTAGGGTGGCTATATCAGAAGGCTTGTTTTCTCAATCCATAGCTGGCTTGATATTTCTCAAAAGATAATACGAAAAAGAAGAAATGACAAATTGTAGAGTTTGACTGTTGGAAGGCAAGGATCTACTACAAGAAAATTAGTATGAAACTGTAATTAAAAACCATAAATAGACTCTTCCCTGGGTTTTATAGATGTTAATAATTTATTATGTCTTATTCAAACATTTTGAATAGTGTTTTGATGCCAGTTATACTACAATGACATTTTGAAACTATTTTAGTGTTTAAAAAAGTAAATTGATTTTTAAATGTAGACATGATGAACTCTTTAAAAGACAGGGTCTTTGTCACAGTTTTCAATCTAGAAACTAATAAGTTATTATGGGGCAAGTTTTATGGCTTTGTCTAGGGAATCACAAACAATTATACCTTGCATAGTTGATATTGATGAATGCCTGCTGTGCAAAAATTCAATAAGAGAAATTGTGGCACTGCCATTTTCCAGTGCTACAGTAAGTAATAAAAATTAGCTGAAAAAAACAAAGATTAATTCAATATCTTCTCCGTAGAATTATATTTCTTCCTTCCTTACAAATGGAAGTAACTACAAATGTGAACTGGGATTACTGTTTTGCCTATGGTTCAGTACAAAGCATTTTTATTCAAGATCTTTTATGTGAATGCTTGGCAAAAAAACACACAAATGGTGTTAAAATGGTCAAAGAATTGTATATCTTCTTTTGATTCATATGGCTTCTTTGAAAAAATCATGTTGACATTTATACTAATGGTACAAAAGCAATTGGTAAGTAAAAAACTTACATCAAAGCCGTGGGCCTAAATTAAGTTTGTAGTGATTGCTTTGTAACTGCTACACACAGGCAGGAAAAAAGATCCACTTTTGTTTAAGTACGTTTTTGATAAAGTAGTAAAAATTATTTTTATTAAATTATAATGCTTTAATATACTTATGTGTCTTTTAATATTTAGTGTTTAAAGGGAAAATATGCATAAAGCACTTGAAGTATGATGTTTGTCAAGAGAAATGGTGCTCATGAAATTGCTTCAGTTGTATGCTGAAATGGCTATTTTTTTTTTTTTGTCTCTGGAACACTGTTTCTTCTTGAAAAAATTACCGACAAAATTATGGCCACTTAGGTGTTGGTGTTTGGAAAACATTTTATCAAAATAAACCAAATGATTCAAAAAACCAAATGTGATTTTTTTAAGACCTATAACTATACATGTCAACATTTAGAGGATCAGTACAACTCAGCAATGTGATGTTTTCCAAATAATCAATATAGGTTGTGTGTTAATCAGCTTTTCATTACTGTAACCAAATGCTGAACAAAAACAACTTAGAGGAGGACATATTTATTTTGTCCCATGGTTCCATGGTTTCAGACAATGATTGGCTGACCCTGTTGCTTTGAGCCTGAGGTGAGACAGAACATCATGGCAGAAAGTCCCAGTGGAAGAAAACTGCTTATATCATGGCATGGAGGGGAAGAAAGACAGAGTGAGAGGCAGGGCCACAGACAAGATATAATTCTCAAGGACACACCCCCAGTAAACTAATTAATCAAATCACCTACCTACAGTTTCTGCGACCTACCAGTAGTCCATTCAGCTATCCATGGCTTCATCCACTGAGGAGGGCAGAGCCCTCATGATCCAATCATTTTTAAAAAGTCCCACTGTGAACATTGCTGCACTGGGAAACAAACTTTCCAACCAGGAGACAGAGGAATATTTCAGATCCAAACTACAATACATGTATAAATGATACATGTAGGAATGATCCACTTAAAGTGCAGGCAAGACAATGGATTTTCATATCACAGAGTATGTAACATTCATTCACATTGGACCTAACATTTAAGAAATTTCCTTTTGTTTAATTTGGGTGTGTTATCAAAGAAGGATATACAAAGTTATCTGAAAAGATTATTCTAAAATACTTCTTCCTTTTTTCATTACATATCTGTCTGTGGCTAGATTTTCTTTATGTACTTCACAATTTATGGCCACAGATTGAATATGGAAACACATAGGACAATTTAACTGTCTTCCATTAAGTCAGACTTAAATGAGATTTTCAAATAACAAGATAACTCGATTCTTCTCACTAACCCTTTGTTTTTGTTAAGAAGGCAATGTAGCTTTTTTTTTTGGTAAGAAATTTATGGTAAAGTATAAAGTCTTCATTTTTAAAACATTTATTTATTTGGAGGTTCTGGAGATTTAACCCAAAGGCACTTTACTACTGAGTTGCATTTCCAGTCATTTTTTTTTTCTTATTTTGAGACAGGGTCTCTCTAAGTTGTTTAGGGCCTCACTAACTTGCTGAGGCAGGCTTGGTACCTGCAATCCTGTCTCAGTCTCCTGGGCTGCTTGGATTATGGGTGTGTGTCACCATGCCTGGTTAAAGTGTTTATTTTCACTTTAAAATGAATTACTGATAAGCATTATTTTTTTAAAAAATCAATAATTTTTAAAAACCAATAATTAATTGGGTCCAGCATTCAACATTTGTAGAAATTAGCATCTACCTTCGTGATTAAAACAGTTTGAGCCCTATGGAAATTCTCTACCTCTCTTGACTTACCTTCTTGAACCAAAAGAGCTTTCCTGAATATCTTGAAAATTTGAGGGTTATGCTGTTGTCAGTATTGGTGGTGGACACAGCTTTGAAGTAGAGAGAGGATTTAAGGAGCAAAAGTGCTTTGTGTAAAAGAAGACAAATTAACTTTTCAAATTCTTCTTTTTAGATAACACTAATGCATTAGATTCTAACATGATGAAGTGTGGACATTTGATGATACCTGGCCCAGTGTCCATTCCTTCCTTCTTTTCATGTTTCATCTTATGATCTCAGAAGCAGTTGCAAATTTGTGTGGTTCTTTAAAACCATTGCACATGGAGGTTGAATAACAGCAATATTAAACAATTATTCTCATTATTATCAAATGAATGTATGATTCTACACAGGAGTGAAGGATGATACTGAGCATACTTATTATACAAATCCTGATATCATTTTATGATATGGTGAAGATTTCTGTGTAAGCAAGAATAATTTATTGGATGAAATTGTGATATTTTGTAATGTCTGTGATGCTTATTTCTGTGATTCCTTTATAATGTTTGGACAAAATATGTAAAACAGGATTCATATTTGCATCTTAAAATTTCTTTAGAATCGTCTTGATATTTATTGGTATTACTCTACAAGTAAATAGTTTCTACAAACTATAGTTTGTAAAATACTGAAGACTATATTGCCTTAAAAATGTATAACTTGCCATCATTGTCAATAGAACATAAATTATTGATTATGGTAACATAATTAATAATTTTCAAAATTTGAAGGCAAGGCAAATGAATTTTATGGTATAAATACATAAACCCAATTTGTCTTTATTACTTACCCAGGCATTGGTAGCTTGGTAACAGTGTATTCATAAATGCCCATTAATTAAGTTCATTTGTCTTTATTGACTTTAATTCACATAAAAACTAGAGCTATACCCATATTTTTTTTGAATGCTGTATTTGCCAATATTGGAGGAAAGAATATATTCTTAATGTAACATAGTCCTTTAGTAAATTTTAAAATATTGATCACACATTGAAATTGTTGTATTTTGCATATAGTGGGTTAAATAAAATATACTAATGAGATTAATTCCATGTGCTTTGCAAGTGGCCACTAGAAAATAGAACATTATACATGTGGCTTGCATTATATTTATATTGCACAGCATTGAATGTGATAAAAAAAAACATGATAAAACCTTTGAGAAAGTCTTGGGGAGATGGTCATTTTCTTGGAGTAAGTGGCATTAAAGCTGAAATCTTAAGAATATATCCAAGTCAGCCAGATGAACTTTTATGGGAAGTGGTCTTTCAGGTCTTTCAGGAGTAATGTGCTAGTGTTCTAGGTGAAAACACTAAGGAAGTCTTTGAGGAACTTAAAATATTCAGTGGGACTACAGCATATTAGGTGACGAGGGAGGATGGTGAGAGACAAAGATCCAGAGAACAAAGAGCCAGTTAAGTAATGCTTCATGGATGATGCTAAAGCTCCTGAAGGAAACTAATTGGAAAGGGATTAAAAATACTTTGACTACTTACAACTCCTGTTCAACATAGTACTTGAAACTCTAGCCAGAACAACCAGGCAAAAGAAGGAAATTAAAGAAAGAAATAAAGGAAAAGAAGAAGTCAAGTTATCTCTGTTTGCTGATGACATGATCCTATATTTAGAACATGTAAAGACTACCCCAGAAGACTTCCAGCAAAGTAACATGGTACAAGACCAACATACATAAATAAATCACTTTCCTATACTCCAATAATAAATCTGCTAAGAAAGAATTCAGGAAAACTATACTATTTATAATAACCTTAAAATTTGAGGGTGGGGGATAAATCTAACTAAGGAGGTGAAGTCCTCTGCAATGAAAACTACAGAACACTGAAGAAAGAAATTGAAGGGGACATTAGAAGATGGAAAAACCTCCCATGTCCTTGGAGAGGCAGAATTAATATTGTCAAATGGCCATATTACCAGAAGTGTTATACAGATTCAATGTAATCTCCATCCAAATACCAATGACATTTTTTGACATTTGGAGGAATAAGAGACCCAGAATAGCCAAAGCAATACTGAGCAAGAAAAGCAATGCATGAGGCATCACAGTATTAGACCTCAAATTATACTACAGAGATATAGTGACAAAAATAGCATGGTTTTGGCACCAAAACCAACATGAAGACAAATGGAAAAGAACAGAAGACAAAGAGACAAATCCATAATACAGTAATGTGATACTCAACAAAGATGCCAAAAACATATATTGGAGAAAAGATAGCCCTTTTAGAAAATGATGCTGGGAAAACCAGATGTACATATTTAGAAGAATAAAATCAGATGCCTATCTCTTACCATGCACAAAAATCAACTAAAAGTAAATCAAAGATTTTGAGTTTTCCCAGCACCATTTGTTGAAGAGGCTATCTTTTCTCCAATGTATGTTTTTGGTGCCTTTGTCGAATATAAGATAATTGTAGTTATGTGAGTTAGACTTTGTTTATTCTGTATCATTGGTCTACAGGTCTGTTTTGGTGCCAATACCATGCTGTTTTTGTTACTATTGCTCTGTAGTATAGTTTTAGGTCTGGAATAGTAACGCCACCAGCTTCACTCTTCTTGCTATGGATTGCTTTGGCTATTCTGGGTCTCTTATTTTTCCAGATGAATTTCATTTTTGCTTTTTATATTTCTATAAGGAATGCCATTGGGATATTGATTGGGATTTCTTTGAAACTGTACAGTTCTTTTGGCAGTATGGTCATTTTGTCAATATTAATTCTGCCTTTCCAAGAACAAGGTAGGTCTTTGCATCTTCTAAGGTCTTCTTTAATTTCTTTCTTTAGCATGTCTAGAGGTCTTTCACATCTTCCATTAAATTTATTCCTAAGTATTTTAGGTTTTTTTTTGAGGCTATTGTAAATGGGGTGGTTTTCCTAGTTTCTCTTTCAGTGAATTTGTCACTGATGTACAGAAATGCCTTTGATTTATGGGTGTCGATTTTATATCCAGCTACTTTGCTGAATTCATTTATTAGTTCTAGGAGATTTCTGGTGGAATGTTTTGAGTTTTCTGGGTATAGAATCATATCGTCTGCAAATAGTGATAATTTGAGTTCTTAATTTCTTTTGTCTGTCTGATTGCTCTGGTAGAGTTTCAAGAACTATGTTAAAAACAAGTGGTGACAGAGGGCATCCCTGTCTTGTTCCAGTTTTTAGAGGAATGCTTTTAACTTTTCTCCATTTAGAATGATGTTGGCCTGGGTCTTGGCATAGACAACCTTTACAATATTCCTGTTAACCCTAGTTTTTCTAGTGTTTTGAGCATGAAGGTATACTGTATTTTATCAAAAGCTTCCTCAGCATTTATTGATATGATCATATGATTTTTATCTTTGAGTCTATTGATGTGATGAATTATATTTATTGATTTTCATATTTCAAACCAACCTTGCATTCCTGGGATGAACCACACTTGATTGTGGTGCACTATCTTTTTGATATGTTTTTATATTTGATTTGCCAGAATTTTATTGAGAATTTTTGCATCTGTATTCATTAGAGATATTGGTTTGAAGTTTTCTTTCTTTGATGTGTCTGTCTAGTTTTGGAATCAAGGTGATATTGGCCTCATAGAATGTGTTTGGAAGTGTTCCCTCTTTTTCTATTTCATGAAATAGTTTGAGAAGTATTGATGTTAGTTCTTCCTTAAAGGTCTTATAGAACTCAGTTGTCTATCTATCTGGTCCTGGGATTTTCTAGATTGATAGGAAATCCACATGGTAACAAAATAAAATTAAACCTCTATCTTTCACCATGTACAAAACTCAGCTCAAAGTGGATCAATGACTTAGGAATTAAACCAGAGACCTTGCGCCTAATGGAAGAAAAAGAGGCCCAAATCTCCATCATGTTGGATTAGGCCCCAACTTTCTTAATAAGACTCCTGTAGCACAAGAATTAAAACCAAGATTTGATAAATGGGATGGATTCAAACTAAAAAGTTTCTTCTTAGTAAAAGAAATAATCATTGAGGTGAATAGAGAGTCTACAGAATGGGAGCAAATCTTTACCACAAGCACATCAGATAGAGCACTAATCTCTAGGATATATAAAGCAATCAAAAACCTTAACACCAAAAACCCCCACAAATAACCCCATCAATAAATGGGCCAAGGAACTGAATAGACACTTCTCAGAAGAGGATATATATTCAATAAACATGAAAAGATGTTCAACATCTCTAGCAATTGGAGAAATGCAAATCAAAATTACTCTAAGATTTCATCTTACTCCAGTCAGACTGGCAGCTATTAACAATATAAACAACAATAAGTGTTGGTGAGGATGTGGGGGAAAAGGTACATTCATACATTCCTGATGGGACTGCAAATTGGTGCAGCCAATATGAAAAGCAGTATGAAGATTCCTTGGAAAACTTGGAATGGAACCACCATTTAACCCAGCTATCCCACTCCTCAGTTTATATCCAAAGGACTTAAAAACAGCATACCAGCATACTACAGGGACACAGCCCTAACAATGTTTATGGTAGCACAATTCACAATAGCTAAATTAATGAACCAACCCAGATGCCCTTCAGTAGATAAATGGATAGGAAAACATTCATCAGAACATTATGGAACATTACTCAGCATTAAAAGAGAGAAGATAACTCAGCATTAAAAGAGAATAAAATCATGGCATTGGAGGTAAATGCATGAAGTTGGAGATTATAATGCTAAGTGAAACAAGCCAATCTCAAAAAACCAAAGGCTGAATATTTTCTTTGATATGAGGATGCTGACTCATAAAGGCAAATGAGGGTGGGGGAAGCATGGGAGGAATAGAGGGACTTTAGATAGGGCAAAGGGGAGGGAGAGGAAAGAAGGGGGTAAGGGGGTGGGAATGATGGTGAAATGAGTTAGATATCAATACTCTAAATACATGTATGAAGACATGAATGGTGTTAAAATACTTTGTGTACAATCAGTGACTTGAAAAATTGTGCTCTATATGTGTAATATGAAATGAATTGCATTCTGCCAACATGTATTAACAAATTTGAATAAATAAGTAATTTAATTTAAAAAAAAGTGAATCAAACCTAGAAATTAGACCACAAACTTTGCAAGTGTCAGAAGAAAACACAGTGTCAACACTCCAATGTATTGATGCGGGCACTGACTTCCTTAACAAGAATCCTAAAGTATAAGTAATAAAAACAAGAATCAATATTTGTGACTGCATCAAACTAAAAAGCTTCTTCATAACAAAGGAAACAATTATAAACATGCAAAGAACCTACAGAATGGGAGAAGATCTTTGCCAACTACTTCTTAGATAGGGGATTAATATCCAGAATATGTAGAGAATTAAAACAAACAAACAAACAAAAACCACCCAAACAAATAACACAATTAATAAATGGACAAAAAACTTAAATAGACAATTCTTAAAAGTAGAAACACAAGTGGCCAAAAATATATGAAAAAAATGTTCAATACCTCTAGTAACTAGAGAAATGCAAATCAAAACCACATTAAGATGTCAGAATGACAATTACTAAGAATACAAGTAATAATAAATGCAGGCAAGAATGTGGGGGGAAAGTACACTCATACATTGTTGATGAGACTACAAAATAGTAGTCTCTGAAAAGCAGTATGGAGATTCCTCAAAAAACTAGGCATGGAATCATCATCTGACCCAGTTATACCACTCCTTGGTATTTATCCAAAAGAACTAAAATCAGCATCCTATAGTGATACAGTCACATAAATGTATAGGAAGACAATTCCCAATAACCAAATTATGGAATCAGCCCAGATGCCTGTCAATATGCGAACAGAATAAGAAAATGTGGTAGCTAGGCATGGTGGTGCATGCCTGTAATCTCAGAGGTTTGGTAGGCTGAGGCAGGAAGATTACAGGTTCTAAGCTAGCGTCGGCAACTTAGTGAGGCCTTAGCAACTTGGTGAGGCTGTAAGCAACCTAGTGAGACCCTGTCTCGAAATAAAAAGACAAAAAGAGCTATGGATGTGGCTCAGTAGTTAAGTGCCCTTGGGTTCAATCCCTGGTACCAAAAAAAAAAAAAAGTGGTATAATACACAATGAAGTTTTACTCAGCCATAAAGAAGAATGAAATTATGGCATTTGCTGATAAATGGATAGAACTGGACAACTGTTAAGTGAAATGAGATGGAACTGCTAAGTGAAATAAGCCAGATTCAGAAAGTTAAGGGCCAAATGTTTTCACTTATATGCAGAAGCTAGACCAAAATAAAAGGAAAAAAAAGGGGAGGGGGAGAATCCCATGAAAATAGAAGAGAGATCACTGGAGTGAAGAAAAGGATAAAGGGGGGAGGAGAAGGATGGAAAAAGGGAGGGATGATGGATTGAAATTGATTAAACTATGATTAAACATATATGAATATACCAGAGTAAGTTTAATATTTATTGTTATATATGTATGCATAGAGAGAGAACTAATTTTTAAAAACTACAAATAAATAGAAGGGAGGACCAGTTTAGTAGAGGGAAGAGAATGGGACAATAGGAAAGAGGAAGTCCTGGAGACTGAATTAGAACAAATTATATTCCAGGCTTTTATGCTTATGTCAAAATGAACCCCAATATTATGTATATCTACAATGTAATAATAAAAAATGCTTTGACAGCATTGGACTGAATGACTGGGCCTGACCTTTAGTGAAGGGAGGAAGAGTTATAAGAGGACAAAACTCACAACTTGAGTGAAACTTTGAGATAAGCTCTGATTTGTGTTTAGCCATTTTATATCCATTGGTAGATAATAGTTTAAGTCTTGTAAATTGAACACAATATAACTTTTGTCTTTACTTTTACCTATAATTATGTTCTGCCTCTACTCTTAAAATATGCATCCTGTCTGCTTTTGGAATTAAATTCAGAAGCCTCTTTTAACTGATACATTTTTGGACTTCACATAAAAGTGAAGAAGGATCAAGAGAATGCTGCAATACTGTTTGTAGTTCTCTGTTTATAAGAACATATAGCAATCAATGTTTGCACCCCTTGGAAATATGGTTTCAATTTTGTCCTTGAAATATGAGAAGAGATGTGTTGCCAGCACATATTTATTCCTGCCAAGCATCTTCTTATTTCTAGAGTGTACAGACATCTTATGAAGTTTTGCTTTCGATTTTTTTTCAAGTTTAGTCTCATTTTAAAGTGAGGAACACCTGTTAAATGACAGCACTTGTTACGATGATGAGAATGTTAGGTGGGATGATGTGCCAACAGAGATGGTGGATGGATGCCAATTGTCAGAAGTCTACTAGGAATATCAACTGCTGTCTTATTCATTGGGATTTATATTGGAACATGCTAACTAACTCAAATCTGAACTTTGCATTGGTTAAAGTCAAAACAAAGGGCTAGAATTTTGAGAGTGAGTGTTTAGAACTCATCATGTTTTGTTCTTTGTTATTTATGAACATATTGAATTGCAGAGCTAAAAAAATGATTAATAATCATAACCTCGTGAGCTCATTATAAATATATCACATGTTCATTTACCAATGATTAAAAGTTATGAAGTTTCCTTGGACCAACAAGATGGCCTGTGGATGGCAAAAGTATGACAAATATCATAGAATTTTTTATTTTCTCCAGTCAATAATCTTTTTTATATATTCATATTCATGTGCATGTTCATGGTTTTTTTATATTGAGCATTTGTAAAGAAATAATATTATATAACCCAGCCTTGCTGCAAGGAAAACTGAAATGTGGCATACATTATTTTGGTGAATTCATGCCAAAAGTTGCATCATGATAAATGGGTGAAGGACATCAGACTCGGCCTTGAATATTTTTAGGTTTCTTCTTACTACCATGGTAGTCTTTTTTGCTCTTAGATTGACAGCAAACTTCATTATTATTTCACTTTATTCACAACAGTACCTATATCTTTGAAAGCCCAGAATAATATTCCTTTCCTGCATATTTGCAATTTCTTGATATTGAATTTACTATACTGAAGAGAATCAGACAAATTTATAATCTGAGTGCATATGAAGGCTGTTATGGTTTAGATATGAGGTGTCCTCCAAAAGCTCATGTGAAACCATGCAAGAATATTCAGAAGTGAAATGGTTGGATTATGAGGGCATCAACTTAATTAGTGGTTAATCTACTGATATGGATTAACTAGGTGGTAATTATAGGCAGGTAGGATGAGAAGGAAGTAGGTCCCTGGAGGGTCTGCTTTTGAAGTTTATGTTTTGTTGTTACTGAGCAGAGCTCTCTCTGCTTCCTGTTTGCCATGTCCTGAGCTGCCAAGCCCTTGTGCCATGATGTTCTACCTCACATCGGATTCAGAGCTATGAAGTTAATTGGCTGTATACTGAACCATGAGCCAAAATAAATTTTTCCTTGTCTAAATTATTCATTTTGGGTATTTTGGTTAGAGTGACACAAAAGCTGACTAAAGCAAAGCCTTTGTTAAGTTTATCCAAAACAGTATTTCTTACTGTTTCTCCAAGTGTTAGGATATTCAGATTTCTGTGCAATTTGGGACTTTTATCTAAACTTTTTAAAAAAAAGTTCTCATCAAATCTAGATTCCACTTTCACTATACTGCTGAAAATTCTTGTTTGATGTTTATAAATAATATCCCACCTGCCAAATCTGTTGAATTTCATGATTTTTTAGTAGTGTTTGCTTTACTAATTGCTGTTCTGCCCATTACTTGTCTTTCATCTATCTTTGCTTTTTTATCTATAAAATAGGATGGTTAGATTTAAATAATATAAATATAAATAAATAAATAATAAATAAGTAACACATTAAAGTAATGTCTAGAAAATAATAAGCATAGCATACTTTTTAAACTATTATCACTACTTTATTTTCAGTTGCTGTACAAACTGTGTTCTAGCCTGCATTTTTCTGAAAGCAGAGCCTGAAGTCAAAGATTACATAAAGGTAGTTTGCTGTGAAATTATCCCAAGGATGACATGAGGAACCAATGGAATTAAATAAGGAAGAAGCAAAAACCATCACGAGGGTACATTGTTAGATTGGCTATTGCAAAAGAAACATTTGAAATACTTTGAAACTCATTACATTTGTTCGTTATCTCTCATACTCAGTTGATCAAGACAGATCCCATAGGCCCTAGGTTCCCTATACTTTCAGGTGGAGAAATTGTTAGTTCCCAGCTGTTTCTGCATGTTAGAGGAGGCAAGTAGTGAGAGGGTCAGAGCACAGTCTGTGCTGAGGGTCAGTTATGGTGCACCTGCGGTGAAAGACTACAGAGCTGATTACAGCTGCAGATTGAGTAAGGTAGTAAGGCTGAGGGTGTTTCTGGTGGTCTCGAGAGAAGTCTAATGCTTACCTTGTGTTGGGATTTCTCTTACTTTTTTGCCATTCTTTCTCCACATCATCTTCACATTTTGCTTGCTTATTTTTTAATGTTTCTTTAAAAAAATTGAGGAATATGTCACAACAACAACAAAAAAATCCCTATATCAATTAAAGGCATAAAACATTATTTAGTTCCCCACAAATTCTCTCTTGGCTTGTGGTGACCAAGCCTTCTTTGCCGTGCCTCCAGGCAAACACTGAAAGATAAAGATGTTGAGTATTTTTTTTTTTTTTGTATGTGTGTATATAGTCTATTTTTCTTCTTTTGTGAAATATCTGTTCAAATATTTTGTCCATTTTTACTTCTATAGTTTGTCATTTCATAGTACCAAGTTATAAGAGGTCTTTATGTATTCTGGATATAAGGTCTTCATCAGAATTATGTATTATGAATTTTTTTCCATTGTGTGGCTTGCCTTGTTATTTATTTGGCAATGTCTTCCAAAGAACACGAGTTTTAAATTTCAATGAAAGCTAATTTATCATTTTTTTTTTATCTTATTGTTCTGCTCTTTGTGTATGGTCTGGCCAGACCAATTTGGGAAGAATTAACATTTTAACAACAGTATTTCCATAAATATGGTATGTGAACCCATTTATATCACTCTTCTTTAATTTCTCTTAATGGTGTTCTGGAATTTTCTGGTACAGATCTCTATTATATAGTTTGTTAATCTTATGCCTGGGTATTTTATAAGTTCTTCTAATATTGCAAGTGATATTTTATAATTTTGAATTTCCATTTGTTTGTTGATAGCATATACACATACACAATTTTATATGTTCTTATGTATTTTATATGTAAAACATAATTTATTTTATATATATATATATACATATATATATGTATATATATATATATAAAATATGTGTACTTTGTTTTATTTTGTTTTTTAGTTGCTTTTTATCTAGCTACAGAATTTCCTTCTGTTCCTATTTTACTGAGTTCTATCATTAATGAATGTCAAATTTTGTGCTTTATATAAAGACAATGTCCAATTTGAATATTAATATTTCCTTTTATTTTTAATTAAAACATTCAATTAATATAATTATATTAGTCAAATATCTAAAAAGTGCTAAATAGTCCTATTCTTCATTTTCTCAGGTCCTATTCTTTCTCCATTGATAATCAATTTTATTAGTTTTTAGTGTAAGTTTTCTGAGTTGTTAAAGTGCAAGAAAATATCAATGTATATTTGAGTTTTCACCAAACACAAAGCATTCTATAAGATGGGTTTTAGTTTTTTTTTTTTCTTTTCTCACTTAATATACTTTGGAAGCTTTGCCTATTGGTACACAGAAAAATTTCTCATTATTTCTTATATCTGTGAGGTAGTCTATTGTATGGATATACCATTGCTCAGAAAACTAGTCCCCTCTGATAGAAATTGGAGTGTGTTCTAATCTTCAGTAATTATAAAAAAGCTGTAGTGGTTAATCATGTCATAATTATTAACCCAGTTCAAAGAGAACATGCATTTGTAATTTTGATATTAGAAGTTTATGTTTACTTTTAATACCACATTACAAGGAAATGATGTGAGTCTTGTTCATATGTGCTATGGAAAATCTCTTTCATATTTTTATCTAGATTCTGTTCTTCATTGCTGTCCTAGCTCTAAATAATGCTTTCTCTTTCACTTTCAACAATGCATCTCAGGCTAGACAATGTCAGCATGATTCTATTATTTTATCATGATTTTATAGTGACTAAAGAGAATACATAATTCTTTGATTTGCAGTAACTTGGAGTTCAACATTAGTCATATACAATTGTATTTTTGTGATGAAAGCTACTATTTTTTCTAAGTTACTCTAGAAAAGATCCATGCAAAATTACAACATGAAAAGATTTTTATTCTTCTCCAACACTTGCTATATCACTCAGTATCCTGGAAAGAGATCTTTTCTTCTTGTATTGCACACTTTCTTTATTCTACTTCTCTCTGTCCTTCCTGATTGGCTTACATGGGTTCACTGGATCAGGAAGAGAGGTAGAAAGGAAGGGACTTACAGGGTCAACATTAACTGATTTCCCATATTTTGAAAAGGTGATTTACTCTATCTTACTTCTTTTTTTCAAAATTTTAATTTGTTATATATGAGAGCAGAATGCATTACAATTCATATTACACATAGAGAGCACAATTTTTCATACATAAAGTGACTCTATCTTACTTCTGTCAAAAACAGTCACACTGGCTATAGCATCAAAGCGTGTTTTATACTACTGGTTTGTACACAGTAGGTGAAGACCATACTTGCTTTTGTTGTCTAATAAAAAGGAGCAATGAGAATTTTGAGAAGTCCAGTAGATTGGGATCTCAAAAATTACTTGCCTACATGCACAGCAGACTCTGGATTTACTTGATATATATTTGTAAGTTGATAGTTTCATCTTTTTTGTAATACCACTTGAAAAGAGCTAAAAATTGCTGTTGTTGCAAATAACACTCCAGATGACTGGTATATTCAAACAAAATAAGAAACTCTGCTAATACATTATCCTCCTTCTTCTGAAGTTTATGAAAACAGGGTTTTTTCAGTCTATCACTATCTTTCCTATCTTTGGATATATGTATGAATAATGTACAAGAAGCAGAAGTAGAAATGTATGCCAGAAGAATAGAACTCCCTGTACAGAAATTAAGCATGTGACACAGTGTTTCCAAGAAACAGTATGTAAAGCAGTCTTGGGTAACTTTAAATGAAACAATAGAAATGTAAGTCCTCAAAACTTTTAAAGAAATGGGATATAAATGCAAAGATACCCCAGACTGTATGATAGATTTATATTTCTCTCAAGTGATTTGGATACTGGTGTAAGAGAGTAAGAAGACATTTGGAACTTGTGACTCAGTGAAGCAATATATTCCCTTGTACTAGCTTTGGTTAAGATGAATGTTTTATTCACTTATTATGATCTCTTTGATTAAACATAATTAATTGAAATCACTTTCATATCCCCTTTGTGCTAATATATTGAGTTATTTATTGGTTAGCTGACTTAAAAGCAGAGCTAAGATTGAATTTAAATTTTGACTTCCCTAATTACTAATTAGTTGTCTTACATGTGACCCAAATTCTCAGAAACACAATTTCCTCATAGGTGAAACAGACAGAAGAATTTCTACTTGTAGAGATTAAATGAAGAAAAGTATTAAACATTCAACATAGTTTACCCAACAAAAAAAATACTCAATGAGAGTGAAAGCCAAAAAAGGACAAATATTATTTTCTAGTCTAGTATAAGTACACTAGTGGAATATGTAGAAATATACTTAAAGATGATTACTTTAACTGAAACAATTGAATATATGGTAAAACTTTTATACATAAATATATGTATATTTATAAACAGAGACACACATAAGCATATATACAATGAATGGAGAAAAAGGTTTTGGTAGCAAGAAATTAACATGCTTAATCTCCTTATGTATGTTTTAAAATTATTCTGCTACTTGACTCTGTCTCTTTATTATACATTCCAGAAGGATAAGCAATATTTCTAGCACTACATATTCAGAAGTGCACATCTGCATGTACTTTAAGAATCCATCAGGGTGCTAGCCTCCCTATGGTATAATCCTGTGAATATAACTTAGCCTGGAAATCTTTCAGGGATAGCATCATAACACATCCCATGATTTCATGTGCTGTATGGCTGGCATTGTTCCCAGTGGGGCAGGATAGATGCACATATACTAAAATGACTGTCACAACAGATTAAGATGAGTCATCCAAAAGTATTTTAAGATTGGGATTAGTGAGGACAGCTTACCAATTTTCA
This sequence comes from Callospermophilus lateralis, assembly GCF_048772815.1. NCBI lineage: Eukaryota > Metazoa > Chordata > Mammalia > Rodentia > Sciuridae > Callospermophilus > Callospermophilus lateralis. The sequence continues at coordinate 39,509,446 of NC_135310.1, read as the reverse complement.
TTTAAGTGTTTTGTTACATCACTTGATATTAGATTGCCTGTTCAGGAACATACCACCTGCAAATTCTATTTCTTTATTAAATCAAAAAATTTAACTTTGGAGTAGATGACAGCAAGCTGAAAAGTATGCAAGGAAAGCTAGAAACTTGTAAAGAGCACATTTTAAATGAGATGACTGAAATTATCCAGAGAATCATTTTTATCATCAGTAAATATACTTTTCACCCTTTCCTCTTGATTCACATAAATTTAATAAAGAGAGTTTAAAAAATGTGTGCTGGTCTGCATTTTATTATGTAATAGCGTTTGCATGGTACCGCTTTTCTGTTTCTCACTTCATCAGAACTGTTTTTCATTTGGTTGGACCTCCTCAGCTGTGACGGTGTTGGAAAAAAAGCATCTGTAGTTGTGCAATCATCTACTGAAAACTGCTGTTTCCATGTGACTATATGTCTCTTTGAGACCAAATGGGAGATGCTTAATGTTAATAAATAAGCAGTTTCTACATAAATAAAGACCAGGCCCTGAAATCTACAGACTTGATTAATTATTTTTTTCCATGCCAAGCCAAATGGACTCATAAAACAAGCGATAAAGCTGTGAATTGTACACTTAGTTACAAATGCATTCAGAATAAATATGGTTTCTATTTGTAAACACAGATATTACAGTGCTATGGGACTCAATCTTAATCCCTTATAATAGAGGGAAATACAAATATCTGACCCTTGTGCATAAAACACATTTGTACCAAAGTACTGCAGGAACAGATAATAAGTTTGCTTTTGTTTTAGATGCCAAAAAATGTGGTGCAAAGCCCTGGAGGGTGTGTTTGACTCACCTTCTTTCTGTCCTTCTGATTGGTTCCTTGCTCCAAACCTTATTAAGCCTAATCAATTGGGTCCATTGCATTGTGACTTTCATATACACAGTATGCATTTGCATGCATTTAAGAATAGACTTTTAAAAAGTAGTGGTGTTAATTTTAAAAACAAATATGCTTTATATTTCTGTGAATGCATACACCAAAGACTTTAATAAAGAAGCAGCTATGTTAGCTGTTATTTTCTATTGCTATGAGATTAAATTTTACTGTTTAAATAATTTGGACAAATATCCTTTTGCTGCAATTTTTCTTATTTCTCTAAGAGAGCCAATAATTAACCACAAAAGGAATGACGGACTACAGAAATCAATGGTTGCCCTAGAATACATTTTGATATCACAAATTCACCATTTCAATTTTAGGATCAAAATGATGGACAATTTTGCCAGACACAATAGTGCAAACCTGTTTTCCCAGTGACTAGAGAGGCTGAAGCAGGAAGATTCCAAGTTTGAGGCCAGTTCCAACAACTTAGAAAGACCCTCAGAAATTTAGCTAGAATCTGTCTCAAACAATCAGAAAGAGGGATGGGGTGTAATTTCGTGGTAAAGTACCTGAGGGTTCAGTCCCTATTCCAGTAAATCAATCAATTAATCAATCAATTAGGAGAGCTGAAGCCAGGAGGAAGCAAAGCTCTGTTTAAATATAATAACTTTGTATAATAACTTTGGCAATTGCCTGGGATAGTAAAAAGAATGATAAAAAACGTATGAAAAGCAATCTTGGCATGTTTGACAAAAAAGCTTAAAGTTACTTCTGTTCTGGATATTCTACTTTATAAAGAGTATATATGAATTACAATCAAAATCACTGTATTTGATTCATGGCCTTTAACCCCACTTAACCAGATAAGCTACTTTATAATGATAAGATTATGGCACCTATTTTCTTCTTTTTAAAAAATTCTAATTTAAAATGAATGTCTAATAGAATACTTTTCCATTTGATCTGTATATTTGTAAAAATTACTATTTTAATAATGCTTATTAATAATTAACATTAAAATATTAATTAAAAAATAATGCAGTAAGAAATGTGAGATCCATTTTAAGAAGCCCCATGTGTTTCTTGAAGCTCTGATGAATTTAAGTGGATCAGCTGGCATTTACCTTCCATCCAGTCTGTAATACTTATTGCATTTGACTATCTCCTTCCAACTTGAATTCAGCATCAATGTCCTTCTAACTTGTGCAAACACAGATACATGAAAAAAAGTAGAATGGTGGCGAAACTAACTTCTCTACCAGTGTCAATTTTTTACACCTAAATTGAAAACTGGATTATGTTATATCCTTGCCTAGAAGTCTTTAAATACACCCCCAAAGTAAGATGTAGTATAAAAATTCAAACATGTTCTTCATGGTATGGTTCTTGCCTATCCATTTACCATTTGCCTTAGGAGAAATTAAATTACCTGGTTACCAACTCCATCTTGCTTTCTCTCATTGCAAGCAAGATGGAGTTGGTAACCAGGTACCTGATATTTGCCATATCTAGAATGCCTTGCACTACTATGACTACTTGGAAATTCTAGCTCATTCTCTAATTCTCAAATCAAATGTTTCCTCTTCTGTGAAGTTTTCTTCTATTTCCTAATCCCATCACAAACCAGGTGAATTTAGGTCTTCCTTTTTTAATCTTATCATAACTTGGATAAATAGACATATTTTCATTAGAGCCATGATCACATTTTAATGCATGTTCTGAGTTTGCCTGATCATCTCCTTTACTTGATAATAACATTACCTAAAGACATGGAAAACATCTTCTTCCACTTGTACACTTGCTATGTCAAAAGCTTCATATGTGATGAATACATGAGTGACTAAATGAGTTAAAAGTAGTAGGTTGTAATTTATTTCAAAACCCTGGATCTCAGTTAAGTTACTCATTTATAGACTTTATTTTCAATTCTGTATGAACCTGTTTCTATGCCCCTAATCTAAAATTTTCTCTAATATGTTTGAAGATAAGGAATATAATTCAAGTCAGCTTGCTATTTAAGTCTGAAACTTTATTATAGTATAGATCTTTCTAAATTCTAAGGAAATTAAATGGATTTCATCTTTATGCTTTCATGAAAAAATATCATATAGCAAATAATGATGGAAAAATTATTCATGAGGCGATTCTACAATCAATGTATCTTTTGTATTTTGGCAACATCTTGAATACAGGATTCAAATTGTTTGATATGGAATCCAAATGCTCTCTTGTTAGTTTAAGTCAATTTTGAAAGACAAGAGAAAACACACACACACACACACACACACGAATATACATGTATATATATATATATACACACATACATATATATGCTTGGATGTACGTAAAAATTTTATGATGTATTGATTTTCCTCCCACTTTAAGTAATTTATTCTTTTAGAATTCATTCTTTTTATGCTTTGCTTTATTTATTTATTTTTTGGTCCTAGGAGTTGAAGGGCTTAACCACTGACTCACATTGCCAGCCATTTTTATGTTTTTTTTTTATTTGTTTTAATTAGTTACACATGACAGTACAATGATCTTGACATATCATACATTTGAATCCAGATGGGATATAATTTCTCATTTTTCTGAGTGTATAGGTTGCAGAGTCACGTTGGTCATGCAGTCACGTATATACACACAGCAATAATAATATCTACTTTATTCTGCTGTCCTTCCATTCCCCCCTTCCCCCCTCCCCTCCCATCACTTCTCTCTACCCAATCTAATGTGACCCACTTTTTTTTTTCCCCTCACGCTGTCATACCTGTATTCTGTATAATGAAGCGGGTCTCTCCTTCCCTCTTCCATGCAATTCCCATTCTCCCTCCCTTTCCTTCCCACCTCTCTTCCTTATCTAGATGTAATTTTCTTCTCATGCTCTTCCTCCCTACCCCATTTTGAGTTACCTTCCTTATATCAGAGAAGACATTCGGCATTTGTTTTTTTGGGATTGGCTAACTTCACTTAGCATAATCTGCTCTAATGCCATCCATTTCCCTGCAAATGCCATGATTTTGTTATTTTTTAGTGCTGAGTAATATTACATTGTGTATAAATGCCACATTTTTTTATCCATTCATCCATTGAAGGGCATCTAGGTTGGCTCCACAGTCTAGCTATTGTGAATTGTGCTGCTATAAACATTGATGTGGCTGTGTCCCTGCAGTTTGTCGTTTTTAGGTCTTTTGAGTACAGTCTGATAAAAGGAATAGCTGAGTCAAATGGTGGTTTCATTCCCAGTTTTCCAAGGAATCTCCATACTGCTTTCCAAATTGGCTGCACCAATTTGCAGTCCCACCAGCAATGTTTGAGTGTACCTTTTTCCCCTGCATCCTCGCCAGCACTTGTTGTTTGACTTCATAATGGCTGCCATTCTTACTGGAGTGAGATGGTATCTTAGGGTAGTTTTAATTTGCATTTCTCTGATTGCTAGCGATGGTAAGCATCTTTTCATGTATTTGTTGGTTTATTGTATATCCTCTTCTGAGAAATGTCTGTTCAGGTCCTTAGCCCATTTGTTGATTGGATTATTTGTGTTTTGTTGTTTAACTTTTTGAGTTCTTTGTATACTCTAGAGATTAGAGCTCTATCTGATGTGTGAGGGGTAAAAATTTGTTTCCAGGATGTAGGCTCTCTCTTCACCTCACTGATTGTATCTTTTGCTGAGAAGAACCTTTTTAGTTTGAATCTATCCCATTTATTGATTCTTGCATTCTTCCTTTTAATGAAACCTTTTTGTGTCTCCTTCTGTAGCATTATATAGGATATAAAAACACAAATGATTTTCTCCAGGTATATGTGTAAAGCTACTTTTGTTTAAAGGTGGAAATATTTTCTCTCCGTAGCATTTCAATAATTGCACTGCCCAGGTATTATTATGAAAAATCCTCCAAACTATTAAGGCCAGGTGTCAATGTGAAAATGTAATTGAAATATGAGAATGTAATGGGTTATGAAATTCTAAAATGCAATGCCAGGCCAAGATGAAATTTTTTTCAAAGGAAATGTATATGAATGGGTTTCTTAACTATAAAATCTCCTTGCTCTCATTTGGAGTAGAAATAGTAAAAAGGAGAAAGCATGAAGAAAGATTTGAAAAAAAAGGTGATTTTTTTTTCTCCAAAAAAACCACAAAGTTGTTATTTCCTCAGAAATAAGGAACTTATTGTTATGTCAAGTTAAGATGGATGATTTCAACCAGGATCAATCAGAAAGGCTGAGATATGGCCCCACAGTTAGGGAGAATATAGAAGGTGAGGTAATGGCTAATTGCAATGGGCATGAAATGAAGCTCCAGTATTGGGATTGTCCTGATGCCTGGTCATTGCAGGGTCAAGAATGCCTTAGTGTGTCCTGGGAACCTCATGTGGTCAAAAGTGAGATTTGGCATAGTTGCTTTATTAGGTACTGTGCAAGCAGGTCTACAGGACAGCAAACAAGCCTCAACAGGAGAGGTGAGAGGTGGATTATACGTATAATATATTATGTTATATATTTATAATATATATCATATTATATAACATATATAACATAACACTATATATAGTATAAATATAAATAAATATCTATATGTGTCTACACACACACATATGTGTGTGTGTGCATATATATGTATATATCTCTGTGGCAGAGGAAGAAATAAGTTTATCATTGAAATACAGTACATTTAAGTGGAATGTAGGCTAGAGACCATCTGAGATGACAGGTGAGTAGGGTTTGACTCCCAAAAATATAAAAATGAAACTTCTTCAGGAGACAGTGTTAACTTTCAGCATTTGCACGCTTGTGAAAGACAGAAAGCAACTTAAAACAGTCAACCAAATAAGAACTTTCCTGCCCCAGCTAATCTGTTTTCCTTATTCTAACATTGAAGGAAGATTCACAGTCATGGTTGGGAAGATGGAAGGTGCAAGAGACGCCTAGGAGGAAGAGAGAGAAAAAGAACAAGAGTTCCCTTCTCCTCTTTATTGGCTTCCTCCCTCTGTAGACCTAAGCTTCACCTGGGGAGCAGCTCTAAATTTTAATGGAGTTGGATACATTGATGTACAAATCTTGACAATCAAAACTTTGAAAACTAGAGTGATTATAGTGCTTTTTTGTTATCTAAAAGTGAGAAGAGCCTGCTATGGTGGCATACACCAGTCATTCCAGCCACTTGGAAGGCTGAGGTGGGGAGGTTCACAAATTTGAGGCCATCCTTGGTTGGTTAGCAAGAACTTGTCAAAAAAGAAAAAAGAAAGAAAGAACGAAAGAAAGAAAAGGTCTGGGGGTGTAGTTCAGTAGTAGAGCACCTCTAAGTTCGATCCCCAACACCATACACACACACACACACACACACACACACACAATAAATAAATAAATAAATAAATAAATAAATAAATAAATAAATAAATAAAGTAAAGTGAGAAGAATAATATGCACCTACTTGTACTTTATTCCAGGATCAAAGGGAAGAGCTCATACTGCTGGATAAAAGAAACAAAGATTATGTTCTTAGGGTATATCTAACTATTGATTCTTATGATGTGGTAGACAATTTGTCCTACTTTATCCATATCATACATAGAAATGTTGTGTGTTCTACTCTTCTTGTCTATGTGTATCACTGTGTGTATGTATACACACACACACAATATTCTTTATTGTTTAATTGATCTGGTGTCTCAGTATAATATCAATTATAGGAACAGCTTTTTGAACTTAAAAATTATTAGAGTAAGACTCACATTATAAAAGCAATAGAGAAAAGTCAACCACTAATTGGAACTTGCAAAATATATTTTTACAGATTAAAATGAAAAAAACAAAATGTCATTTAAATGTTTTAATTGGTTTCAGTTTTACAACTGCAAACCAGATGGTGTCTTTTCAAGTAGTTTACAATGTCTTTGCTGAATAACTGAATTACCAAAGCAGCTGTGGTTATTAACATTTACCTAAACAAAAAAGCATGCCTGCTATTTGTTTGCTGGGAGTACCTGCTTTGCAGAAGTTTGGCAAGCAAATCCTGACTTCAGTTATTCTAGATATCATGATATTTTATAAAATAGAGAGTTGGGATAAACAATAGATACACATATTAACCTATTGTTAAACTTTTAGTTATTTACTAAGGTTAGAATCAAGGAACTCTATGGATTCTTCCAATTCTATTTGTTTACAATAATAAAATTTATTTACATTTTTGATGTGAAGAAATTGCTTTTAGACTTACAATAATTGATTTCATTCTATTTAATCACTGAATAAAAGGTTATACTTTGGAAGCAACTTGTTCTAGAAATTTGTTTCTGATATGAGCCAAGGTTTTTCGAACTCAATACTCTCAACAAAGTTACGTTTCTACATGCTAACGGTACTGGAGTACTGGATAGAAGTTTAATTCTTGTAGGAGCCAATTAAGGAAGGAAACATTTAGGGTAAAATAATGGTAAGAAAGTGCTGTTTTAGATATTTTACCCAAAAGATAATTTTTTGAAAAATTCAGATAGGAAAATCACATCGTAAACAATCTATGACAGTCATTTTTTAATCAGAATTCTTTCCTTGGTAAATTGTATTGTTTCTGTAAAAGGACTGAAACAAATAATTTTTGTCCCACAAGTATATGATTGGCCAAGCATTTTTGTTGATCTGGGTTTAGCTTGATTGATCTTAGCTGGACTCTCTAATATCTACTGTCAACTGGAGACTAGAAGGGGGCTGATTGTTGTAGGATGGTCAAGATAGTGACAACTCAGCTGTCCTCCAGATGTTTCTGATTTTCCTTACTTAGCAAGCTAGCCCAGGCATGTCCTCTTAGTCATGGCAAAGGAGCAAGAGCAGCAAGAGACCAAGTCCCATTGCATAGGAACTTTTAAAGGCTCTGGCTGGGCATATTTGATAATACTCCTCTGGGTAAAGAAAGTCATATAGTCCAGCCCAAAGTCAAATTGTTGGGGAGAATGCCTTGCCCTTGATTGGAGGGATACAGAAATGGAGCCCTTAATGAAATAAAAGGGACAAATATTCATATATTAATCTTTTATAGCATTCATCGGTGTGTATTGACATCCTTGCTTATGGATATTCAAGTTGCTTCTAGCTTTTTGTAACTACAATCAATGCTGCAATAAAAATCTATAAGCATATAGCTTTATGCAAGTCTTAATATATTTGATTATAAAACATTTTAAGCATGCAAATATATATCCTTACTAATGAGTTTAATGTAGCTTTTCATATTTTGTCATACTTGTTTCAATCTCTGTGAATATCTTGTTGGTTGGTTGTAAGAAACAGGAGCAGCTAGTGCCCTATCATCTATTTTTCCCTCCCTTTACAGAGGCACCTACTACTCTGAAGTTGGTATATGTGGTCCCTTTGTTTCCAGAGGTACTTTTTCTGAAGTTTGTGTTGCTCTTGGGTGCTGTATATTATTGTTATCTATGTAAAACTATATTGCTGCTTTACATCTCAACATTTCCTATTTGAAATCAGTGTTACCATACTGCCCATAAGTTTCAGCAAATTCCATTTTTTCAGACATTATGTTTTTGTGATTTATCTGTATTAATGCATTTAGATTTATTTCAATCATTTCAGCAGCTACATGGCATTCTTCTATTGTATGAACAAGACAGTTAATGGGAGGTGGTTCTATTTTTCCAAAATTTTGCTGTTGCAAAGAATGTTCAAATGACAACTTGTCTTTAGGCATGTACATGAAAGTTTATTAAGGGAAGAAATCTATGAGAATAATTTTTGTTTTGCTAAAGCACGTATATCTTGTGCTACCTTCTTTACAACCTCTCCAAGAATTTCCAATTTATTTGCTTTTCCTCAGATTTGATAAAAATTAGTTATTGTCTGAACTAATAATTTATGATAATAAATTTTGAATTGCACCTGATTTTTACTTAAATTGATATTACCATGATTGTAAGCATGTTTTTATATGCTTACTTTTCCCAATCCAGTTTCTATAATCCCTTAACTATACCACACAAATTTTTGAATGTTTGTCAGTTTCCAAAAAAACCTTGTGGATTGAAATTACATTGATTTTAAGAATTATTTCTGGAAAAATTGTTATATTTATGATTATTATTCATAAACATGTTTTAACACTATATTTAATACCTTTGTATGCTTTTGACAATATCTTGATATAAGTTTCATATCATATTAAATTCTCATGAAATTTATGGTTTTGTTACTATCATAGACCATATTTCTAATTTGCCGCAGTCTGGCTGGGCACAAAATCACGAGCCACTCAAGCAGGAACAAACTTTATTTCCAAAACTCCCACGAATGCCACGCATGCGGCCTTCTTCCCGGACACACTACACAAATAGGAAATCCCTCCTCCGGAATTCCCTCCTACCGCACTTCCCCAACCAATGGGAACTCTCCTGAGAGAGCTCCAAAGTAGCAGGCCAAGGTGGACAGCAGGGGTCTAATCTCCAACTGAATGCACATCTTAATATAATCATTATCATCTCAATGGCTTGCTGGCGTCACCTTTCAACCAAAAATGCCTTCCAGCTTGGCTATGGCTCTCAGCACTAATTAATTAATTAATTAATTGTAATTAGTATATGTGACATTGGGATGCATTTTGATTCATTATACACAATTGCCACACATTTTTTCATTTTTCTGGTTGTACATGATGTAGCATCAAACCATTTGTGCAGTCATACATGTACCTAGGTTAATGATGTTTGTCTCATTCCACCATCTTTCCTGCCCCATGCCCCTTCCCCCTCCCTTTTCCCAAAGTTCCTTCATTTTTACTATTCCCCCCCACCACCACCCCAATTATGGATCAGCATCTACTTATCAGAGAGAACATTCGGTCTTTGGTTTTTTGGGATTGGCTTGCTTCACTTAGCATGATATTCTCCAACTCCACCCATTTACCTGTAAATGTCATAATTTTATTCTCTTTTAATGCTGAATAATATTCCACTATGTATATATACTATATACCAAAGTTTCTTTATCCATTCATCTATTGAAGAGCATCTATGTTGCTTCCATAGTTTAGCTATTGTAAATTGAGCTTATATAAACATTGATGTAGCTGCATTACTATAGTATGCTGATTTTAAGACTTTTGGGTATAGATCAAGGAGTGAAATAGCTGGGTCAAATGGTGGTTCCATTCCAAGTTTTCTAAGGAATCTCCATACTGCTTTCCAAATTGGCTGCACCAATTTGCAGTCCCACCAGCAATGTATGAGTGTGCATTTTCCTCCACATCCTCGCAAACATGTATCATTGTCTGTATTCTTGATAACTGCCATTCTGACTGGCATGAGATAAAATCTTAGTTAAAATTAAAGTTTTGATTTGCATTTATCTAATTGCTAGAGATATTGTATGTGCCAAAAACATACAGTGGAGAAAAGATAGCCTCTTCAACAAATGGTGCTGGGAGAACTCCATATGCAGCAAAATGAAACTTAGCTCCTATCTCTCATCATAAACAAAATTCAACTCAAGGTGGATCGAGGACCTAGGAATTAGACCAGAGAAACTGCGCCTAATAGAGGAAAAAGTAGGCCCAAATCTTCATCACATCAAATTACTCCCTGACTTCCTTAACACTGTGGAAGCAAACCAGCTGCCCTTCAGTAGATGGATAGGGAAACTTTGGTATATGTATACAACATGGAACATTACTCAGCATTAAAAGAGAATAAAATCCTGGCATTTTCAGGTAAATGGATGGAATTAGAGAATATAATGCTAAATGATGTAAGCAAATCCCAAAAAATCAAAAGCCAAAAGTTTTCTTTTTTATGAGGATGCTGACTCATAATGCTGTTGGGGTGGAGAGCCTGGAAGGAGTGGAGGAACTTTAGATAGGGAAAAAGGGAGAGAGGGGAAGGGAGGGGGCAAGGTAATAGGAATAATGCGGGAATGAGTTAGATATCATTACCCTAACTACATGTATGAAGACACCAATCAGTGACTTGAAAATGTGCTCTATATGTGTAATATGAAGTGAATTGCATTCTGCCATCATGTATAACAAATTAGAATAAATAAATAATTTAATAAGCAAAGACTCCTAAATTGCAAGAAATAAAATCAAGAATTAATAAAGGAATGGACTCAACTAAAGAGCTTCTTCTCAGCAAAAGAAACAATCAATGAGAAATGAGAAAGTCTACATTTTTGAAGCAAATTTTTGCCACACGCATGATAGAGCACTAATCTCCAGGATATATAAAGAACTCAAAAACTTAACATCAAAAAAATAAACAACCCAATCAATGAATAGTCTAAGGAGCTGAACAGACACTTCTCAAAAGGAGATATACATTTGATCATCAAGTAGAGCTATCTTTTTTAAAATCACATTTTTCTGTTTGTTGTAAAGTATAGGACCACTCTCAATTTTGAAGTCATATCAAACTTGGTAATCTTTTTTACCTACTGAAATTATTTATCTGTATGGTCTCACAATATTTTTTTCTACAAATAGCAACTTTTTTTCTTCATTTCCAAAATTTTCTTTCTCTTATTTCTAATCTTTAATAACTCCCTTTTGCCTTATATCACTGGAAAGGTCTTCCAACATAATGTTGACTAGAAGCACTGAATGTCTACACTCTCACGTTCTTCTGAATTATAAGGAACTGCTTATAATATTTCAAAATTGAGTTTGATGTCTACAGTGAATTTTGAGAAATAATCTTCACTTTGGAGTTCACTCTAATCCTACTTTGCCTGTTGTTCAATTAAAATACAAGTGTCTGATGAATTTTATGCAAATGTTTTATTTCTATTGAAATATTCATATGATATTTTTCTCTTTTAGTGTGGTATTGTGCTGAATTACATTAATAGCTAGTCCAGAGTTAATCATCCTTACATTACTGGGTAAAATTTATTTCTGAATATAGTGCTAATTTTTTTTTGCTAAGATTTTTATTTAGGGTTTTCTGTCTAATTGATATGATCTACCTATAATTTTTCTGTCTTTAATTGCACCTGTATTTTTATATTAATGCTATATTATCTTCATAAAAGATTTAAGTAACACCTTTCATCTGGCTTCTCTTATATATCTTCCCTACTTCTTGTGTTTTCCCTATAATTAATTTCATTTATTCTGATTGCACTTTATAAATCTGAGATTCTATATCTTCTGTCAACTTGGGAAGATTCTAAGCCATTTAAAAAATAATTGCCTTTCATACTCTCCCTTCCCTCCATTTGAAACCCACCTTCAATTTATATTGTAAATTCTCATTTATTCTCAATGCCTCAATTTCTCTTTAGTAGTTTCCAAGGTTTTTACATCTCTGTTCTACTTCTAGATAATTTCCTTATATCTATTTTCCAGTTCAATAATTCTCTTTAACTTTTATTATATTTAATCATTTTGAAAATGCTGATCTTTAGATTTTTGTTCTATTATTTCATATTTTTGTATATATAATGTTGCTAAATCTTCTGACTGGCTAATTCTGCTTTCCTCTTGATTTTTAAAAAAATGTGTATATCTTCTGTTCCTCTTTTTAAAAATCCCTTTAATATTTTAATATATACACTCAATAAAATGTGGTTATTCAATATTCTACCTCACTTTTCACAATAATAAGAACTTAAAATATTATTTTAATTATGATTATCTTTCCTACATTCTCATATGTCAGTATTTTCCATGATCTAACACCCCCAAATTCCTCCAAGTTGATTATTATTATTTTACAGAATCAAAGTTTGTTTAGATTTACTCACTATGTACAACTATTTGTATCCAGTTTCTTTTTTCTGGTGTTAATTTCTTTCCTCATTGAAGACATCCTTTAGACATTCTTTCTGAGAAAGATATTGGTGTTAATGCTTGGTCTTTGTTTATCTGAACATGTGTTTTATGTTACCATCACTTCTGAATGATAGTTTGATTATTAAAGTTTAAGTTGAGTATTATTAGATTTTTGGCAGTTTAATTTTTTAGTTCAGTGTCTTTTGGCTTCTTTTGCTACCATAGAGAATTATGTTCTGTTTACTTTTTCTAGCTGCTTTTATAATCTTTCCTTTGTCAATAGCATTTGGCAATTTTTATAACATGTTTTGTAGATTTTAGATTTTTAGCATATTCTGATTTTATTCTCTGGTTCTACTTTTCTCCTCCTGAAAGTCCTACTATTTCTATCCATATTTGAAAAAGTCTCTTCCATCTTGTACATCACTTTATAATTTCTTTAATTTACAATTCATTACTTCTCTATTCTGTGGGTTTAATGTCTTGCTTAATTGCATTCAAATACTTTATTGACAGTTCATTTGGATTTTTAAAATATGGCTGGCTTCATTTTTTTACACTGTTTAAAGTTTCTTCTTTTTAAAAACTTAAAAATCTTTTGCATTCTATATTCAATCATGTCTTTATCTGATGTTCTTGTAAGCCTGTCTCAAATGTCTATTATTTCTCTTGTGCTTGCTGCAGATGTTTAGTTTCTTTATATTGTTTTCTACTTTTGCATTGTACGTTTATGGAGAGCAGCATAAGGCTGGTGGAGGTTACTAGCAGCTAGAATTGGGGAGGATATTACAAGGATAATGTCATGATAATGACAAAATGGTGATTTGCTGTGAGTAAAATGTAAGATTTTCTTCTTTTAAAACATGGCTTCACATTTTGGTGTCTGATTATGATTACTGAATTAACCATAAATTTTTAATTGAAAAATATATCTTAAGAGAATATAATATCAAATCACAATGGTAGTACTTGACATAAGTAGACAATCATCTGTTTCATATACATCATGGTAGTTTTATAGTACTCAATGATGATTTGCTGCCATAATAGGAAAGAGGTTTGTATTCTGGACAGCTAATATATAGGGAAATATAACCTATAATTAGAGTCTTAGGTATTTCTCACTTTTAAGATCATATAATTATGTTTACAGATTAAGGAATCACAGATAGTAAGTAATTGAAGTACATTCAGACTCCAACAAAAATCTCCACTCATGCTCACATCTGGTATGACTTCCATAATGCCTCCTGTGGCACAGATTGCAAATGAGTACATATTCCTGGTTGTTTGTGCTAGGCACATGATAAGCCTAGAATATTAACATCATTTTCTACTTTGATTTACATGTTGGTGTGGTCATGTTTCAGAGTTATAGCCGAAGGATCAGAAATGATGTACATGTAACTTCTATTTATTGACTTTACAGAAAGGAGGCCCGTGCTTCACCTCTACCTCCTTCTTTGTGTTTGTTGGACCACAGAAATGCTTTCAGAAGATCAAGTGTTTTTTTTTTAAAAGTAGTTCTCAGTAAGAAATAAGACAATTTTATTATTTAGATTACTAGTCTCTCAATATTAAACATTTAGATGAGGTCATTTTTTAAACATAAGCCATTTAACTAGGTTTGATCAAAACATTCACAACTGGATTACCACCCCCCCATTTTATTATAAACTTATTTTTCAAATGAGAAATAATATTGATAAATCAAATCAATAGGAAATTAGAAAATTTCCCTTAAAATTAGTATTTTTATTTACATTTTGTAATTTTTCTTCCAGCCTTTTCTTCTAAACTTTATTGTTAACGCATTTTTATCATTTACGATACTAAGATGTATATTTTATAAATTTCTATCTGAGTAGTAAAATCATTATTATAAGTGAGTACTTGGAACTCTGTGAAACTTCATTGATTTAACTGAACTTCTTACGATGTCCTGATTTTGTGCTGTGATAAATCTCATGGTCACCATATACTAAATGTGTGACTTTTAGGAAGTTACTTCTGGTTTTTTCCTTCCTTCTCTGTAAAAATTCTTGGAGTAATAGTACTTAACTGCTATAGTTATATGTGAGTATATGCACATATGCATGTGTGTGTGTGCTGTGCGTGGGTGCACACTCCTGGCCATGAGTTTAGTGTTTAGAGCAGTTCCTGGTACATGGTAAACACACATAAATTATTCAGTTATTTATTGATAATTTTTATAATAGCCTGAGATTACTGAATAAAATAAACAATGCTTTGTAAGTACAAATTAGCTTTATTTTTCTCCTTTTCTTTTAAATCAGGTAAACTTTTTTTCATCTTAAATGATTGCTGAAAAATGTCTAAAGTTTAAGCCAATATCTTTCATCAAAGCTGGGAAACAGATTTGTATCCCTTTAGCCACCCCATATTTACTATGAAAAGTGGAACAGTCAGGGAGGGAAATGTGATAAGAAGAGCTACACTTGGCTGAGGTAAAGGATTTGAATTATGAATATTAACTAAGAGGCTGCACAAGTAAAGTGAAATTTTCCTACACTTCTGGAGTAATTTGTCTTAGAATGGACTACTGAAAAACGAAAACAGCACATTTTCCAAAATTTTGTAAAATTCTGGATTTCACAAATGATGAATGAAGCCATAACAGAGATATTATAAACTAATAAAAAATTTTGGCAACTATATTGCATCTGGAAGATTAATACATTTTTAGCTCTCATAAAATGTGAAGCAAAAACTCTGGAAAATATGTATCAATCCAAACTGTATTAATTATTATTAACCATTTTTGTGATGTTTTGCTGATAAGTTTTTAAAAAGCAAGTCAGAAATAATCTTCCAAGTCATTCATTTTACTTAAAATGATTAAAAATGTTAATTCACACTACATTTCCTGGTAACAAATAACCTAGCACACATCCATATGTGATCATTATTAAGACAACTTATGAAAAGCAAAATCAAATTATTTTTCAAGATTGTATCAAATACCAGAAAGTATTAATATTTTCAGTTCTTAATGTAAATAATTTTCTTAGAGAAATAGTGTAATTAAATATATTCAGTAAAGTTTTAAACTATAAACAACATCAAGTAGTCAAAATATGAAATATCATTTTGAAAGTATATTTATAGCAGAAGATATGAATACCTATGAAGATAATTTTTAACATTATGCATATTTACATTATCTCAAAAAATATTTTGACATTTTAATATATTTCCTCTGAGTTTTGTGCATATGCATGCATGCATACATAGGTGTTATTGTCAATATTCTTAGGATCACATTTATTTGTATACAAGTATTTTTCTCTCATTTGACATTAATGCAGATTTCTTACTAGGCTATTAAGCATCATTTTAATTAGCTCATAATAATATTTAATGTATGTACAAAATTATACATTGCACATCTTTTTTCAAGTATTCATTATTTTCAAATTTGTGCACAAAATATATTTTGTCTTTAGAATAATTTTTTAGGGTAGATTCTGAAAAACAAATGCAAAACTATAAAAAATATTTTAGCACATGTTAAATACAATAACATATCTGATAGCTTAATGTACTTAAAATAGTTTCTCATGAACACCAACTTCTTGGAGTAGTGTGACAGGACAAAAAGAAATCTTTTAATAATTTTCCTTAAACAAATTTGGTTACATTTACACAGTAAGTAGCACAATCAAAGGGGCCATTCTTTAAAAATCAGGGCAAAATTTATATTAGAGGAAGGACTGGATTGGATAAAGAAAAGGAAATATTTATGCCTCTTGTATAATTGCTGCTTCCATCCAGATCCTTCCTTACCTATCCGGATTCCTTTTACTTTCCCTGGCTTTGGAGTTAAGGACTGTCAGGTCCTTAAGTCACTTTAAATTTTGGCTGAAAGGGATAGAGTTCCAATAGCTTCTTTGTGATTTTTGACCTTTTGAACCATAAAAACTTAAATTAGTGAAAAATGAGAACACTTTGAAAATTTAGATTGTGATGCAATTTTACAATGTTTTACTCTGTAACTCTTTAATAAATGAGGGTTGGAATCTATTAAAAATGTAGATATAAAGAAAAGCAATTCAGTAGGATTTTGATGCTTCTCTTATACTTAAGGACAGTATAACATATTTGCAAACCACAACACCTGGGTTAATGCATTAAATTTTTCACTCTGACTACTTCATTTTGTGAGGAATAGAAATTAGTGCATTCATCCCAGCCCTACCAATTTCATAGCTTTCTTTAGGATAAAATTTAATAATGTATGTTTTCATTATAGGAATAAATAAAATCATTACTTTCATGCTCAATTTAAATATTCTTTTAAGGAAATAAAAATTTTAAACCCCACAAGTTTATTTTCATTGTAAATGAAAATACTCTTTGAATTTTGTTCTCTGCCTCCTATCCGCCCCAAAACTTTTGGGGGAAAATTACTTATTAGGATCACCTATTAGTTAATACTTGACCTAAATATATGGTCAAATATGGCAGCCATTATTTCTATGTGAATATTTATTGTACATGTGAGTAAGCTATATTAAATAAAATTAATATTGTTAATCACACTAGTAATATTTTAACAGATTTATTGAAAAGAAACCACATATTGCAACTATACTGGGCAGATATCCATCAATAAAGAAACTTTCATATACAACACTGCTCTAGAATTAAGTCCAGGAAGAGAGCATGTGGTAGAAAGAACAATGCTACTGCCATAATATCTATGTCCTAATACTCAGAACCTGAAAAATGCTACCTTACATTACAAAAAATGACTTTGCAGATGTTATTAAGCTATGGAGCTTGAGATGGGAAGATTATCTTAGATTATCTAAAGAGGCCCAATGCAATAAATAACATGGACTCCCTAGAAAGGAAGGCAAGATGTTCAGAGTCAAAAAAAGAAATTTAATGATGGAAACAGAAATTAGAGTAAGCTCTTTGAAAATGGAGGAAGAGGCCATGAGCCAAAGAATGCAGGTGGCTTCTAGAGGGTGGGGGAAAAAAAGCAAGAAAATGAATTCTCCCCTAGAGCCTCCAGAAGGAATGCAGCCTCCTGTTGCCATGACTTTAGGACTCATGACTTTCAGAACTGTACAATACTAAGTTTGCTTTGGTTTAAGACCTTATGTTTTTAGTAATTTGTTACATTAGTAACAGAAAACTAACACACATGACAATTGGTATTCCTATTCCTCTCTTAATGAACATTACTTATCTCCAGTTCTTTGTTATAAATAAAATGGCAATAAGAGTTTTTAATCTGCAGAAGCATATACTAGATTATGAAAAATGAAACACAAGAGAAAGCCAGGGATTTCAGGCCAACAGGGATATGTGCAGTTTATGTTGATGATTTGCTTTCAGTAAAACACAATGAAAATGCCTGATTTGTTGCATTTAAAAATGCTTATATCATGATCAATTTCTAGCTCACAATAAGGTTAGAGAGCTAATTATATGTTTGTGTGTGAACTTGAGGGGGTGAGTAGGCCTCACGTGGAAATAAAAATTAAGATGGCTGCTGTGTGATCAAGAGAAAGAGAAAAACTTCTTTGTGAACCTCAGAAATCAAATGTGACAGGGAGCGGTTTTTTTCACAGACACAAGTCCCTCAGTTTTAATCTTCATTTGAAGAGTGCTGTTGGGAAGAAATGTGCCTTCAAGACCCCAACAATTTTCAGTCCTGGCACTTCAGTGGAATTGCTGTCTGTTTCAAGAGAATTATTGCTTACTGATCTCGGCCTGGCAAATAATCACTTATAGTTTAATGCCTATACAGATCCTCAGCACCAATCTAAATTTGTTCAAAACAATTTCGTAACTGCAATAGCCAATAAAAATCGTTCAAAACAAATTATTTCTCTTTACCCCATTATTTTAATTTTTTCCTTTAAAAATCTCTCCTTCCCCTTGACAGAAAGAAAACTCATTAGGATTCTAATTAAATCTGTGTCTCCTGATTTGAAAATCTGAATCAAAATGGTCTCTGCTTTTATTTTCACATCATTTATGATTTCTTGGTTCACACTGGTCATTGCAGGTACTTCACTTTTTTTTTTTTTGAGATGAATGGAAAGTCACTGGAGAGGTCTGAGGGAAAGAGTGACATAATCTAAGCTAAATATGGCTCTTCTGTTGAAGATAAATAGGAACAGGCTGAGACACAGTTAGGAGGTTGTTGCAATAATCCAAGCATCCAAGTGAAAAACAATGGTGGCTTGGCCAAGGGTGGTAGTAGATATAGTGCGATGTGACCAGGTAGGTTAAGTAGAGCTGACATGTTTGCTGAAAGATTGAATGTGGGAGTGAGAAGCAGGAAGCCCAAGCTGATTCCAAGATTTTTCTGACTTGAGAAATTTAAAGGACAGAAGAACCATAAGTTCTGATAGGAATGATGGTGGAAGGAACAGTTTTGGGGTTCAGGGAAAGATCAAAGGCTAATTTTGGTCATGTTACATTTAAGATGATATTTAGTTTCAGTCCAGTAAAGAACTGAGTATGCATGTCTGAAATTTAGGAAAGAAAATAATCAGGAGATGTAAATTTTGATCTTATACCCATTTTGGGGGAGATTGAAGATATAGCATGTGTGTGTGTATGTTGATGGAAAAATTCATTAAAGAAGCACAATTCATGAAGCAGAAGTGATGAGAGAACTGCTAGGGAAACATCCTTTAAAAAGGGAGAAGGCTCGAATCTAGGGCACAAGGGGAGTGGGATGCATTTCATACATGGGAACAAACGAAGGTTAGGTGAGTAGATGTAGTGAAAACATGCAGAAACTCCTTACAGTTACTTGATTTTTTAGTGAAGTAATGCTATCAAATGAAAACCGGGGTGGAGTAGGAAGTGTAGGGAGGTTTGAGGAGAAAATGCATGACACTGTTATTTAAGAGGATGGTTGAACAAAATACTTTAGAAATATCCAAGGATTTCAGCAATACTTAGAGCTCATGCCAGTGGACATAAATTTAATTTGAAACAGGACACAGGAGTATGTATGTGGTCTTCTTAATCCATTATTAGTCAGAAAGCCTGCTTAGGCAGAGTTGAGATTTGTCGGGGGAGTATGAGAAAATGAATGAATGACTAGAGATTTGGGGAGAAATGAAAGGGAGCCTAATGACACACAATCGACTGCCAGAGGGAAGAGAAGGCACAAGGTGGGACTGGGGCATCAGAGGGACAGAGGTATGGGAGCGACAGAACAGAGAGAGGGGAGTAATCTTAGTGGTATCTAAGAATTGTTGTAGTTGGGATTCTGAAGAAAGAAAGTTCAAAAGCTGGAAATGAGGTTGAAGAATAAGATGTTTGCATTGAGAATATAGAAGAGTAAAATATTTTTAACAATAAGGATTAGTGTATGACCACAGGCATGAGTGGCTTATATAGGGGGTAAGAAAGGATCACTGGCAGAGAGGTGGTCTTGGAAATGAGAGACAAGATAGTGGAAGGATCATCTGTGTGGATATTTGGAACATAACATACTGTTCAATATAATCATGTTGGTTCTCAAAGGGTGGACCTCATACCAGCAGTATCAGCACCTCCTGAATATTTGGTAGAAATACAAATAATTGAGTTACACTCACATGTCCTGAATCAGAAAATCTGGATTTGGGGGACTATGCAATGTTTTAACAAGCCCCCTGAGTGGTTCTGACGCAGATGTAACTTTGAGAACTACTTTTACGGTAGCGCAGAAGATGTAAACTCTAGATTCTTGAAGAAATAAATTAGTATTTAAACTATACCTGAAAATTATTGCAAAGCTCAATGGGAGGGTTCCTAAAATGAAAGGGAGCAGCATTTGTAAAGAAAAACTAGAAACATGAAAAGAGATAAGGCAAGATCAAACAAAATTATGGAAAGGTGAAAACTGTTAACTGTTCATTTTAGATGACCAGGCCTTGCTAGGAAGGGATTGGTTCTTAAGGAATCCTGATAAAAACACGACTTTTTTTTTTTCTCCATTCATCTACTTTTTAATCCATTGGTACTAGGTTAAGTTTTAGAGGAAAAGTTTGAAGAACAAGTGTAGCTGCCCTGGCATACCAATTAATCTCTTCCTAATTTCTCAACTTTTCTAGGGAACTTAGAAAAAGCCGTTTGGATGCAGAACCGATTCGAGGACGCTCAGCACTTTATTGTCTTTATGGAGCACCCGGGATCCGCCTCCGTGGGCGTTTCCCACCTAACCGCCGGCGCTTCCGGCGGCGGAGCGCGCGTGGCTGACGTCATTGTGGAGCGCCGAAGGCTCTCAGTTGGCGGCGGATTCAAACGGCCGAACACAGTCTCCGGGACCCAGGCAGCGTTAGAGCGTTGTAGTTCTCCTTACTTCCTCAGTGTTGGTTAGCTTGAGCAGACGTCTAGAGGACCTCAGCAGCTGAGGCGGCTGGTGCCCGAGCGGGAGAATGGCTCTTTCGACCACGGTCTCCCAGAGGAAGCAGATCAAGCGGAAGGCTCCCCGAGGCTTTCTCAAGCGCGTCTTCAAACAACGGAAGCCTCACCTTCGTCTGGAGTCGCGTGGAGATTTACTGGTGAGAGCTCATCCTTTCTCATCTGGGAATGGGGCCGGGGGAAGTAAGGGAAAATGGCCTCAACCATCGTTGCTTGCTCCAGGCCGGTATTTCAGGCATTTCCAGCATTAACGAGGCAACTTTGCCGCTGCCGGAACGTTCGTTCTTATTCCTGACGCCTGGCTATACTGGCATTCTCCGGAATATGAATATCTGGAACTTCTTAAAGGAACACTGTCAGGAACATCATCTCAAGGAGAAAACTATCCTTTGTCGATGTTTAGGAGTACCATTTGGCATTGTGATTTGCTTCCTTGAGAAGACTATGAATGATATGCCCTTGAAATCGTTTGAAATTCAGAATGGGTCATTTTTTTGTGTGTAATTATTGTGAGAAGCATTTTTAAGCTCCTTCCCTCTTCTCTGCCTTCTTCGCTCCCTCATTTTTTTAAATGTTAATCAAACTCATTGTCTGATTTCCTGTATAGTAGGCTGCTTACTAAAGAACTCTGATCCCAAAGGGCACCTGTGAGTTCATTTTTCTAGACAATTAATATAATGCTTGTTCAATTTTTACGCCAGCCCATTAAAGCCTGTTTAACTGAACCATATTACCTGAAGCATGATGTTTTCCTAATAAGTAGCCTCAAACAAATCACTGTATGATGTTTCTGTCTTGAAGTAAATTCAGTTTCTGTGTTGAATACTTGGAATACATATTCCTCTAGCAGAATGAACACTATTCCTTCAGGCTTAAACCATAAGAAGCACTTCCTGAGACTTGTCATAAGAACTTTTTTTTTTTTTTGAGTAAAGGAGCCATCATAAGTGGACATTTAATTTCCAGAAGATCAAGGTACAGAATTCTGGATAACAAAGGCATACAGCACAGATAGTCTTCAACATGCACTATTCCACCTGTTTTTAAATTTAATTTTTTTTCAACCTCCCCTTTTCTCTCTAGCCTCTCAAAATTCTCCACTGACTTTCCATTTGTTGCCTTCTTTAAGGGAGTCTGTTTTTTTCTAAACTATTGTAACATTGTCTCCACTTTTCTCTAATTTGGTTTTTAAAGCTTTTGGCAACCTTTCCTTCTGTTTTAGTCTTTTTTTTTTTTTTTTTTTTCTGTTGTGACTAAAACACTCGACAAGAACAATTTTATGTGAGGAAAAGTTGGCTCCATTCTTTAGGGATCTAGGTGAGGCTGAACATCATAGCAGAAGTGTGTGGAGTAGGGAAGCAGCTCACAGGATGATGATCAAGCTGAGAGAGACTCTAGTTTCCAGATGCAAAATATATTCCCCACAGACACTTCCCTAATGACCTGCTGCCTCTAGCCACACCCCACCCATCTTCAATCTCCAGTCTATCAGGAGATTTGGTTCAGACTTTGGTAACATAATCATTTCTTCTACAATCCTTCTTGCATTGTCTCATGTGATCTTTTGGGGGACACCTAACATTCAAACCATAACACCCAGCTAGAAAAGTACTACTTCTAATATCTTGTGCCCTCATTTTTGTTCCGTGTTAATATTCTATAAGAAAAGGCAGTACATGCTGTTATGTTCTATCCCTCCCCTTTGGTGGTAGTAGAAATGGTACAAATGGGCTGAATTAAGATGAAATGGACTTTCAGTACAATTTTAGGTGGTTTATTCTGGATTTTTTACAGGGACTTTGGAATGGAGGGGGAAAAATGTATCTCATCAAGGATATTCAGGAATCTACCAACTGGTGCAGACAGTTTGGAGGAATTTCTCAAGTAGTCAGCTTCTTAATGTCTACTCTTGTCTGCCCCAGAGAACCGTGGACAGATGGGCTCCATGGTGGGGTGGGATAAAGGTGGCATTGAAGAGAAAAGGGAGTGGAAATTCCAAGCCTAGGCAGTGGTGGCCACTAGCATTCTCAGGTGGTAGGCATGTTTTCTGTGGTGTTCTCCTTCTCTGTATTGTATATGGCATGCATCAACCTGCTTTCTTCGTTTATGTGTCTCTGCTTACCATTGACACTTCATAATCTTACCCAGCAGGTGTCCCACATTAGCTATGAAATGTTATACAATTAAAGCAATCTGTTTTGATCTCTTTTCTGAATATGAGCATCAATTAAGAGTATATATTATACAGTTTAGCTACTGGGATGATTAACACTGTTCTTTAGAAGTTTCATATGCTGGTATTGGCTCCTAGTGTAATATGCAGTTCTTGAGAGGAAAAAATATATCTATCACCCTTTATTTTTTTTAACAGAAAACTGTCTATTTTTATGTGCTTTTTAACATGATATTTATTTATTTATTTTATTTTACACATACTTCTTCTACCTGAAGATGTCTTCACCCTTCATTTGGAAAACTAATTCTTTTTTTTTTTTTATATATATATAGAGAGAGAGAGAGAGAGAGAATTTTAATATTTATTTTTTAGTTTTCGGCAGACACAATATCTTTGTTTGTATGTGGTGCTGGGGATCAAACCTGGGCCGCACGCATGCCAGGCGAGCACTACTGCTTGAGCCACATCCCTAGCCCAAACTGTAATTCTTTTAAACTCTAATTCAAATGCTACTTTTTCAGTGAAGCCACCTTAATCTCCTTAAATGGAATCAAATTTAGCTTCCTTTTTATTATTTGCTGTCATACATTTGACTGATTTTTTTTCATGGGTTTTATTTACCCACTAATCTGGAAACTTGAAGTGAGAATTTTTTGAATTCATAGTGTTTAGCACAATGCCCTGAAAATTCCAAATGCATTGATAATATTGGAAATACATGGTACCTGTATTTGGATTGATATAGATTTTAGCAATTTACTCAAAGTTTCTTTTTCTTAACAGTTTTTCTGCACTGGCTTTTTGTTATTTTGTATGTATTATGTGTTACTTGATTATTTAACATCTGTTAAATTTAAATGAATCATTCAGTTTTCTAATGGTTCACTTAATTTTTAGATTTATCATAGAATGCCCTGCAAATATTTGGGGGCTATGGTTTATATAAAATTGAAAAGTGCAGGCTGGGTGTGGTGATGCACACCTGTAATCCCAGTGGCTCAGGAGGCTAAGGCACAAGCTCAAACCCAGCCTCAGCAAAAGCGAGGTGCTAAGCAACTCAGTGAGACCCTGTCTCTAAATAAAGTACAAAATAGGGCTGAAGATGTGGCTCAGTGATTATTTTCCCCTGAGTTCAATCCCTGGTAGCCCCCCACCCCACCAAAAAAAAAAAAAATATTGAAAAGTGCTACGATAAAGGGAGAAAGAAGTCAGCCTACCCAGGCTTTTGGTCAATTGAGACTAAAGAAATGGAAATATTTTTGTAAGTTGTCTTTTGATTTACCATTACAGCAAGCTGATTTTTTCAAAGTAAATTAGTGATGCAAAAGTTTGTCTTTTTAAAATTTGGATACCTAACTAAATTCCTTGAAACTAGTTTTTGTTCTGACTATTTAAAAAATTAAGCTGTAGTTCATTTCAGTGACTCAGTTGAATTAACTATTTGATTTCACGGATATAGGTTGCTTTAATTTTGTGTGTGTGTGTGTGTGTGTGAGAGAGAGAGAGAGAGAGAGAGAGAGAGAGAGAGAGAGAGAGATCTAAAAAGGAATGCTGTTTGTTTAGCTCGAGGAAGAGGAAAGTACATGCCATCAAGAATACTAGCATGATCTCAATATGGTTTAGTTGGTTTTCTTTTTTTTTCCCTTTAAAGTTTCTTTTCTTTTTCTCCTTATTTGGGGATATATGGAGGGATCTTTTGGTCGTGTAAGAATAATTTGCTACTTGCCTTGTATTAGGAAGTGGACTGAAGGTCACTTGGGAAACAACATTGATAAGGACAGGAGTAGTTCTTGCACTTATAGTACATTGGAGAAGAAAGTTAAGTGTGAAATTAATGTATAATATAGTTTGTGTGGTGATAGGAAGTAAGGGTGCAGTCATTGATCTGTATAATCTTCCATATTACGGAAGTTGGGCTTTCAGGGCAGTCTACCCACCAAAAGAATTTTTGGAGGTAACGATTCATTGGAATTCTAAAAGAACTTCAGAAATTTAGTGTAAAAGTGAGAGCTGAGACAAATCAGAGGTGAAACTGGAAAGGCCAGTTCAAGTAGAGTAGAGTGTTAAGGGATATAGAATTTACCCTGAGGGCATCTGGAAGCTATTTATTTTTAAAAGTGGAAAATAAGATTAACAGATGAAATTGTGCTGTATTTTGGAAGTGTTTGTTTGGCTTTATACATACTATTTAAATGCTATACCACGGAGCTATATCCCAAGCCCCGTGGAGTATTTTTGCTATAAAAGGAGATGGAATATCTTTGGAAGTTTAAAAAAAATTAAATTTCATGGTAAAATGTAAAGAGTTACAATTGGAGTGTTTTGCCTCAGGGTACTTTGAAAATCCATGAAGACAATGTGTCAAGTACAAGAAAAATATTATCTTCCATAGGTTCTTCATCTAATTAAATTTAAATTTCTAAACTCCTGTTTTCTTCATATACCACTGGAATACTCTTAAACACCTAATAACAATTCAGAGGTGTAACATTATCTAATTAACATTTAGTGAACTCTGAGGAAGTATTTGTGTGCTGTATACAAGATGATGAACATTAAGTGTTGTATATGAATTGTTCTAACTGCAGAGATTGTGCATTATGATGAAAATAACAATAGAAGTTATATGTTAAATATACTATGTTGGGCTGGGGATGTGGCTCAAGCAGTAGCGCGCTCGCCTGGCATGCGTGCGGCCCGGGTTCGATCCTCAGCACCACATACAAACAAAGATGTTGTGTCCGCCCAAAACTATAAAATAAATATTAAAATTCTCTCTCTCTCTCTCTTTAAAAATAAATAAATACACTATCTAGACTACAAATTAGTACAACCACTCTGGAAAGCAGCATGGAGATTCACCAAACTGGGAATGGAACCATCATTTGACCCAGCTATCCCACTCCTGGGTTTATACAGAAAGGACTTAAAAATAGCATACTACAGTGACACAGCCACATCATTTATAGCAGCACAATTCAGCACAATAGCCAAACTATGTAACCAACCTAAATGTACTTCAACAGATGAACGGAAAAAGAAATTGTGGCATATATACGCAATGGAATATTTCTCGGCCATAAAGAATAATGACTTTATGACATTTGCTGGTTAATGGATGGATCTGGAGTTTATCATGCTAAGTGAAATAAGCTAATCACTCAAAACCAAAGGTCAAATGTTTTTGCTGATATGTGGAAGCTAAACCACAAGGGTTGGGGTTTGGAGGAGAATAGAAGTTCAGTGGTTTTGACAAGGGGAATGAAGGGAAGGGAAGGGAAGGGGGATAGGAGTAGGAAAGACAATGGGATAAATCTGCTATAAATTTCCTATGTACATATATGAGTATACCACAGTTAATCTCAATATCATATATATTCACAAGACTGGGATTCTAATAGGATATAGTCCATGTTTGTATAAATATATCAAAATAGATTCTATTGTCATGTATATCTAAAAAGAAAAACAAAATAAAAAGGATACTAACTGGATCCAAGTTGCTAATGCCCTCAGGCACCTTGCAGAAGCAAAGAATGGGAGAGGTGTGAACAGTAATATAAAGGAGCATTACATATGATCCTAGAGGGAGGATTGAGATAGGACTTCAGTGCACCCTTTATTCTCTCTTGCTTGAACTATATGTATTTTACCTGTTTTCAAGGTGTGTGCATACAGATTGAGTAGCACTTTTTTGGTTTTGGATCTCTATTTTGAGTAAAATTAGTAATGTTAAAGAGCATATTCAGATAGTGAGGTTTTATATATATATATATATATATATATATATATATGCACACACACATATTTTATATATACAATTTCTAATGTAAGCATTTATATATGTGCATATATACATATATATATATGGGACATATATAAGAACATGACATAAATCTGATGATATATGTGTTTTGCTTATATGTAAATTTTGTTTCTGTAAGAATATATAAGAAACTGGCTACCATGGTTGGTTAAGGATGATGTGAAAGAGTGACTTATTTTTGACAGTCTATGCTTTTATATTTTTTATTTTGTACTGTTATTTGGAAATAATTACAGACTCACAAGAAGGTGCAAAAATGGTACAGAGTTCCCATGTATCCTTTACCCAACTTTCTACAATTTCTTACACAATTAGAACCCTTTAAGCTTTTGAATTTTGTACTGTTTGTATTATCAAATAGTTTTTAAAAAGGAGGTTAAAGATTATTAATTGTAGGTATGATTATTTTATGAAATTCACAGATAAGTAGGTTGACTTTGGCATGTAATTTTGTACTTCAACATTCTTTAGAAATTTTAGTTATTAATATATTTTTAAATAAATTTTTGTAATTAAATATCTGGCTAAAATATCTTCTTAGATGTCTCATAGTGAATTAAGAGTTTTGATTTAACATTTTCTGGAAATTTAAATACATTACAAGTTTAAGTTTATTTGAAATCAGAAGTAGGACTCTAAGTTTTGCTATATAGTGATGCTTTTCAAAGATGTTGTCTGTGGCCTTTGGTATACTTATATAGCCTTGTTTCTTATATTACAATGACTGCCTCTATGGATGAAATCCAAGATTGAGTTATATTAAACTGGATTCTATTTAGCTTTGTAGTAACTTGACTTAACTATTAGTAGCAAATAATAGAATAAATTTTGACCAGAAACTTTATATAATTGAAATCTGTCAGAAATTTCTTTGCCGTGATTTCAATTTTCCCTATTTTATTTTCCAGCTTTGTTTTGAGATTTGAATGACTTATGAATGAAACCTCTTACAGAGAAGATTGTATTTTTGAAAGTCATTTTGGAATATTATTTCAAACATATTAGTGTTTGAGCTTAAAAATTGATTTGGATTTTCTCTTTTAAAGGTTCATTTGAACTGTTTACTCTTTATTCATCGACTAGCAGAAGAGTCCAGGGCAAATGCTTGTGAGAATAAATGTGGAGTCATTAACAAGGATCATGTAGTGGCTGCAGCAAAGGTAAAATCAAATTTCTTTTCTTGAGTTAGAATTAACTTAAAAAATACCACCTGAGTCATTACCTCTGCCTGATTAAGGTATCTTTTTCAGCTTTGCTGTTTGAGTTGTTCTTTGACTTTTCATATTGATGGATTTTTCATACACACACATGTACATAATATGTATATTATGGATTTCTGATGGCAAGTTTAATGGCCACCATTTTATCACTAAATGGGAGAAAGTGAATGTTTGTTTGCTAATCTGTGGGCAAACAAACTTTATAACCTTGAAATTTGTCGAAACTTTCTTATTTTAAGTTTCCTGTATTATTTTCTAGCTTTGTTTTGAGATTTGATTGATTTACAAATTAAATCTCTTACAATCAGAGAAGATTGCATTTTATTGGTATACCTATATAATGTTAGAATATGATGCCTGGGACAGAATTTCCCAGATATGTTCCTGAGAACCTTCTTTCTAAAAGATGTTTATAGATGCCCCGCTTCATAAGCTTCTATGTTCAGAAAAGTGAATATACCATACCTCCTTTATTAGTCACAGTGTTGTTTATATGTAGAGCTTTTCTGTAAGAATCTGCAAGAAACTGGTCACAGTAGTTGATGGGATAATGTAGAAGAGAGAATTCGTTTTGACAGATTACCTTTTTGTTGACTTTTTATAGATTTTTATTTTGAAATAATTGTAGACTAACAATTTGCAAAAACAGTTTAGTGCTCCATGTACCCTTTACCCATTTCCCACAAATTCCAACATCTTATATAACTATAGTTCTATAAAGTTATGAAAGGTTATGAGAAATGTACCAATATGAAACTTGCTGAAGTCTGTTCAACTTGCATTTTATAAATTTATTTGAGTATGTATAAATATTTAGCACTTTGTAAATTCATTTGAGTACATGATACTTTCTTTTCTGCTGTCTGTATTAGTAGAATTGCTGGTCTAGATTGTAGACCTATTTGAGGGCCTCTGTGGAAGCCTTGGAGAGTGCATGATCTGTCAATTTTTAAAGAGGCTTTTTATGGGGCTGGGGATGTGGCTCGAGCAGTAGCATGCTTGCCTGGCATGCATGGGGCACTGGGTTTGATCCTCAGCACCACATAAAAATAAAATAAAGATGTTGTGTCCACTGAAAACTAAAAAATAAATATTAAAAAAAATTCTCTCTCTAAAAAAAAAAAAGAGGCTTTTTATGTTCTCTTGCTATTACAAACATTCCACTATTAAGAGTCACAATAAACTTTTCCCCTCTGAAAGGAAAGCAAGAACTCAGAGCTTAAAGATGTGCATGTTTAAATTTAGGTTTGTTTTTATTAATAAATTATATAAGTGTACCTAACCAAAACAGTATCCAAGTTCCTTTTTTTTCTTTTCTTTTTTTTAAGTTGGGAGACCAGTAAAGATCTTATTTTGTCTTATTTCTGTCACAGTGAAGTGTTTTGAAAATTGTCTACTTAATAGGCTGTTCAATAGAAAATGATCGGTCTTGGTCTCCAACTGATGTAATTCTAGCCCAAATGTGAGAAATTTTACTTGGTAGAGGATTTGTGCTACTTTATTGTCGTGAAATACCTGATTTGTAATAGCTTTTTGAGGTTTAGAGCATTCTCTATATCCTTCTATCACCAATTTCTAAAAACCTCAAGTTTGAGAACATAAATCTGTATCCTTTTACAAGACAATTGAAGATATTAACAGCTAGAGGTAATTATTAAGACCAAGTTTTGAGGATGTAAACATGTTTTACATTTAGTGAGAGAAGTAGACTAGTTTAGAGGAATTTAAGATTATTATAAGAAAAATATTCCCTAATTACCTTTCGAACTGGCTTTTAAAAATGAGAAAAAGACTTGTATATTGCTCACAAAGGGCTATGAGGAATTAGGTTTTGTTTTCTGTAGGTATAATATGATTTTTCATTTTTTTCCCTTCCACAGGTAATTCTAAAGAAAAGCAGAGGTTAAAAGTCAAGGAACATGTTCTTGAAAATTACATGATATGCTGTTTTATGTGGTAACAAGTCATTAACATTTTTTATGTATGGATTTATTCTGTGGGTTATTAAAATATTGGCTAGATGGGGAATGTCTGTTTTTTTGCTGGCATTGAAATATCTCAAACACAAAGGACTATTTTACATTTTTTAAAAATCTATTTTAAGAGAATCCTAGTTCTTTTTACTTGTTTTGTTCTTATAAATGTTTTAACTATCAAACATGAAATCTGACTGTTTTAAGTGGCTTGAAGAGATGCACTTTCTACAGTTAAGTTTATATATTTAGATTTAACCACAGCTGTGCAACAAATTTAATTTCTACAGAAGGACAATATGGAGTCAGATCTAGGTACATTTTAAATGTGTTTTTCCCCCCCAGTGTTTTCACAAAGCAATACAGTCTACTTTTTTGTTATGTCAATAGTAACAATATAATTATCTGAAAGATTGTAAACATCACTTGGGTTTTTTCAAAACACATCTCCTTCTCCAAACCAAAAAATAGAAATTCTGGATCAAATTGAGTTATTTTCTTCAAATTGTGTGGATTTAGTAGATGGGATATTTCCTCCTCTAAAATCATTTAGAAGTTTATTGCATATCATCCAATAGTGGTTATTATTATTATTGTTATTATTTTTAACTTTTTGATCTCATTATAGATTCCAACTTGAAGCTACAAAGGTGTAGTACAAAGAAGACCCATGTATTCTATACCCAGTTTTCCCAATGGTTATGTCTTACATACTTACAGTATATCACAACCAGGAATTTTTTTTACAAGTAGTGTGTTTATAATTCTACACCACTTTATCATGTGTAGCTTCATATAACTACTACCATAATCAATATATAGAACTATGTCATTACCACAAAATCTTCCTGATGCTGTTCTTTTATAGTTACACCTGGCCCACCATGTCTTCCACCCTGGCAAACATCCGTAACTCCTGGCAAGTACTAACTGTTTTTCATCTCTGCAATTTTGTAATTTTGTGTCATATAAATGAAATTACATAAGAGATGATCTTTGGAGAGGTGTTTTTTTTTTTTGTTTGTTTTGTTTTTTTTTAACTCAGTATAGTGATTCATTGAAGTTGTCACATTTTGGTAGTTCCTCTGTGTTCCCAAGCGATTTTTCATGGTGTGAGTATATCACAGTTTAACTGTTTACCTATTGATCGGTATTCCATTTCCCCTGCCCCCCAGTTTTGGGCTATTAAAAATAAAATTGTTATGAACAATTGTATAGTTTTTATACATGTATCAATTTTCATGTCTCTGGGATAAATGCCTGGCAATTTGATTGCTGGGTCAAATGGTAAATATGTTTAACTTTTAGAAAAGAAATCACCAAACTATTTAGAATGGCTGTATCATTTTATATTTCTATTAATAGTATATAGAAGATCACTGTCTTTAAGTTCTCATAAACATTTACTGTTGTTAATTTTTTAAATTTTAGTTATTCTTACAGTTTTAATTTGCAATTTTGTAATGGCTTATACTTGTTTTAGTTGCGCTGCTGAAACAAAGTAGTATAAAGTGAGCAGCTTAAACAACAAATTTACTTCTCAGTTCTCATTGTTGGAAGTCTGAGATCAGTGTGTCACCATGCTTAAATTAACACTTGTGTTCTGGTTTTCTTAGAGTTTTGAAATATTTTGAAAAGTTCCCAACATAAAGTTGCTTCTTCATTTGTTTTTGTTATTGTTTAGATGAGAAGCCCCCCACTGGCCAAAGCTCCTGTTAATGTAGGAATGTGCCGAGGTCAAATGTTTAAATTATGAGAGCTGTAAACTGATCAGTCCATCCTAGTTTCAGTGGACTGTTAACTGGGTGGAAGAAGTGTGTGTGTGGATGCTTTGAAAGGGTTGTTCTTGCTGTGGCCCCTTCTTCCCCCACTACCCCTCTCTCTTCCCGCTTCCTGATCCTGCCATGAGCTGGGTAGCTTTCTCCCACACAACCCTTCCCCTATGATGTGCTACCTCACCTTGGGCCCAGATCAGTGTAATCAGATATATGGACTGAGATCTCTGAAACCACGAACCCCAAATAAACTTTTCCTACTATTTTAAGTTTTTCTTGTTGAGTATTTTGTTCACAATGACAAAAAAAAGTTGAATAAAACAGTTTTGTTTAATGATGGTATATATTAAGCAAAAAATTTCACTTTGACATTGGAACTAAGACATCCTGTTAGGAAACCGCTACTCTTGGGATGTACTTATAAAATAATTTCCCAGAAAGTGACATTGGGAAGATGGTGGACTAGGAGGTCTCAGTGCTCATGTGTTCCCCGTAGAATAAAACATAACAAACAATATTGTTGAAATTATCTTTGGAAAAACTTCATTGTATAATGAGGAACTTTCAGCAACTCCTAGCACAAAAAAGGATGGCAAAAATAAATAGTATAGAAGATCTTATGTATGTTCTAACATTCACTAACCCAGCATAACTTGTCACCAAGAAGAATCTCTTCTACATGACCTCTCTGCAAGGCAAAACAATAGCAGGAAGATCTGGCAGCACTTGTCATTGCAGTGAACATCTGCCACTTTTACCACCAAGGACTTTGAAGTCTGCCAATGATGATCCCAGCTATTGCACCTGCTCACAATATACACTGCTATGCAACTTTTCCTCAACTCTTTTAGGAAGAGCCATTGATGTGCCACCCAAGGGCCTAACTTGCTGTGCTTCTGTCTCCATGCAGTTGCATGTATATCCTGGAGCTGAGGTTGCATCCTGCATGCTTATACTCAGAACCCTAGTTCTGAGGCCATTTTGTGGAAGTCTGTATCTCTGATACCGATGCCACTGCTACAGAAAGAATGTCTGTGTCCCAGTGTCCTAGTCATTGCATACACCCTTTGCAGTTTACTTAAAATACCTGATATAACTAACATTGTGTAAATAGCTATGCTGGATTGTTTAGGGATTAAGGTTAAGAAAAAAGTTCACATGTTCAGTACATGTGCAATTTTTTAAGAAAATATTTTCAATCTTTCAGGTTGAATTCACAGATGCAGAACCTGTGGATACATTGGGCTGACTATAATCATGTCAAATGTAAATGGATTAAATCCAGTCAATCAACATAAACAGGATTAAAAACAAAATAAGTTGGTGATATATTGGCTACAAGATAGTCTTTAAAGACACATAAGCTGAAAGGAAATGAATGGAAAATATACTCAAGTGATAACCAAAGGAAAGCAGAAATGTCTGTACATAGACAAAATACTGTTTTAAGTCTGAAGTTCTAGGCACCACAAAAGTTAATAGAGTATTATAAAAGGGCCAATTCAACCGGAAGATATGATAGTGATATATGTGAGCCTAACATTAGAGAACTTAAAGCTGATATTGACAGATGTGACATAATTAACAGTAATAAAATAGTTTGGGACTTCAGTATTTTACTTAAAGCAAGAGATAACATCTAGACAAAAATTATTAAACAAAACTATAGGCCAAATGGTCCTAACAGACATATATAAAAATTTCCTCTTAACAGTAGAATACAAATTCTCTAATGCTAATGGAACATTTTCCAGGATGGACCACATATCACAGAATAAGTCTTAACAAATCTAAGGAGATTTAAATCATTCCAAGAATCTTTTCTGACCACATTGGAATGAAATTGAAAACATCAGCAATACTGGGAAATTAACAAATATTTGGAAACTTAACCGCACTCTTGAAAACTATTTTTTTTAAAACTTTTTGAAAAAAGATCAACAAACAGGCTAAGAGAATAAAGTAATTAGAATGGAAGAGGAGACATTACAACTGATACCTCAGAAGTAAGAAGAAGAATCGTAAAGGACTATTTTGAACAAATATGTGCCAATTACTGGATAACTAGAAAAGTGGATAAATTCCTAGAAACATACAACCTATCAAGAGTGAATCACGAAGTGTAAAATCTGAACATATTATTTTATGCAGTCTCATATAATTAATTCTCTTTTGTTCGATCTTCATTAGCAGTTTGATGACCCTATCAGTTTCTTCCTTTAAGTTTTAAAAGGTCTTATTTATTCCATTGGTCTTAAAATTTTCAGAAACTGTATTAATACAATTATTTTGAATCTGCTTTCAAATGCTTTTAGAGAAGAATCAGAACTGTGTAATCAAAGTGTAAGTTCTGTGGAAATCTGCGTACTAAGACTGAAAGGACAGTGTTTTTATACTGTAAAGGGTTTGTCAGAAAAGAGGAGACTTTAATTCCTCAAAGCCCATATACATATTTTTATTTAATTTCCAAAACAACCACTAGAGTTTGAACTGATAGACCTTGATGAAGGGGAAATGCTGGGAGCCATCAGCCAAGTAGGTCACCCATTCTCTCGCCTTCTCTCAGGGATGAGCAATTTCACTTACCTTCTTTTCAGATGTTCCCCATACGGACCGCCAAATGCCGCAGTCTCTGGCTGGGCACAAATCACGAGCCACTCACAGCTTGTAGATTCAAACAGCAATTCTTTATTCCCGAACTCACACCGGCCATCTACAAACACATTCTGGGGAAATCCACGTTCTCTGCCCAAATCCACCACTGCAATGGGCTTCTGTCTCCCAAATATACTGTCTGACCCTAAGAACTCAAGAGGAACTCAGGCAGCAGGATACGCCCTATTCTAAATGGGGAACACCCTAATCTCGTATTGTGCTAAACCGGGAACACCCTAAACACGGATCCGCCCTGGTCCTTGAGCAAGGTCACCTTACATGCAATGTAGCTGCAAAATGTCCTATTTCCATGAGTCCTTCCACTAAAGAAACATGGGGGTACGCTGGCAAGGAAATAAAAATTGCATCTGGTGACACCATCAGCAAAGATACGCCAGCACTACCACAATTCGCTGCACCAAACGATAGTTACATAGTCCAGGCAAGTTCTGCAAGTAGTTCAAAGCGGAGGAATCTATCAATATGTCTGTCTCCTCCCAAAGTTCGTTTCCTCCCAAAGTAAGTTGACTCCTTGATTGAGCATTACTTGTTGAGTTATATTCATTGATGCATCAGTTTATACAGTTTACTGTGATAGCTATCATAGAAGCTGTAGTTTGTCTTCACTGGCACTGGGATGAAGATAGGAATTCTGGCAATGATGCTAAAGAGACATTATCCTGAAAAGAATTATTAAATATAATGAAAAGGAAAGCTGAAAGTAAACAAACAGATTTGTTAACCTCCTTTAAAAACAATCCTTAACAGCTGTTTACCTGATTTAAATTAGTAAACAAACAGATCTGTTAACCACCTTTAAAAACAATCCTGAACAGCTGTTTACCTAATTTAAATTAAGCCATTTAAATCATGTGAATGAAAAAAAATAATAATTTGGATCCATTTTTCATGAGCGCTCCTCATATATGAAATATGAACATACGCACACACAGACATACAACACAAAACACAAATGTGCAAACAAACGTACAACACATAAGATAATAATAAAGGCCTTGTAGCTTTACCTAGGTGAAATCTCCATTGCAATGTTTAAAAACTCCACAGTCAAAAAATAAAACTGATCAGAAAAACATTAACCTAGGTTTGTATGAGCTCAAAAAATAAAAATAGAACCTTATGATGTGGAAAAATGCAATAATAAAATAGATATTGAAAAAAGCATCCTGGTTAATCACTGTCACAGATGTAAGAATGGCCAAGCTGGAGTTCTGGATATCAGTTTTTTTTTTTTTTTCCTCCGTCATGAAGGCATCTTAACCACCTTCAATTTTACCTTTTAAAGCCTTTTAATTATCATCTATACTGTACTTTTAAATGTACTTTTTCACCACCTACAACTTCACTCTTTTAAACGAGGCTTAGATTCTGTTTAAATCGCTTAATGTTAGTTTACATGGCTGCCCTTCAACCAAAGGCCTTTTTTACTCCATTAAGAAGCTTTGTCTCAATCTGCCATGTACAAATATCTTTTTCTTCTTTCTTCCTTTCTCAAGCTTTTAAAGTAAGTCTAGTTTCTTCAAAATCTTTTTAAATGGCATTTTACAACTTTACTTTACCACACAGAGATTATCTCATCTAGAAACATTTCTTTTTCTTTTAACCTCTTATATTAAAATATATTTTCACATCTTGAATCTATTTATCTCTTTTCTAGTCATTAACCCTTTTTATAAATTCACATTCTGAAATAACCCTTATAAAATTTCTGATTTAGACAAATTACTCCACTTTAATAAGATGAAATACTTTTTTTTTTTTTATGGTACTATAATACTGTAATTGAAACCCAACTGAAACTTCTTATACTCTTGGTATATAAATTATACCTGAAAGAATCTTAACCTTGTTTTAGCAAATACACAGACACAAAGCAACATTAAACTTTTCCATTTACCAATTTATGAAAACACACATAATGCTTAAATATATTACCTTATGGAACTTAATAAGTAAAGAGTACTTGATTTCATATTTAGTGGTTGATATTTTAACACTTTAGCTTTGTAAATTAATCAGATGTCTCTGAAAACCAAGATCTTAGACAATTGTAGTAAACAGAACTAGCCATTTCTTTCTTGTTGAAGAAAAATCCTTCTACAGGATACCATGATGGTCCCATTGATATATTTAATAACTTCTCATTAAAAATCCATGGGCTACATTTTTGTATTGTATCAACATATGCCCTAATTGTTCTTGGTCTTACTGGGTTGCCTCCTTTCTCTAACAATTTCTCTTTCTCGGAGGCGAACAACTTCAAACTTTGAGCCAACCATTTTCCCCAGTTTGCATGAGAAAGTTCTAGGAACAGGCAACTTGAAATAAAAACAAAATAAATCAGAATAAGAACACATTGTTTTTGAAATGGTCACCCATTCTCTCGCCTTCTCTCAGGGATGAGCAATTTCACTTACCTTCTTTTCAGATGTTCCCCGTACGGGCCACCAGATGCCGCAGTCTCTGGCTGGGCACAAATCACGAGCCACTCACAGCTTGTAGATTCAAACAGCAATTCTTTATTCCCGAACTCACACCGGCCGTCTACAAACACGTTCTGGGGAAATCCATGTTCTCTGCCCAAATCCACCACTGCACTGGGCTTCTGTCTCCCAAATATACTGTCTGACCCTAAGAACTCAAGAGGAACTCAGGCAGCAGGATATGCCCTATTCTAAATGGGGAACACCCTAATCTCGTATTGTGCTAAACCGGGAACACCCTAAACACGGATCCGCCCTGGTCCTTGAGCAAGGTCACCTTACATGCAATGTAGCTGCAAAATGTCCTATTTCCATGAGTCCTTCCACTAAAGAAACATGGGGGTACACTGGCAAGGAAATTGTCATACCTACTTGGCTGATGGCTCCCAGCAGGGAAACATCAATTCATCCAGCTGTACATTGCCCAGAGCCATCCATGGTGTGGATTACATTGCACACTGCAGCTTAATGAATAAGAGAATCTGGTGTCTGGGAACTTCCAGTGGATATTTCCTCTGCTTGACTGCTCAGACAAATTGTGAACCCTATCAAAGCTCTGCCAAAGGTCCCACACAGCACTAGAGATGAGTGACCTGCTATAGCTGCATGGCCCCTCTGAGAACCCTGTGACCTGCCAAGATGCCAATCAACTTGCAACTGCAAGACATCCTGAAGCAAGGCTCCACCCCTGTAATCTTATCCCTGCCTTTGATGTACCCCCTTAAATAAACCATGGGAGCCATTTTCTAATTGTCTGGCTTCAGCTTCTGTGCAACTGTACCTATCAAGGCTCCATCTTTTGAAATTATCTTTCCAACTTTGTCTTTTGTTCTTCACTAAATTATTCTAGACTTTAATTTCTTAGGTGGCTTACATGCTTCTTGGCAGGAAGAAGAACCCCCTAAGGAAGCACTGGCTGCCTCCCAATAACACACGGCCAGTAGTGAGAAACTGATGTGACTCCATTTTTGAGAACCAGCCTCTACTTCAGAGCAAAGCCTGTCCAAGGAAGGGGGTATGACCCTTGTCCTTGGAAAAACCCACAGAGCACTCTTAGGCATATACCCACCCTGCTGAGTTATTTGTCTGCAAATAACAGGAGAGATCTGCTGCACCAAGTGTCCCTGACTCAGGCTAGGTGAGGACCCATAGCAACCCCCAATCAGCATGAGAGAAGGAAAATACCTGGGATGCCAGATGTCCGCCCCCCCCCCATAGTTTATGGGATTGATAACATGTTAGGACACCATGTAGTTTAGCACGTACACCCCTCATGGCTTAAACCAATCAGTACAAATGAATCCCCTCTTGTACTAACCAACCACCCCTACCCAACTTGCTCCCACCAGTGAAGAATTGTTGTTTGATTTTCCCGCAGTGTGAAATGATTTGCTGTGTGATGTTATGACGCAAAGAGTATCCCCCAAAAACCTATAAAATCTCACTGAACAAAGGACTGGGACTCACTCCTCGGGACCACTGCATTGGAAATGGTTATGAGTCCAGGCTCAAGCTTGCAATAAAGACTCTTATGTGATTGCATCGAATTCGGTTCCTGGAAATCTATTGGGGGTCCCACAAATTTGGCATTACAGTAGTAATGTACATATATGTGCACTCATGGCCTTCTAGAAATGAGAAAAATAATCCAAAGGAAAGAACATGGCTGCAGGAAATCTGGATGAATGTTTTGATTCTGCCACAAATTACACTTAAGCAAAAAGTAGTTTCATTTACTTCCTATATAAATTAAGCATATGAAGGAAATTGTTTCTAGCCTTCTAACTCATAAAAAAATAAAGACAATGGCTTTTGAGAAAGCTAACATGAAGCATGTTCTATTATTTGGGTTAGAACCCTAACTCAATATATTGTCTTAAGTTCATGAACCACATTGATTATAACACTTCAGCGCCCCTAATACTTTAAAATTCATTTGTATTGGAGCATTAGAGGAGAGAAGCCATTTTATGATCAACATTTAAAAAAATCTATTACATTTAATTCTTCCTATGTCCTCCTCTCTTCTAAATTTTACCCATGGTCTGTAACTTTCTATAAAAATTATTTGTACTGAAAGGAGATTTTTCAGTGAAGATTCAAATTGCTGGAAGATAGAAGTTCTTCCAAAGATATTTCTTGTGTGGACTTTGTGAAACAGTTTTGGCTTGTATACTTAAATTTTATCTTGAAAATATATTTCTAGTTAACATAGAAAATAGTTTGAGAGAAAGATGGCCTAGGTCTGTTAAGTCTCAGTTTGAGGATTCTTTGTGTACTCACTAAGATCTCTGTTTTGGTGAATAGCAGCACTGCCTAGACAAAAACAGTACACTGCCAAGTGAAGAGAACTGTGATTTTTATATTGAGTTCCGGACAGCAAGTAGATAAGCTTAGGAAATGTTTTCTGTTTAGAATTGTGAAAGGATTTCATCAGCTGGCTATCTATCATGGAATGGACCATAAACTGGCAGTTCAGGTATTGTTTGGCCTGAAGATAAATTTTATTTAGCCTACATAAAGTTTTAATTTTTTAATTGGTTTATAACATTTAAAATTAACTTTCAAATGCCAATTTAATTTCTGGCTTCAATAATACATCCACATGAGTTGGATCTAAGTAAAAGATATGTCCTCCCTTTAGATGAGGACATATTCTTTGAGTCACTCCACTTTGGCCTGCTTATGTTAAATACAACATTTTCTAGGTACATGAGTCCATTTGAAGACTTAAAATCTGGTCTTTCTTTCTTTTTTTTATTTTTATTTTTTGTAGTTGTAGATGGACAGAAGGCCTTTATTTTATTTGTTTATTTTTATGTAGTGCTGAGGATTGAACCCAGTGCCTCACACATGCTAGGCAAGCACCCCACCACTGAGCCCCAGCTCTAGCCCCCCCAAATCTGGTATTTTTCTTGAAATTTTTGGACAATTTTAGTGACATGCCCTAGCAATGACTCAGTTATGTTCTCTTTCTCAGTATGATATTTTCCAAAATTTTCTCATTTTTCTGTTTGTAATTAGCATGTACCTTTGGTTCTGAATTCATCAGGTACAATTCCAGTTGCAGCACATAGGCCTTTATGAAATCTCATCTCATCTAGTAGAATAGATCAAAGTGAACTCATTCAAGGATGTCTCCCATCAACCTCTCCATCCAAAAAGAACTCAAATTTGTTAAATTTCCTGTATCTGTGCAGGTTAGATTAAAACTGATGTCCAGGTAGGTATCTCCTTATCATGGGGACTTCATTTCTTTAGTATCTATACTAATTTATGTTTCCCACAAGCAGTTCTTTTTTGCGAGATCTTTGTATCTTTGCCAGCAATTATTTTTTGTCTTTTTTAGGTAATAGCCATTCTAACTGGGGTGAGGAGGCACACTGTTATGGTTGTGATATTTGTTTCTTGATGGTTATTAATGTTGAACATTTTTTATGTTTGTAAGCTATATGTGTTCTTTTGAGATGTGTCTATTCACGTCTAGCACATTTTAAAAACAGACTATTTGTTAATACTGAGTTGTTTGAGTTCCTTATAGATTTTAACTATCAACCCCTTGTTAGATTTAGAGTTTGATTAGCATCTCATTTTCTAGATTTTCTCTTGGCTCTATTGATTATTTTATTGTGAGGAAGTTTTTTAGTTATTATCCTATTTGTCAATTTTTGCTTTTGTTTCGTGTGTGTGTGTGTGTGTGTGTGTGTGTGTGTGTATGTAAACTATTGGTTCAAGTCAATGTCTTCAACTATTTTACCTGTTTTCTTTGAGTAGTTTCAGATTTTCAGGCTTTATTATTACTAATATCTATTACCCATTTTGAGATATTGTTTGTAAGTATTGAGTGATGGGATCTAGTTACATTCTCTGCATATGAATATCCAGTTTTCTTGGTACTACTTATTTAAAAACTAGTCTTTCTGCTTTGTGGGCTTTTGGTCCCTTTCTCAAAAATTATTTGGCTTAGCAGGCATGGTGGCACAAGCCTGTTGTTCCAGTGATTTGGGAGGCTGAGTCAGGAGGATCACAGGATCAAGGCAAGTCTCAGCAACTTAGCAAGTCCCTAATACAAAGGGCTGGGGGTATGGCTCAGTGGTTAAGTGTCCATGCCCCTGGGTTTAATTCCCAATACCAGATAGATAGGTAGGTAGGTAGGTGGGTAGATAGATAGATAGATAGATAGATAGATAGATAGTTAGATAGATAGGCTGGCTATAAACAAAACCTGATGTCCAATTTGTAACTTTCTTAGAGAGTTTCTTGGACTTTCTGATTTTAGTATACAGATATTAATGTTACATAGAATTTGTTTTTTTTTTTTTTTTTTGTATCTCAGCACCAAAATGAACCATTTCAAATTCTGCTTAACAATGTCTTTTTTTTTTTTCTTTAGGGTGCTGTTCCAGGAACAATGTAGCACACAGTTGTTTTATTCTCACTCCATTGCTTCTTAACTCCAAGAGTTTGACAGTCATGTTGAAAATGAGGTCTGGAATTCTGGATGATGCCCTGTCAAATGTACTAGGTGCTTTCATTAATGAAACAGTCAGTTAAATAATAGGTGGTTCTTAATTTTCAGACTCTTGGTCTCTAAGAATCAGGAAGTCAAAGTTTTTAGTACTCCCAGAATATCCACTTTCACCACATTCTCTTGGTCAAAGCAGCCACAAGATCAACCCTGATTCAAGGAGGGTGGGGTGGGCAATAAGCTCCACGTCTGATGTGGAGAACAGCAGATGGCAGTGGAGGCATTTTTGAAGACTTTCTTTGGAGAATACCTACCACACTAAGCTCCTAATCGGGCCTCAGTTGCTTTGAGAGTTTAAGAATAGAGAATTCTCTGAATTTGGGTGACAGAAGTAGTCTCTAAAAATCATCAAGGGTTATTTTCTGACTCAAAATGGCTGAATATAGATAGCAGGAATGGGGGGTGGGTAGAGAATTATCAGATTCTCTGTAATAAGAGTAGTATATGCAAAAATGTATAGGTGGGAGAATAATATCATTGGTGTAATAATTATAATAATGAAACTTTGACTAATAGTTATAAGAGCTTGTGCTGCTACTTTCAAATAATGTAGAAAGAAGTAAAGAAAATACATAGAAAGTAGATGTTTCTAAAGGCTGATGCAATGCTAAACCAGCAACATGATCTTTAACAATAGTGAAATCAGTAGATCTTTAAAATTGTACCATAATGAATTTAGAAATAAGATTATAAAATTGATTTGGGAGAATTTTATATTGGCTCTCATCAGATTTGATATTTTTTTCTCATAGTTGAACATTGCTAGATCAATACAGCTTATTTCTATATCAGAAAAATAAGAAAAGATAGACATAGATATGATTTGACTTGCTTCCTAGATAATTAAGCTTGGTAGAATGCAGGTTCGTGGCAACTGAGATCATGTACACCAGCACTGAGGTGACACCTGACAGCTTAGAGAGTTACAATAAGTATTTTTTTGTGAACAATTCTTGACCTTTTGATGGATAAGTGTAGTATAAAATAAAAAATAAAATCTAGAGTCAGATCTGAATAGAGCAAACCATTACAACTTCCTCTACTTTCAAATTTAACAACTACAGATATACAATAATAAATAATTTCATTTATTCTGTTTGTACCTTTCTTGATTATTTGCTATATGAATAACTTGATATAAGGAAATCCATTGAAATATAACTGCTATAGTATTGAAAGTTCTTTATTAGGTTGGAAGTTCCTGTTAAATCTACGCATTGGCATTTTTGTGCTGTAGATAAATAAAATTTCTTTTTTAGAAGACACTCCTAGTTATCTGTAGAAGTTGAGTATCCCCCCTCACTTCCCACGTTGTCTTTAATCCACAAATTCTTCAACTATTAATTCTATTAACTTTATTCCAAACTTTTTATAACATTCATTCAACTGATATTTACTGGGTTCCATCAATGAGTTTAGGGTTCAGAGTAAATGAATAAATTAATGAATGAATGAAAATACAAATGTGGTACTAGAGAGAAAGGATTTTCACAAGCTGTTAGTCTTCATTCCTGGTGCATAGCTGAAAAAATATGCTTTCCTAGTACCTTTCATATCTCAGATTAATGCTTGGGACCCAGATGAAAAAATGTGCAAGATAGCTTATTGTCTTCCTGGATTGGAATGGGCATCTTAAGATAAACATGTTTCTGGCTTGTTATTCCTGCTCTTTCTAGTATTGTACTGTTTAAGGGGACACACCTAGTAAATAAAATTACATTGCAGCATTAGTTACAGTAGCCTTTCTTGTCATTCTAGTCATTAATATTTAGAGGTAGCAACTCAGGGATAGGGCTGATAGTGCAGGAGCTAGGGATAGCCAGGAAAAGAAAACCAGAGCAAATGCTGCATCTGAAGTCCTGGAACCGGAACTGGGCATTTCTTAGAAATACACATTTGTCAGAATTTCTGTGGCTAAGTTTGTCACACAAATAACTTTTTAAAGCTGTATTATTATAATACTTGAATTTTCCCTAGGGACAAACCAAAGGTCACATAATACTTTTCCTTAATCACTGGATTTGACAACAGAATAGTGTTCTGTGTGGTGAATAATGTGCC
Organism: Callospermophilus lateralis; assembly: GCF_048772815.1. Lineage (NCBI taxonomy): Eukaryota > Metazoa > Chordata > Mammalia > Rodentia > Sciuridae > Callospermophilus > Callospermophilus lateralis. Next base: position 39,465,676 of record NC_135310.1, on the reverse strand, counting down.
TTTGGTTGATAAAAGAGATGAGCATGCAGAAGTGTCTTGTACTGTTGGTGGCAGTACAGTACTCCAGCATGGGGAGTGGTAGGTGCTTTGTTTCACACTTGACATTCAGCATGTGATAAATTTATCCTATGTACACAGCTCAGCCTGTGTATATACGTATTTAGGTAAGGATGATGTTCTGTTTTTGTAGGTGAACAACTCATAGCATATCAATTAAATCATTAATTAAATTTTATTTTATTTTTAGATTCTAGGACTTAGTAATAGAGCTAGAATAAAATAATGCAGTGTTTTTCCTCTAGTGGTGTAGGGAGACTTGGGGGGATGCATATTGGGGAGAAGAGCCCTTTGACACAGACCCCTATTTTCAAAGGGCATCAAATTTCTTATACTGCTGTTTTCCAACTGGAGTTGTATAGATGACTATAGAAATACAACTTAAGGAAAAGTGTGGATTTTTTAAATGAAAATGTGCATCCTCTAATATATTTAGCAGCTTACCTACTCCCCAACATCCCATTATAAAAGAAAAAATTGAGCTAGTCACTATAGAATTGAGTTGGATTTGTGTTTCTGCTGTTTAAAAACTTAATGCTATATCTTGGAAACATGTAGTAGCAGGCAGGTGGTATCACTAATTAATTTTCAAGATGTGGTTCTGAAATAAGTTATACTTTTGTACTTCATATGTGTGGAAAGAGAAGAAGCTGTTTTTGCAGCATTGCTAAACTCAGATTACAAAAGGCCATAGTTAAGTACCTTGCTAGATGTTTTAGCTAGAGTGAGTCTGTTGTACCACATTGGGCTTTTAAGGGCTTTTCTCAAAAACACTCAAAACTCTTTTAAACCATGTTTTGGCTTGTTTTGCATAAGTAAACCACATGCTAATACACCACTTACTTTGAGAACACTGTCCAAACATCACAAAGTCTGTTCCAAAGTCCAGACAATTTCCAGTCCCTCTTGTCAAAGAGCAAATAACAACAAAAGACTTATTCCAAATACAAGTCAACCAGAACGTTGGAGAACCTTCAGAGTAACTTGCTTTGCACAACAACTAGAGGGAAATTTTGTGAATAACTCACAGTGGGGAGCACATAACCCCATAATACTCAGAACATATTGCCCAAGTTACACATGATGACAAGGTAAACATTTGCTTAAGAACTCCTTCAAAAGGGGAACTGGTATAAAATTACCAGAGGATGTTCTCCCATATTTAAAAATCCAAATTAGCTACAGCTTGACTCTACCCAGTGCCCTTGGGGTCTGAGTGCTACAAATTATCTTATCCTTTGGTTTTAAGAAAACAAGCTTAGCTTTTCAACCAACACATCTAATTGTTGACCTGGTACAAGGAAGGTAGGAGTGAGTTTGCATAGATGATAATTGAGATTTTTGATTATTTTGTGCTTTTTGCAACTCAAGCATCTTTCAATTGGCTCCCAGTGACTCCCTGCACAGATGCAATCTTGTACATTCATTTGCTATTTTTCTGCTGAAGAGTATGATTGATCACTTGTGGAGTTTCCCAGTATGGATGCAATTCCCAGATAATTGTTGTATAGTACCATAAAACCATGGCACAGCACCTCCATTTTAGTAGTTTTACACTTGGCTATAACCCCACATGTAATAGCTATTAAAGTTAAAATGTCCCTAGAGTTTCTTTCTAGTATTACCTTTATTTCAGCCATTGTAGATAGCAACAAATCAAAACACAATGTACTGCCCTTTAACACTTCATCCCTGAATAAGGTAAAGGTATGATGGTGAGATATTTTATCATACTGCTTCAGGACTCATTCTTGCTGTGATATATTGCCTAGAGCACATTGGGTACATAAAACAGGGAATGTAATTAATCTTGTATTGTGGGTATGAATCTAAAGTCCAGAGGAGGAGGATACAGGCAGTGTGCATAGAATATTTATATGACAATCTGAAAAAATTCCTGATAACCATGGCAGCACTCTTTAGAAAAAGAAAATTTACCTTATATTCTTTATGGAGAAAGGTCATGTATAAATAAGTCTGAATAAAGAAGAAGCATTTCACTGTAAATGAAAATGCATTGTATGAATATAGAAATTCAAAGAATTTAACCTTATATCACATGTAGAAGAAATAAACTTTTAATTTTTCTACATTATATGCTTATGTCTTAGTCAACATTTTTATTTTTCTTCCTTGCTTGCTTTTATTATTTTTGCAGATAAACCATTGACACGTCAGTATCTGGTGTTCTTATACCAGTTACAAAACTGTTAATTCTTGAGATTTAAAAAGTTTTTAAAAGTTAATGTTTAAAAACAAATCAGTTATGTTAACAAATCCACTCAACAGCAGAGGTGGAACATAAGTCTTGTACTACATCCTTTCTGTGAGGTACCTATACTATACAGATAAGAGTTTCTGTTTCCAAGGTACCCAAATGCATGAAACTTATAATGAAAATTTCCATAATCTCAGGAAATAATTTTTTCTTTTATTGAAAAATTATATGATTAAATTTTAAATTATGAGGTGGAGCTATCTTTTTCTTCTTAAAAGGTGTTCCTTCATGGAAAATGATTAAATTTCTTACAAGAACACTAGAGGAATTCTTACTATTCTTGAGCATGAAGCTAACATTTTATATGCTTTGAGAATAAAGGAAAGATTTTGATTTCCAGTGCTGTTAGACTGGCCTGTTAGATGAATGTAATGTCTTAATTTTCATTAAATGACTAACTAACCCTCTCCTTCTCCTGAAGCCTATACTGGTTTATTCTAAACAATGTATTTGAATTCCATCCAATATTTTACTAATATTTATTAATACCAAGCTTAGTATTGTTGTATACGTCAAATTTGTTGCAAATAGTTTCCAGTTGTACAAATACAATATTTATGTGTAATTGGTAAACTCAATGCTGTCATTAAATGAGATGACATGCTCATATAATTACCTAGACTCTCAGTTCTGGAGAGAGAAAAAAATTTAAAAAGTATAATTCAATGAAAATTCAATGAAAACTATAATCTTTGACAGTTATAAAGGGCATTTTTCCAAGACTGTTTCACTTTGTTGTAATAATTTATGTTCATTTCTTTTTATAAAGTCCCTATAAATTGTCCAAAATTTTGATGTATTTAAGTATTTCAATCAAGGCTTAGCAGCTGATGAACTGAACCTAGTTTCATTATCAGTTCAAAATGACCCACTGTCCAGATTGAGTTCATGGATTGTGCCACCAACCCCTAAAGATTGTGATTGAAATGACTCATTGCCAGAAGAAATGCTTGGGTACAACTCTAATTTAGAACAGAGATCAGAAGATGATTTAAGCTCAGGTTAAAGAGAGAAGGAGCAAAAGTCCAACCTGAAGCTGGAATAAGGCTGTCATAGAACTGAAGTACTTTCTTCCAGATTAACTGATCTATTTTGAGGTAGAGGAAGAAGAGAGGTGAGCAGTAGTTTAGGGGAGATAATTTGTTATAATGTCAGAATGTAAGACATACTATCTTTTGGTTGATGAAACAAGAAATAAATGAAGAAGTATATTACCTAAAGTTTACTTAAGAACTAAATATTGCTAATTCGGTTTGTCAAAGAGAAGAGATTAGAGTTCTGTAAGTAAGCTAAATATTTTTATAACCAGAATTCAGTTGGTAATGCCTAAAATTCATAAATAGCAATATAAATGCATTCTTCTGAAATATAGAATTTTGTTAAAGGTAAAAGTGACTGCTTCTGGAAGTGAGATTCAGGATTAGAAGCAATTATTTATCATTTTAAACTGGTACAATTTGTTTTTTAAATATGTACATGATCTACATTAAGTCCAATCATTTTTGTTTAGCCTTGTACTATTCAAGAACTCAAATTCAATTGACATGGTCAGGTGGAAAACAAAGGTCTTCTTCTTCTTTAATCAGTCTGTTTCATTGTCTCTTAGTTATAAAACAAACTCCCCATGATTATCAATGGAAAGAAAATCTTTGTGATGGGAGTGTTGTTAATATGCTGCTATGTCCCATTCTTTACCCAAACTAACAGTGGCTGAGCTGTCAGCAAAATGCCATATTAAACATGTGAGAACTATTTGATTATGGCAGGATCATAGTTCCATTAGTCAGTTTCCACTGCTCTTTGGATTCATTATTAGCATTTTTTTGTATATTGTGTCTTCTGCCATTCATATGGGTTTATGTTATACGAATAGGGACACATTAGGGCTTATTTCTTTAAAGAGATGAAGTTGTTAGTGTACACTAGAGAAATAATTTCCAAATTGACTCCCATTTCCTTTTGCTTTTGAATAGTTATTCTTCACTTAACACTCATTTTTTCTTTTCTTTTTCTAGTCACTTTCTTCCAGGAAGGTACTAGGAGCACAAAGATGAATAAAATATGGCCTTGATACTAGAAGAATTCATAGTATGGCTATAGTAATTATAGTCCATCTTGATAAGTACTATGGTTGGTTATAAACAAAATAGCATAGGAATGTAAAGGTGGGAAGCAACATAATTAAAATGACATTCTGCACTTTAATAAAGCAGGGTTTTTAAAATTTGATCTATACAGTAATACCATTAAACATGTTCATTAATCTTAAACAATTACTAATAATTTACCACATGTAAATTACATTTTTAAATGATTTTGATTTATTTAGAGATGAGCTACGGTAAGGAACTTAGAGTTTAGTGAAAATAAATCTAGAGTATAAATCCTTCATATTGGCTACATGTTAACTAAATTAATGAGATGAATATTTTAGGTTTTTTTCTTTATAAATAGATATCAATCCTTTCCACTTTTTACTGAAAAAAATTTATGTCCTCCATTTTTTTTGGTTATATTTATCATAGTTATCTTTATCATAGTCTGTTTGGCTGTTTTGTTGAATATAAAATCCTTTTTTTTTTAACAGAGTGTTCATTATTTTAATACTTTAAAACATACCTACCCAACTTTTTGGTAAGTCAGAATTAACTTTTCTTTGTTTTTTGCTGTCTAAAAGGCTTTATTTTTTTCTTTTTTTAGATTCTTTTTTTATTATTAGTTGTTCAAAACATTACAAAGCTCTTGGCATATCATATTTCATTCATTTGATTCAAGCAGATTATGAACTCCCATTTTTACCCCGTATACATATTGCAGATTCACATCGGTTCCACATCCACTTTTTTACATACTGCCATACTAGTGTCTGTTGTATTCTGCTGCCTTCCTATCCTCTACTATCCCCCCTCCCTTCCCCTCCCCTCTCTTCCCATCTTCTCTCTCTACCCCATCTACTGTAATTCATTTTTCTCTCTTGTTTTTTTTCCCCCTTTTCCCCTCACTTCCTCTTATACGTAATTTTGTATAACAATGAGGGTCTCCTTCCTTTACCATGCAATTTCCCTTCTCTCTCTCTTTCCCTCCCACCTCTCGACCCTGTTTAATGGTGATCTTCTTCTCATGCTCTTCCTCCTTATTCTGTTCTTAGTTGCTCTCCTTATATCAAAGATGACATTTGGCATTTGTTTTTTAGGGATTGGCTAGCTTCACTTAGCATAATCTGCTCTAGTGCTATCCATTTCCCTGCAAATTCCATGATTTTGTCATTTTTTAGTGCAGAGTAATACTCCATTGTGTATAAATGCCACTTTTTTTATCCATTCATCTATTGAAGGGCATCTGGGTTGGTTCCACAGTCTAGCTATTGTGAATTTTGTTGCTATGAACATCGATGTAGCAGTATCCCTTTAGTATGCTCTTTTAGGGTCTTCAGGGAATAGTCCGAGAAGGGTAATAGCTGGGTCAAATGGTAATTCCATTCCCAGCTTTCCCAGGAATCTCCATACTGCTTTCCAAATTGGCCGCACCAATTTGCAGTCCCACCAGCAATGTACTAGTGTACCCTTTTCCCCACATCCTCGCCAGCACTTGTTGTTGTTTGATTTCCTAATGGCTGCCAATCTTACTGGAGTGAGATGGTATCTTAGTGTGGTTTTGATTTGCATTTCTCTGACTGCTAGAGATGATGAGCATTTTTTCATGTACTTGTTGATTGATTGTATGTCCTCCTCTGAGAAGTGTCTGTTCAGGTCCTTGGCCCATTTGTTGATTGGGTTATTTGTTATCTTATTGGCTAATTTTTTGAGTTCTTTGTATACTCTGGATATTAGGGCTCTATCTGAAGTGTGGGGAGGAAAAATTTGTTCCCATGATGTAGGCTCCCTATTTACCTCTCTTATTGTTTCTCTTGCTGAGAAAAACTTTTTAGTTTAAGTAAGTCCCATTTGTTGATTCTTGTTATTAACTCTTGTGCTATGGGTGTCCTATTAAGGAATTTGGAGCCCGAACCCACAATATGTAGATCGGAGTCAACTTTTTCTTCTATTAGACGCAGAGTCTCTGATTTGATATCAAGGTCCTTGATCCATTTTGAGTTAACTTTTGTGCATGGTGAGAGAAGGGGATTCAGTTTCATTTTGTTGCATATGGATTTCCAGTTTTCCCAGCACCATTTGTTGAAGATGCTATCCTTCCTCCATTGCATGCTTTTAGCCCCTTTATCAAATATAAGATAGTTGTAACTTTGTGGATTAGTCTCTGTATCTTCTATTCTGTACCATTGGCCCACCCGCCTGTTTTGGTACCAGTACCATGCTGTTTTTGTTACTATTGCTCTGTAGTATAGTTTGGTATCGCTATGCTGCCTGATTCACACTTCCTGCTTAGAGTTGCTTTTGCTATTCTGGGTCTTTTATTTTTCCATATGAATTTCATGTTTGTTTTATCTATTTCTACAAGAAATGCCATTGGGATTTTGATTGGCATTGCATTAAACCTATAGAGAACTTTTGGTAATATCGCCATTTTGATGATGTTAGTTCTGCCTATCCATGAACCGGGTATATTTTTCCATCTTCTAAGATCTTCTTCTATTTTTCTTTAGGAGTCTGTAGTTTTCATTGTATAAATCTTTCACCTCTTTTGTTAGGTTGATTCCAAGTATTTTTTTTTTTTTTGAGGATATTGTGAATGGGGTGTTTTTCCTCATTTCTGTTTCAGAAGTTTTGTCGCTGATATACAGAAATGCCTTTGATTTATGCTTGTTGATTTTATATCCTGCTACTTTGCTGAATTTATTTATTAGTTCTAGCAGTTTCTTTGTAGACCCTTTTGGGTCTTCTAGGTCTTCCACAAATAGTGATAATTTAAGTTCTTCTTTTCCTATTTTTATGCCTTTAATTTCTTTTGTTTGCCTAATTGCTCTGGCCAGTGTTTCAGGAACTATATTGAATAGAAGTGGTGATAGAGGGCATTCCTGTCTTGTTCCAGATTTTAGAGGGAATGCCTTCAATTTTTCTCTATTCAGAATGATGCTAGCCTGAGGCTTAGCATAGATAGCTTTTACAATGCACAGTGGGGAAACCTTAAGGGTCCCTCCCAGCTCTCCTGTAAGGGCCCCTCCCAGCTCTCCCGTGAGCGCGATAGTCAGACTGAGGGAATCAGGAGTGGCGCGGGACCCGCGGTGCAGAACCCTTGACTACCGCTCCCACCAGTGCTGACAACTGAGGTCTCTTGCACCAGCTACCGGGGGCGTGGCTACCATAGGGCAAGCAAAATATGCTGAGGGTTCTCAGCCCCAAGCTCCACAAACTTAGGGTCTGAGGGAATGGCAAACAGGGAGAGTGTGCCCAGTCGTTCAAGAAAATAGGGCTCCCGTGATCAGCAGACCTGGCGTGTAGCCAGTATTGTGGTGAGCATCCCTGGTGAGCGGGGCCTGGCTTGAGGAAAAGTGGGGAAGTGACTAGATACAAGAAAAGGCCCTAGGCACTCAGGATTGGAGACCCGCCCAGTCTGGGAGGAGGAGCTCCTGCACAGTGATTGGTTCCCACGTATTGAGAGGAGAAGCTTGGCCCGGTGGGCACAGCTCCACCTTCTTGAAGAGAAGTTAATCAAATTCTAAGACTGCATTTATTAATTTTTTTTATTATTTGGGTTTTTTTCATTTTCATTTTTTTAATTTTTTAAATTTTTTTAAATTTTTTTTATTTTTTATTTTTATTTATTTTATTATTTTTAATTTTTTCTTTTTTTCTTTTCTATTTTTTTTCTTTTGTCTTTTCATTTCTTTTCAATTTCCTTCTTCCCCCTTCCTTGAATTCTACCTGCTTACTCTCATTCTCTTTAGTGACTTCTTCCCTTCCCTTCTAATATCTTTCCTCCCAAGCATCAAATAAATTTAAAGGAGTAAACAGTAACTCAGCAGTCAAACAGAACAATAAGTGACATGAGCAGCATGAAAAAGCAAGGAAGAAAAGGAATACAACCAATGCAGGACAGCCTAAATATTCAGGAGGACCTAGAGGCATCAGAAAAATGGTCAAATAAAGAACTCAAGGAATACCTTAGACAGATGGAATGGAATCTTAAAGAGGATATGAGACAGCAAATTCAAACAATGAAAGAACACATTGAAAATGAATTACATAAATGGATAAAAGAAGCAAATAAGCATCTTTATCAGGAGATAGAGATTATTTTAAAAAAATCAAACAATAATTCTAGAAATTCAGGAAACTATAAGCCAAATTAAAAACTCAAATGAGAGTATCACTAACAGAGTTGAGCAAGTAGAAGCCAGAACGTCAGATAATGAAGACAAAATATATCATCTTGAAAAGAGTCAAGCCAACTCAAAAAGGCTGGTAAAACATCACGAGAAAAACATCCAAGAGATATGGGATAACATAAAAAAAACCCAAACTTAAAGAGTCATCGGTATAGAGGAAGGTATAGACATTCAAACCAAGGGAATGAGCAACCTGCTGAATGAAATAATTATAGAAAACTTTCCAGAAATAAAAAAGGAAACAGATGTACAAATTGTAGATGCATACAGGACACCGAGCATACAAAATCACAGTAGACCAACGCCAAGACACATTGTTATGAAGATATCCAATATACAGAACAAAGAGAAAATATTAAAAGCTACAAGAGAAAGGAGGCAGATTACATTCAGGGGTAAACCAATAAGGTTAACAATGGATTTTTTATCACAGACGCTGAAAGCGAGAAGATCCTGGAACAACATATTTCAAACACTGAAAGACAATGGATGCCAATCAAGAATTTTGTATCCAGCAAAATTAAGCTTCAGGTACGACAACGAAATAAAAATCTTTCATGATAAACAAAAGTTAAAAGAATTTGCAGCCAGAAAACCAGCATTGCAAAGCATCCTGAGCAAAACACTACATGAGGAAAAATGAAAAACAGTAACCAAAACCAACAGTGGGAACTACCTCAGTAAAGACAGAGGGCGGGGTGAAAGCTAATCATGGAGAAACAAACCAAATTAAAAAAAATATATAAATAATCAAACATGTCTGGAAGTACAAACCATATATCAATAGTAACTCTAAACGTTAATGGCTTAAACTCTCCAATAAAGCGACATAGGCTGGTAACATGGATTAAAAAACAAATCCAACAATATGCTGCCTCTAGGAGACACATCTGATTGGAAAAGACATACAGAGGCTGAAGGTGAAAGGTTGGGAAAAAATATACCACGCACACAGTCCTCGTAAACAAGCAGGGGTGGCCATCTCATATCAAATAAAATCGACTTCAAGACTAAGTTAATCAAAAGGGATAAGGAAGGACATTATATACTGTTAAAAGGAACCATTCACCAACAAGACATAACAATTATCAATATTTATGCACCAAATAAGGGTGCTGCGACATTCATAAAACAAACTCTCCTCAAGATCAAGAATCAAATAGACCACAACACAATAATTATGGGTGACTTCAACACACATCTCTCACCATTGGACAGATCCTCCAAACAAAAGTTGAATAAAGAAACTATAGAACTCAATATCACAATCAATAACCTAGACTTAACTGACATATATAGAATATATCAACCATCATCAAGTGGATATACTTTTTTTCTCAGTAGCACATGGATCCTTCTCAAAAATAGACCATATATTATGCCATAGGGCAACCCTCAGTAAATATAAAGGGGTGGAGATAATACCATGCATTTTATCTGTTCATAATGGAATGAAACTTGAAATCAATGATAAAAGAAGGAAGGAAAAATCCTACATCACATGGAAAATGAACAATATGTTACTGAATGATCAATGGGTTACAGAAGACATAAAGGAGGAAATCAAAAAAATTCTTAGAGATAAATGAAAATACAGACACAACATATTGGAATCCATGGGACACAATGAAAGCAGTTTTAAGAGGGAAATTCATCGCCTGGAGGTCATTCCTCAAAAAAAGGAAAAACCAGCAAATACATGAGCTCACACTTCATCTCAAAGCCCTAGAAAAGGATTAGCAAAACAACAGCAAATGTAGCAGAAGGCAAAAAATAATTAAAATCAGAGCGGAAATCAACGAAATTGAAACAAAAGAAACTATTGAAAAAATTGACAAAACTAAAAGTTAGTTATTCGAAAAAATAAATAAGATCGACAGACCCTTAGCTATGCTAATGAAGAGAAGAGAGAGAACTCAAATTACTAACATATGAGATGAAAAAGGCAATATCACAACAGATGCTACAGAATACAGAAGACAATTAGAAATTATTTTGAAAACCTATATTCCAATAAAATAGAAGATAGTGAAGACATCGATAAATATCTTAAGTCATATGATTTTCCCAGACTGAGTCAGGAGGATACACACAATTTGAACAGACCAATATCAATGGATGAAATAGAAGAAGCAATCAAAAGACTACCAACCAAGAAAAGCCCAGGACCGGATGGGTATACAGCGGAGTTTTACAAATCCTTTAAAGAAGAATTAATACCAATACTTTTCAAGTTATTTCAGGAAATAGGAAAAGAGGGAGCTCTTCCAAATTCATTCTGTGAGGACAACATCACCCTGATTCCGAAACCAGACAAAGACACCTCAAAGAAAGAAAACTACAGACCAATATCTCTAATGAAGCTAAATGCAAAAATCCTCAATAAAATTCTGGCGAATCGGATACAAAAACAGATCAAAAAAATTGTGCACCATGATCAAGTAGGATTCATCCCTGAGATGCAAGGATGGTTCAATATACGGAAATCAATAAATGTTATTCACCACATCAATAGACTTAAAGATAAGAACCATATGATCATCTCCATAGACGCAGAAAAAGCATTAGACAAAGTACAACATCCCTTTATGTTCAAAACATTAGAATATAAAATCCTTAAATCCAGTCCAAGTTAGATTCTGGCTACTTATCCCTACCTCCCTCACCCCGCCCCCACATCCCCCAAATAAATCACAGGGAAAATGGAAAAATTTAAACTCTGGAGTATGAAAAAGTAGTTTGGATGATCAGATAAATATAAATTTTGTGTTTTATATCTGGAGTACCTTGATTTTGAAAATTCTATGGAAATGTTACAGAGGCAGTAGCTTTTTAAAAAAATCTTACTTTTCTAATTAAAATTTTAAAAGACTATCAGAATAACTTTGCCATAGTCAGTATATAATAATATCCTTAGACTTTTCAAAGGCAATTAGTATTCTTATTCTTTTCTGAATTAGTGTCTGAAGACAGAAAGCAAACAAGAACTACATCTTAGAATTTTAAGCATAATAGGATTATTGTATGAACAGATGCAAAGAAAACATGAATTAGGTTAGAATAATTATTTATTCAACCCAGGAATTCATTGTCTAACAACCAATCTAAACTAAGAACCAAAAAGTTTCTAATTTCTGAGTATTTCTGTGTTCATATAAACTGTTCTTGAACTGTCAATTATTAATATAAACCCTTGTAAAAATGTCTAGGTTGGTTTCCAAATCAGAGGGTAGGCTTGGTCTAGAATAATAGTATGTAATTCAGAGGGGTCCACAAAACTGCCTGTGTCTGCTTTTGGAAGTACCAACTGTGTGTCTCCCTTTCTACTCCAATGTAAGCCTGAATTCTGGATATAATACCTATTAGCAGGAATCCTACTGACCTAGTAAGCAGAACTGAGTGTAAATGATATTTATGACCCTGTAGACTACTTGGCTGAACTCACTTTGAAAGACAGTTGCATTCTGCCTACACTGCAGTGTTTCACAATCAACAGTAGCATGTACGCATACATGTGCAAGTGTGCACACACATGGATGCTTCACCAAGCCAAAAGGAAAATGTAATTCACTAAGGCAAGAAATGTTTAAAGGAAGGTGACTAAACTGAGACTTCATTCAACTGTTTATTTGTCATAAAACTATCCATGGGCTAACATATAAGCATAAGCAGTATGTGAATGACAGTTGTTTTATTGTGTTTTCAACGATTTTAGTTGTATCTTAAAAAATACCAGATGCTGTCCTCATGATGCCAAACATATGGTTTTTGGCCATGTTCTTGTGATCTGCAGTAGATTGCTATAATGTACAGGGAAGGGTAAAAAAGCGATTTACAGATAGCCCTGGCCTGAGTTCTTCACAGCTGGATCTAATTTCACTGAACCCATGGTCTCTTCCCTTCAGCACCTTTTATTTTATCAAATGCCACATATTATTTTTTGAAGTGGTTCTTGTTGTCGTAGTGAATACCACAGATGGATAACATATAGGACATTTGGTTGTCTGTTTTCTGATGAAGGTCAGGACCTACTGTTGTTCATGTTTGGGTGGAGAACATTATTTTAAGGGACTGCCCAAGAAAACTAATGAGTTTCAGCTGTCTGAGAGATAATGTATAAGACATTGCTCACTTGGTTGACCTGCTTGGAGCCCATTATAGTCATTTGGATTTTTAGGTACTAATATGGTGCCTCCCAAGTCTGCCTTTTTTTTTGAAAAAAAAGATAAAAAGGGCTAGAAAGATAATGAATAATTGCTAATAATTACACAATTGCATTGAAATTGCCTATTTGCTTTTCCGGCTCTATTACGAGATCTTTTTTTAGAATTTTAAATTTTCCCATCCAAAATAGCTATATTTGCATTATTAAAAAACAACAGTATTACATTTTTATAATAAAGAGTTTTAATCCTAGTTGTACATATTAATGACTTGGTCTCTCCTTGAGAAACTTTGATTTAATTAGTTTTGTAGTGATTTCAATATGCACCCAGGGAATAAATTCATTCCCCTCCCCTCCCTCCCCCCCCCTCCCTCTCTCTCTCTCTCTCTCTCTCTCTCTCTCTCTTTCTCTGTGTCTTAATTGATGACATGACTTTTTTTGTTCTAATTAGTTATACATGACAGTAGAATACATTTGACACATCTTACATACATGGAATAAAACTTCCCATTCTCTTGTTATACATGTTGTTTAATCATATATGTACAAAGGGTAACAATGTCTGATTCATTCTATTACCTTTCCTACCCCCATACCTGCTCCTCCCTTTACCAGAGTAATTCTATTTTTTTCTAGCCCCACTCCCTTATTGTGAATTAGCATCTGCATATCAGAGAAAACACCTGGCCTTTGGTTTTGGGGGGATTGGTTTATTTCACTTAGCATGATATTCTCCAGCTCCATTCATTTACCTGTAAATGCCACGATTTCATTCTTCTTTAAGGCTGAGTAATATTCCATTGTGTATATATACCACGTTCTCTTTATCCATTCATCTGTTGAAGGACATCTAAATTGGTTCCATAGTTTGGCAACTGTGAATTGAGCTGCTAGATTTTAAATTTCTTGAGAGTAGAAAATACATCTTGTTCAATATCCAAAAGTCAGTGCATAACCCATGGGCTGGCACATAATGGGGAATTAGATATCTGTTGAAAGAAGAGATGGGAAAACTATTTATCAAAGAGTTTCCATAGATTTGATAATTATTTAGGAAGTGAATGAGTAGTCTATGATAAATTTGTAGATCTCTTCTGCTTTCTAATTTTTCCCAAAGTCCTATTTATTTTTAGATTGATCTTTGTTGCACTTTGAAAAATATATTTCTTTTATCTATACCATAGGTTTTAAGAACCAACTTTGGAACGCAAAGCCACACATTATACTTTTGACTGTGACTATATTTTAAATGTGAGAGAAATTTCATTTGTTAAGGGACCAGTAATTATGTAAAATGTATAATTCTATTTCTATAACATATATTACATAGTTAATTTACATAAATACCTACATTATAAATTTGGAAGATAAAACTTACATAGTTTAAACAATGTTTCCCCAATTCATTTTTTTCTACTGCATACAGGCTTTCAATTAAAATGCTACTGCCACAAATTCAATTTATCACTGGACACATAATTGGCCTTTGTAGCCACATTTTCTCACATAGTTGATTCCTGTTTTAGAATTCATAGGGAAAAACAACATGTAATTCTTGCATAAGCTAGAAAGATAGGTTTCCATCTTGATTTCATCACTCTTCTTCACAACCTATATTTAATAAATCGCCAAACTCTAATTATATGTCAAATCTGTCATTTTCTCCATCTATACTGCAGCCTATTTAAAACCATGACAATAGTATCTCTTTCATGACTCCTGAAATAGCTTCCTAACTGGAGTCCCCACATCTATTCCTGCCTTTTTATGGCCTATTATCACAAAGCAGCTAGATTTTTCTTATACAAATAAATACATGGTCATGTCACACTAATGCACAAAACCCTTCAGGGTTTCCCACTGCTTGTGACCTGTTTTCCTCCTACGTGATCAAACTCAACTCACTATGTTCATTCTCACCCTTCACCTTAATAACATTGGCCTTGTTTCATTTCTTCAAACTTGCCATGCCTCTTCTCAATTCATCCTGATCCCATGCTGTTTCTTTTTACCTGGTGTGCTCTTACCCTCATTTATCTCAGCAATCCCCATACCTTCAGAGATGATCTCAGAAGTCACTTTCTCAAGACCTTCTGTGGTGATCCATCAAACTAGGTCTTGTCCTTTATATGCCTGTTTGGTCTTCTACACTGGTGACTGTGCATTCCTTTTTTTCCCCTTCTTTTTCTGCTAGTCCTAGCTTATTGATATAACTATTAATAGTGCTTTTTTGTCCTCAACAATTTTAATATTTGATGGAAAATTATATGCTTTTCCTGCTTTTTTTCTCCCTTATTTTACATACAGAATAGCAATTTAAAGAACATGTAGTTAACTTGAAAATGTCTATCCTACTTAAATTTAAGCTTCATAAGACAACTGTGTCTGTCTCGTTCATGGGTATCTTGATCTCTAGTGTAGTGCCAAGTGCTTTCTAAGTGCCAAATAAATATTTTTGAAGAACTATTAATGGATTGGTTATTACTCTGAATTAAATATCAAATGATAAATGAGAAAAATCAGTTGGTACTGATGACATAAGAGTAGAGTAGAAGATAGTACATAATGTTTTACAAGGTGTTGACAGAATAATTATAAATTCTTGTTGTTTTATGGTGCTGAGGTTGAATTTAGGAGCTTATGCATTCTAGGCATGTGCTCTACCACAGAGTTACATCTTCAGTCTCCAATTATATGTTTTAGCTTTGGTTTTACATAGAAAATCTACTTTTAAATTTGTGTCTTTGTGCATATTAACATGATCATCTTAGACCTATAATTATTTTCTAACCCTTTACAATTTTTATTTGTCAATAAAGTTGTTAAAACTATTATAATAGGGCTTTCATAAGATTTTTCATTTTTAATGCTTAAAGCATATGGAATTTAATTTATAAGGTATAAAATTAATAAATCATAGTTTAATCAATTTTGAACAATTCTGATCCTGATTAACATTTCAGTCATGTCAAGAAGTTTCCTGATGGTCCTTTTTGTTGTAAATATCCCCTATTCTTTTCTGATTTTTGTCAACACAGATTAATTTTATCTATTCTTAAAACTCATATAAGTAGAATGATATAGTATTAACATTTCTGGTTTCTTTGGCTCAAAATAATGTTCACTGTTTAATTCACATGGTTGTGTATATCAGTAGTTCTTTCTTGTTTATTGCTGAGTAAGAAACTACAGCTTTTCCATTTTAATGTTGAAAGACATTTGGGTTGTTTCCAGTTTGAGGTTTTTGTAAATAAAACTGTTATGAACATTCTTGAAAGAGTCTTTTGTAGAATAGATACATTCCTTTCTTTTGGCAATATGGTTAGAGAAATACTTGGTCATAGGATAGATCAATGTTTAATTTTATTTGAGAATGATAAACAGTTTTTCCAAGTAGTTCTGCAGTCCTATTATTTTACATTCCCACAAGCAATGGATGAGAATTCCAATTGTTTCAAATCCACAACAGTCGTCTTAGTTTCAATCTTTCCAGTATCTCACCCTTGTTTTAATTTTATTTCCTAGATAACTAATGATGATGAGCAGTTTTATATGCTCATTTATATTATTTTGTGAAGCTCCCAAGTCATCTGCGCATTTTATTGATAGTTTTTAAAATTTTAGTTGAATCTTTGCAAAATTATATGTATTCATTTTCCCTAAATGAAAGGGCTCATTTTGAACCTTTCTGCAAATGGAGGACTTTGCTCATTCATTGTTCCTGAGCACATCTGCTTTTTACTCCATTCAGAGGGAGGCTCTGGAAATTCCCAAATTTGAATCTTCTGATGTGTATTTAATGGCTGGTGTGGAGTGGGAATATGAAAAGAGAAGAGGTTTGTGGAGTTTGAGTTATGAAAAGAAGTGGGGAGAGTAGAAAGAGCACTTACAGCCAGGCACAGTGGTGCACTCCTGTAATCCCAGTAACTGGGGAGGCTGAGACAGGAGGATCACAAGTTCAAGGCCGCATTCAGCAACTTGGTGGGACCCTGTCTGAAGTAAAAAATAAACAAGGGTTGGGGATGTGGCTCAGTAGTAAAGCACCCATGGATTCAATCAATCCCCTATAGGAGGAAAAGAAAAAGGAGAGAGAGAAAAAAAAAGAGCACTGAGACTGTATTTAAAATGCAAGCACTTTATGCAGGTGAAAGCATGTGATTTTCTTGCCCGCTTCCCTGTCAAATTCTTGAAATGAACTTAGAAAGGTTCAGTAATAGGAATAAATACCATGCAATGAGTATTGCCTCTGGGTGGGATCCTACTCATATGTGCACATAATCCCACCCTTTCCAGAGAGTGATTATCACTCCATCAACTTTGGGAAATTAAGGCTGATCAATAGCAAATAGCTTGCCTCAGAAAACATTAATTTCCAGGACAGAGCTATGCTGTCATACAAGAAAGCCTTTGCAAGGCAGAATGATCTATGATGCTTATTGAAAATACAGATTCCTAGCCCCTATGTTTATTGTGCTTAACTTAGTAGCTCTTGATTGGGGCCCAGGAATCTGTATCTTTAACAATTTCCTGAGTGATTCTAGAAGGCAACATGAACATGTGGCCTTACAAAGAAACAGAACCCCTCCAAGCAGGTTAGTGTCTAGGGTTGGACATTATCATTTCATAAGTGTCATCTGATGGATATGTGAATATTTTGCTTGTGATGCTTAGAAAAATATATAGGAGTCAGTTGCATCACATCTCCCCCCAACCCCTCTCTTCCCTGGACTGTGATTGGTGACTGGAATTTTTCAAAGGAAACATCAAGCAGCTTAAGTCTAGGATTTTTCAAAGGAAACAGCAAGCTGCTTGGGTCTGGGAACAGAGTTTGGGGTATGATGACTGTTGATATGGTGGTGAATGAGGCTGCTCCTAGAGAAGGGGAGCCTAAGTACTAATGTTGTTTTATTTGGAACCCAGACATGAATATGAAAGCAATTGGACAAAACAGGTACCATTTTTCTCCTTTGCACTACACTGAGGAAAGACAGCTTTTCTAAGTAACTATGCCTTTTTGACCCAAAGATAACTGAGAATATACACTTCATTTTGTTTGCAAGGAGATATGAAAACGACAGATGAAGCTGGATGAACAGAACTGGACTCAGTCTCCAGGCTAAACTGGAAGGGCTTAGAGTTAGGGAAGGGCTGGGGCTTTCTCCTGAAGCCCTGTCCAGTAGTACCTGAGGGATGAGTCAGTGCCTTGATAGGTGTGTTAGTTAATTTTCTGTTGCAGTGACAGAATTTTTCAGAAAAAAAAGAGGAAAGATTACTTTTGGCTCAAGATTTCATAGGTATTTATAAGTATATGTGTGTGTATATGTATGTGTATATACATATATGTGTGTATATACACCACATGATGAGTTGCTTCTCCCCATTTTCAAGTTACTTTATCTTTGCTTTCAATAGTTGAATATATATAAATTGGGGATTGAACCCATGGCACTCTGCCAATAAGCTACCTCCTCAGTCATTTTTATTTATTTCTTATTTTGAGACAGGGTCTTGCTAAGTTGCCCAGGGTGGCCTTGAATTTGTGATTCTCCTGCTTCAACCTCCTGAGTTCCTGGAATTAACAGGTATGTGCCAGCCCGCTAGCTATATATCTTAGATATAATTTTGTAATCAGATATATGATTTGAAAATATTTTTTTCTAATTCTGTGGATTGTCTTTTCACTTTCTTGATGATCTCTGAAACAGAAGATCTGGATTTTTATTATCCTCAAATTATCTATTTTCTGCTGTGTCACTTGTGTTTGCTGTCATAATCTAAGAGGCTTTGCTTAATCTAAAGTCACAAAAATTTTCTCCTAATTTTTAAAAATAGACTTATATGTCTATAATCCATTCTGAGGTTTTATACATGGCAGAATGATGGGATCCAACTTCATTGTTTTGTAGATTGTTATTCAGTTGTCTTCATATCATTTATTTAAAAGATTATTCTTTGTTGACTTTTATTAGCATCTTATTTAAAATCAATTTAACATTAGCAAATGAATTTATTCCTGGGCTCTCCATTATATTTCATTGACTTATATGCCTATCTATGGGCCAATTCTGCACAATTTTGATATTATAGCTTTGCAATAAATTCTGGAATGGAAGTGAACCTATCCAATTTGTTTTTTTCCTAAAAGATTTTCGTTGTAGATGGACACAATACCTTTGTTTTATTTATTTATTTATTTTTATGGCATGCTGAGGATCACACCCAGTTAGTACCTCAAACATGCCTGTCAAGCACTCTACCACTGAGCTACAACCACAGCCCCTCCAATTTGTTTGTTTCCCAAGATTGGAGGTCTTCTCTCACTTTCCAGGACCAGTCAGGCCTTGGTTGGTCAATCCTAGACACTGTCTAGTGTGTGGTGGAGCTTTTAGACACTGTCTAGTGTGTGGTGGAGCTTTTAGGCATCCACTGGCCTTCTCGCTTCGCCATGCCCATTGTCACCCAAAGGTGCCAGATCCTGGTCCTCCATAACTTGCTGGGGTCATTGCCTGGGCACTGCAGTGTTGGGCCGGCTTCCCAAAGGCAGTCACTGCCTTCAGGTCACTGACATGGGGCAAGGGAGAGGCTCACAGGTCCTTCCGCAACAGGGTCAGTGCAGTGGGCATAGGGGCTCCATGGGTCTGCAAGGCAGAGGCTGCACCTGGGCCAGGGAAGCAGACCACGCCTTCTCACCATGCTCTCTGCAGAACTGACAGTTCCCTTTACCAGTGAGGGAGAGGAGTGGTCAGCCTATTGGTTTTCTTAATGCAAATTTCCTTTTGTTCATTGCTTTTTTGATATTATATAATATCAAAATATAATTATGCTGTATCTTGTCCTCCTGTAATATCACTGAGCCTGTTGGTACAAATAGTTTTTTAGTGACTTTGTTAGGCTTTCCACTTTATAAAATGCTATCATCTATAAACAGAGGTCATTTCAACTCCTCCTTTGTAATCTGTGTTCTTTTAATCTCATATTCTCACCCTCTGTCCTTTTATTTAAGTCTTACATAACTCCATCAGTTTTTATTTATCTGCAAATTCCTTCGTCTCTCATATTTGAAGAACCATCTTTCTGGATGCAGACATCACGGTTGACAGATTTTTCTTCCAGCACTTTGTGTCAATCCACAGAAGGCAGCTGAACTCAACCCCTACCCCCGCTCACACACCCACACCTGGACCTGCTTGCCTCCAGAATTTCTGGTGAGAAACTGGCTTATAATCTTATCAAAAATCATTGGTATTTGATGAGTTGCTTCTCTCCATTTTCAAGTTATTTTGTAAATTGTTGCTTTTAACGGTTGAATGAAAACGTTAATGTCAGCATCATTACATTTATTTTACTTGAAGGTTGTTGAGCTTTTTGCATTTGTAGATTCATGTATTTAATCAACTTGAGTTTTTCAGCAACTATTTATTTAAATATTATTTTTTTTCATCTTTCTCCATCTCTTTTTCCTCTAGAATTTCCACAATGTTTATATTGTCCTCTTGATAATATCCCACACATCCCTTAGAATTTACTTACTTTTCCACATTCTTTTGTCCTTTTGTTCCTCACACTTGATAATTTTAATTGTTTTGTCTTAGAATTTAATTATGTCCCCTGTTTCCTTAAACCTGCTTTTGAACCTCTGATATATATTAGCCTAGATTTTTTTTGATTCTTTTTTATAGTCTTCTCTCCTTATTGATATTATTTTTTTCTCTCTCTCTTTTGGTGATACTGGGGATTGAACCCTCTTCTGCTGATCCAACTCAGTTCCTCTTTCCCTTTTTAATCTTGAGACACAGGGTTTGCTAAGTTGTTGAGCTATCGTCCAAGTTGTGATCTTCCTGCCTCAGCCTCCAAATTTCTGGGATTACAGTCATGGCCATCCAGCTACTTTATTGGCATTCTTATTTAATTAATACGTAATTTTCCTATGTTTGTATCTTGTGTTAGTTCTTGGATACACTTTAAATAGTTATTTTAAAGTTTAGTAAGTCTAATATATAAACTTCCTCAGATATGTTTTCTATCAATTTATTTTCTTCCTCTGAACATGTTGCAGGATTCTTGTACAGAGAGCTGCAATATGGAAGCTTTCAGTCAGGAAGCAGTGATTATTACTTCTAGCACTGGCTGAGTGGATTCACATCCAAAGACTAAGCCTAGGGCACAGGGGAAAGTTGCCTTATATATCTTCTGTTAGTTTCTCCTTTTCACGTTAGCCCCTTGCCTCCCTTATGTGCTAACATAAATTCTGACTGGATGTTCTATACTACAGTGTTTCTGCAAGTGTCATTTTTGTCTCTGTGGAGACATGGATTATTCCTAATACTTTCTATTCTACCTTCTTCCCTGATATCACTTCCCTGATAGCTCTTCTTGTGATGGCTTTGTTGGAGTTTGGCATCAGGAAAAACTGGACTTGAAGATGAGTTAGAAAGTATTCCTGTCTCTTCTATATTTGCAGAGTTTGTGAGGAATTGGTACCCACTTTAATCTAAATACTTGAAATAATTTATCAGTGATGACATTTGGACCTGGACTTTTTCTTTTGAGTAGTTTCTGATTTCTAATCCAATCTTATTATTATACATTTATTCAGATTTTTCAAATTCTTCTAGAATCAGTCTTGGTAATTTGTGCCTTTCCAGGAATATTTCAGTTTCATCTGTGTCTAATTTATTGGCATAAACTTCTCAATAGTATTCCCTGTTTTATTTCTTTAGGGTTGACAATAATATCCCTTTGTTTATTTTTGATTTTGGTAGTTTCACTATTTATTTGTCAGTCTAGCTAAACTTTTTGTCAAACTTGATATTTTCAAAGAGCCCAATTTGTTTTTAACTTTTTCTTTTGTTTTATTTTTTTTCCACATTATTTGAGGTATAATGGACAGAAAAAAGTTGTATATATTTGAGGTGTGTGATGTTTTGTGGTATTTTGATAAATGTATACATTAGGAAACTATCACCACAAATTAACTATCCGTTGCCATAAGGACTAAATTTAAAATATAGTTTCTTAGTAAAATTCAAGTATATAATATACTAGTATTAACTGCTGGTAGCAGGCCCCCGGGGCCCAGCCCCCAGTTCCTTGTTCTGCATGTCAAAGTGGCCAGCTCACAGGGTCATGACGCAGGTTTGCGGTTTCCTGTTTATCTGCCTTGAGCACATGTGTCTCTCGGAACATCTTGACCTGTTCGGAGCCTCCTGATAGGGGACAATGACGGTAACCCAAGGACGCAGTTATTACTCTTCCCTCCTTGCTTTTGAGTCATTTCCCCAGCTGTTTCAAAAGATATATAAGGGGAACAAATTTGGCAATAAAGCAAGCGCTCGCTTCCTCCTGGATGAAGAACCTTGGTGTCCTGTGTATTTCTTAACCTCGCCATCCCTCGCCGGGCTCGGCTCCCGTAGCCCGACGCGGCAATTCACTAGTGTCACTGTGCTGTATATTACATATTCTTAACTTACTCATCTTAAATAACTGGAATGTTGTACCTTTTTATCAATATCTCCCCACTTTCTTCACCCACTAGACCTTGGCAACCACCATTATACTTTTTTTCTATTTTGCATTTGACTTTTTTACATTCCAAATATAAGCGAGATCATGTAGTATTTGTCTTTCTGTGTCTGGCTTATTTCCTTTAGAATAATGTCCTCTAGGTTCATCCATGTTTTGCAAATAAGAGAGTTTACTTCATTTTTAAGGTTAAATTATATTCCTGTGTGTGTGTGTGTGTGTGTGTGTGTGTGTGTCTTTCTGTCTGTCTGTCTGTCTGTGTCTGTCTGTCTGACTTTATGTGTGAGATGGGATATACTCACTCAGGATATTTTGTAGTTTCATATGAATTTTCTCTTTGTTTTTGTTCTTTTTACTTATACATGTCAATAGAGTGTATTTTGACATATTATACTTACATGGAGTATAACTTATTCTAATTAGAATCACATTCTTGAGGTTGTATGTGATTTGGAGTTTCACTGGTCATGTATTCATATATGAACATAAGAAAGTTATGTCTGATTCGTTCCACTGTCTTTCCTATTCCCATTCCCCCTCCCTTTCCTTCATTCCCCATTGTCAAATCCAATGAACTTCTATTCCCCCCCTTATTGTGTGTTAGTATTCATATATTAGAGAGAACATTTGGCTTTTGATTTTTTGAGACTGGCTTCTTTCACTTAGCAGGATAGTCTCCAGTTCCATCCATTTACTAGCAAATGCCAAAATTTTATTCTTTTTTTTTTGCCTGAGTAATACTTCATTGTGTATACATACCACATTTTATTTATCCATTTATCTGTTGAAGGGTATCTAGTTTGGTTCCATAATTTAACTATTGTGACTTGAGCTGTTATAAACATTGATGTGGCTATGTCACTATCCTATGCTGATTTTAAGTCCTGTGGGTATAAACCAAGGAGGGGGAGAACTGGATCAAAGGGTGGATCCATTCCAAGTTTTCTGAGGAATCTCCATAGTGTTTTTCAGAGTTGTTGCACCAATTTGCAGTTCCACCAGCAATATATGAGCATACCTTTTTCCTCACATGCTCATCAACATTTATTTTTGCTTGTATTCTTGATAATTGCCATTCTGACTGGAGTGAGATGTAGTTTTATATAGTGTAGTTTTGATTTGCATTTTCCAGTTACTTGAGATGCTGAACATTTTTTCATGTTTTTGTTGACCATCCCATTTGTTGATTCTTAATTTTACTTCTTGTGCTTTAGGAATCTTGTTAAAGAAGCCAGTTCCTAAGCCAACATGGTGGAGATTTGGGCCTACTTTTTCTTCTAGTAAGTGCAGGGTCTCTGGTCTAATGTCAAGGTCCTTGATCCACTTTGAGTTTTGTGCTGGCTGAGAAATAGGGGTTTAATTTCATTTGCTACATATGGATTTCCAGTTTTCCCAGAACCATTTGTTGAAGAAGCCTTTCTATTTCTGAATGAAGTGTCATTAAAATTTTGCTAGGGTTTACATTGAATCTATAGATCACTTAAGGCAATATGGATACTGTAACAATATAATTCAAACTGATCCACAAATAAAGAATATATTTTCATTCATTTGTATCTCATTTACATCAGTGTCTTAGAGTTTTTAGTGTACAGATCTCACCTCCTTGGTTAGATTTATTTCAAAAGTCTTTTTTTTTTTCGGGGGGGGGGGAGTAGCTATGGCAAGTAAGATGATTTTCTTGATTTCCTTTTAAATATTTCATCGTTAATATATAGAAAAGTAACTTATTTATATAACAAATATAAAACCATGTAACAAATTTAAAAAACATGACAGTAGGATTTATTTTGACATATAATATATACATGGAGTGTAACTTCCCATTTTTGTGGTTGTATATGATGTGGAGTTACACTGGTCATGAACTCATATATGAACATAGGAAAGTTATGTTTGATTCATTCATTCATATCTTTCTAATTCCCATCCTCCCTCCTTTCTTCTTCCCACTCTCTTCTGTCCAATCTGGTGAAACCCGCCTACCACCTATTGTGAGTCAGCATTCACATATCAGAGAGAATATGAGAAATTGGGCCTGTGGCTTTGGGGGATTGGCTTGTTTCACTTAACATGATATTATCTAAGAACTGATTTTTGTATGTTGATTTTGTGTTCTGCATCTTTACTGAATTTGATTAATAACTCTAGCACTTTTTTTTTTTTTTTGCATCTACAAATAGAGACTGTTTAACATCATCCTTTGGATGCTTTTTGTTTTTTTGCTGTTCCTAGTTTCTGGGCAGGACTTCTATCCTATAATGAAAACAGATAGCTAGGGTGGGCATCCTTGTCTTGTTCCTGATCTTAAAGGAAAACTTTCCATCTTCTCACCATTGAGTATGATGTTAGCTCTTGTCTTATATGGCTTTTTTTTTTAAGGTTAGATATATTTCCTTTAATACTTGTGTCTTGAGAGTTTTACAAAGCATTAAACGATGTCAAATGAAGATCACGAAAGGATGCATTTTATTAGATGTTTTTTCTTCTATACAAATCATTATATGATTTTTAAAATCTTTCTTATTTTGATTTACTGTATCAAATTTATTGATTTGTGTATGTTGAACCATATTTTTATCCCAGGGTAAATATCACTTGATCCTTTTAGTGTGGTATTGAATTCAGTTGCTAGCATTTTGTTGAGGATTTTTGTATCTATTGTAATGGGAATATTGGCCTGTAATTTTCTATTTTTGAAAAAGTCTTCTAGTTTTGTTATCAGGGAATTAATAGCCTCAGAAACATGTTTATAAGTTTTTTTTCTCCTTAATTTTGGGAGCATATAATTCCTCTTTAAATGTTTGGTAGCATTTACCAGTGAGGTCAGCAGGTTCTGTGATTATCTTTGTTGCATGGGTTTTGTTTACTGAATCAATCTCCATACCAGTTGTAGTTCTGTTCAGATTTTCTATCCCTTCATAGTTTAATCTTTGTAGATTGTATGCCTCAAGGAACTTATTCACTTATTTTAGGTTAAATTGGATTGTTGGAGCACATTTGTTTATGGTAATATCTTATGATTTTTTTCTTTTTTTTGTATGTGGGGGAGGTACCAGGGATTGAACACAGGGGCACTCAACCACTGAGCCACATTCCCAGCTCTATTTTGTATTTTATTTAGAGAAAGGGTGTTAGGGTCTGTAAACAAGTCAGGATGGCGCCTGGCATTTTGCCAGAGGGAGTGGTTTGTGATGTAACGCCAGGGAGCCATTAAGTGTGGAGATTCCTTATTGGTTGACTGCTGTATCTAATGTTAAGATAAGCTGTGTGGATTGTATATATACCCCTCCTGTCCTACAATAAACAGCTCCCACACCTGCTGTATCAATGTACACAAGTTGCTCCTCACACCCGGGTTATTTTGCTGTAGCCGGACTGTGGCACTAAAGGTTTGCAATAAATCATCTCAAATACTATTTCATCTGTGCTCATAAAAAGTATACACATTTTAATTGTTGGAACCTTTTACCTCTCTTGGGACCGAGGCTATTATTGGTTGGTGGCTGAGGTGGCCTCATGGGTTCTTCCAGAGCATTTCCGTATACATGACCTGGCTGGATTGGTGTTCGCAGGCTTTTAGCCTCTGCATGAGCTTTTGACCTTAGTGCTGCCTAATGGTTTAATCTGAAATCTTCCTAGGCCCCTTAGTGATAGTGACGTACCTGCCCCTTATTCGTTCTTCCTACTGTCTCTTCCTACTCCCTCCTTCTATCACTATATAAACTTGTCCCTGACAAAATAAAGTTGAGACTGTTGCACCTTCTTGGTTGACTTATCTCCAGACTCAGTGTAATTGTGGGCCAGGTTGGGTGGCAGGCCAGGTTGAGATACTTACCCTCTAGCTCAGCCCAGGAGACGCTAGTGTGCTTCACTACCTCTGTCAGAATGTGATTCCAACAGCTGGTGCCTCGGAGAGGACAGGCTGATCCTGCCTGCCTCCATGTACCCTTTGTCACAGGGAGCGACATTAATGTGAGACCAAATAAAATCCAGTGATAGACATTAATAGAATATCTCAAATAAGTATTTAATAAAAAGGCTAGCAAATTCAGGGTCTTTAATGAAACTTTAATAAAATTTATGAGACAATGAAACTGAAAGCACAATATTTTCTTAGGAACTTTTCTGTTTGGTGTTATCTTCTTTACAACATAGAAGCTTTTCCTAAGAATGCAGGGAGTATGAAATTTGTAAGGCTATCTTGCTGTTTTCTCCATTAAACCCCTGTCTTAAAAATCTTGAATCTATATTAATCTTTGTAATTTTCTGGCTACCTATAGAACATATTTTTCTCAAGAATGCAGTGAGGTCGCTGTTTCCAAGAGCTCTTCAATTCTGAAATATAAGAAGTGTGTTTCCAGGCATTGAAACCCAAAGGCTCACCTAGACACAATGGAGTGAGCAGAATACATAAAAATCTCTCCTGACAAATCTGAACTCCGCTTTTCCCAACCATGTGAAGTCTATTGGAAGAAGATTCCAAGTAATTTGGCAAGTCGAAGCAAAATATATACTTTGATATTCCTCTCAGGAATAAGCCATGTGATGTTGCAGGAAGGCAGATTTTAGTGCTGAATTTCTGATTGTATCCCCCCAAAAGTTGTTCCATGCATATCATGCAAGAATGTAACCTCCAAAAAATAAATTATAAAGAGAGAAAATTGGACTTCAGAAGGCTGGATAATATCTGCATGTTCATGCATTTTACCACACATCATACTTTCTTCCTTCTTCCTTGCTCTGATGTGAAGCATGTGCTTTCATTTTTCATTTTGGCTTAACATGTTATCACTTAATAATAATTCAGTAAATTTACTTAAAACAAGAAAGTCACCTAATGACTCATGTCTTAGGGATGGTTTCAAAAAAAATTAATTGTGCATTTTGTACCATAGAGTATTCCCAGTGTTTTCTAGAATTGTTGCAACTGATGCTGGAAGCTTCGAAATAGAGCAGAAGGCATAAGGTCTGTGGCTTGTGACCCTTCCCAAAGTATGTAAGATTGGTAGACATTGAATGCAAACAAAAAACTATGCATCATTGAATTTTTTCCTGTCACTAAAATGCTAGCAGAGCTCAAGGAATTGTGAGTCCCTTTTTCTATAGTACAGGAAAAATAAGAAATTTCAAGACTTGAGTTACGTACAATTTCTGATAACGTACCTTAGTACTTAGAAGGTTCTCAACTTAAAAACACAAAAAAAGAAATGTCATCATTTTCCATAGCATTTGGAAATTTTCCATAGGTTGGAAACTTTACTATCAGAGGTCATCAGTTCTCAGATATTTATATGTTTTGAATACTTAGCCAATCTGACTTTGGGATGCATCTTCCAGTTGTTGTCTCAGTGATTTTGTTCATGCCTAACAACTGATGGCATCTTAATTTTGGTAAAATAATGTAAATGTTAAGGTGAAATTTAGAAATAAGAAAGGAAAAGCTGATATGTGTAGCTACTGGGTGTTTTGTCTTCCTTTTTTTATTTTTGTAAAGTAAAACAAAAGATAAAGCAAAAGTTTCTATCTTAAGTTAGGTAAAATCAAAGAGGAGAAAAAAGAAGATAATATAGCTAATACTTCACTGCCACCTGTAATTTCTAAAACAACTAAGAGCATTTTTATTAAAATTAACTTTATTGACATGTATATTAAATTATAGAGTAAATATTAAATAATTCAATCTATATTATATTATTTAAATTTACTTTGTTAAATTGTATTAATTTAAATGAAATTTAATGAATTTTTAAATATAAATCATACTATAAGTTAATAAACAATATCAGTCAATAAAATAAATTTAAATCAAACAATAGTATTAATAAAAGAAATTTAAACAATACTAATTAATAAAATAAATTTAAATTAATTTATATTAAATGATAATATAATTTATATTTAAAAATATATTAAATTTAATTTAAATTAATTTTAATAAAAATGTTCTGAGTGGTTTTAGAGACTACAGGTGTCAGAGAAGTATGTGCTATGCAATCTGCTTTTTCTCTTCTCTGATTTCACCTACTTAAGATAGAAACTTTTGATTCATCTTTTACCTTAATTTATCAAAAGTTTGTAACTACTACTATTTCAAGCTTTTCATCTTTCAAAAACTGTTGTTATCTTATTTCTGTCCCCAACTTGTTTTGATCTAATGTTTTATAAAATGTGTTTATAAGAATTATTGTAGAGCCCCCAATAGTATGTAGATGAACAGTCCAGATATTTAATGATGCATTCTTACTAATTAACTTTTGCATTGGCAATGGATCATGTGATCCCACTTCGGGGTTGACTCATAAAAATACTCTTCCTTCTGGAATATTTAACATCTGGAAAACTGAATTAATGTGAAGTGACTTTTGTATAGAAATGTAAATAAGCGAAATGGATAGGGGTCAAAGAATTTGGATTCAAAGCATCTTAGAATTTATCCACTAAGCTTCATGTTTAGGTCCTCCCCACTGGAATTTTCCCTTGGTAGTTGTACAATGTTATCTTGGATAAAATAAATATTCTCAACTTTTTGCAACATTATATTTGGTTTTCATGTACCCTAAATCTGAGACCTCCTTCTTATGGGTTGGATTGTTCTTGTTTCCTGTAATTACATGTATCATTTTTATCTTAATGCCATTAAATTTAAGAAATATTATTCTTTTTTAAAAAAAGAGGTTGGAACTAATGGTTCAAGAATGCTGCTCTGTACAGTTGCTCACAAAATTACATCAGAATTGATGACTGGTGATGATTAACTGCTACATTGGAACAAAATTCTATAAACAAAATGTGCTATGAAAAACAAAACAAATTTTTAAAAAACAACTATAGCAAAAAATCACAACAACAAGAACTCAAAAAATAAAATAAAATACCTAGTAGCTATACACTTACATATACCAGCTTTTTTGCTTTCTCTTTTTGTCTACAAATACATGAGTACTTTTTCAAAAGGCCATGCTGTAAAACATAAAAAAAGGATTCTGGTTTCTTTAAAATGCTAAATATTTAGAAGATCCTGGAGTCCAACTCTGGCACTGTTGTCCATGGACACTAGCAATGGTGTAAAAGTGGGCATGAAATCTGCAATGGGTTTAAAAAGAGGATGCCCAGGTCCACCAAGTCCAACTCCAGCTACGTTACTAAGAGGCACAGCTGCAGAACGTGGAACCAAGAGTGGATTCCCGTTGGTGCTTTTTCCAGCTCTTAATTCGGCTCCATCTTTAACATTTCCTTGTACATTTACACCTTGCTCTCTCCTTCCTGGTGAGTCTAGACAGTCCGTGGCATGGGCAGACACTTTTGGTGGTGAAACAGAGGGATGAGATTCCGATTCCAGAAATTTGACAAAGAGTTCTGAAAAAGAACTATTTAGCACAGGTTGTTGATTTGGTCTCAAAGGAATGTCGGAGACACTTTTTGAAGCCCCTCCAAGCCAACTACTCATCCACTTACTGACACCACCATAATCTTTATGCAGCAACTGCTCCATTTCGTCCTTTGGAATGTCTAGAATGCTCCCCATCAACTGCAATACTTCAGGACGTTTGCCTTTTGCTGTCTTGAAATGACCAATAAAAAGATTTCTCATGAGGACCTTGTCCACTTTCCCTTCTGTGCTGTTGACCAAAGTGGACAATTTCTGTTGTGCATGGTCCAACATTTCTTTTCGGAGCTCGTTTTGTTTTTTCAGTTCTTCCATCTGTTCTTCCTTGAGATCTAAGTCTTCTCTCAGTTTGGAAGCAGAATCCAACATAGCATTTGCTTCATGCAAATGTTCCTGCAATGATGATACTTCTCCTTCTAGCTTTTCGGCCTTGTTCTTCCATTCAGCTACCGCCTGTTTTTCTTTGGCTAGTTCAGCAGAATGCATAGCTTTCTCTTCTTCTTGGAAGTGCTCTAGAACCCTTTGCAGGTTACTTGATGACAGGGCTAACTTCCTTACTCGTTCCTGGCAGAGCGAAAGCTGCAGTGCATTCTCATCCCTCTGTTGAGAGACCAGACTCAACTGTTCCTGCAGTGACTCTATCTGCACACTGGCTTGATGACTTGCCTTAGAAGATGTAGCTAGCTTATCCTCCAAGAGTGTGACTTTCTGTCTCAGTTGAATCTCTTTGTCTTCTGCAGCCAATATTTCCTGGGTGTAAGACTCTTCTGATTCCAAGAGATGGCTGCGTAGCCTTTCTAGCTCCCGGTTTAGGCGTAATTCTTGGTCCTGTAAGTATTGAACCTCTTTTGTTCTTACGATTTTTACTTTGGTCTCTTGAAAAATATCAGAATTCAATGTTTGAGCATCTCCTCTTTCTCCAGGCAACTGGGCTTTTATTTTTTCAATAGTTGTCTGCAAGTTCTTAATCTCCTCCTCTTTGTCTAAAAGTAACTGGCTATGCGCAGCATTCATCTGCTCATATTGGTACTTAAATTCATCCATTTCCTCCTTCTGCTCCTGTAAAGACTGAAGTAGTTGCATTTTACGCTGTTTTTGATTTTCAATTACATTCAGATGGTCTTTAATTTCATCTTCCAGATGATTTTTGACTATATTCAGTTGAGATACCTCCAATTCTAGTTCTGTGATAGCATCAAGAGCTTTAGGCTCAGCCACTGGTACAGCTTGATTTTGCTGTTCCCTAAGTGTTTCCAGTTCTAATTGCAGATAATTGTTTTCTGCTTTCATGTAGGTAAGATTTCTGTCCTTTCTTTCAATGACTTGCCTTAAAGTTTCATTTTCTCTTAAGGCCTGAGAACACTTATCTAAATCCTTTTGTAGTTCTGAACTTTTTTCTTCGAGTTTTTCAATAAAAACTTCTTTCTCATTTATGACTTGTATCAATTGCTCCTGTTCTTCTACATAAGATGCCAAAATTTCCTCAGTTTCTTTTTCATCAGCAGTCATTTGCTCAATATTCTTTTTGAGTCCTGCTATTTCAAAGTCCTTCTCTTGATTGAGTTGCACTACACACTCATGTTTCAGCTGTAAGGCAGAGGTATTCAAATTATGTGCATTGGAGAGTTCCTGAATAGTCTGCCTGTGATTATTTGCTTCTTCCAACAGTCTTTTTTCTGCCTGGTGAAGTTTGGCTTCTATCTCTTCTTTGTCTCTTTTTAGAGTCTCCATGATAGTGTCTTTTTCTTGAGAGATTTGATTGTTAGCAGCAATAGATTCTTCCAACTTACGCCTTACATCTTCACGTGCTAAAATCAACATTTCATTTTCTGTTTTGAGATCAATAGCAACTTTCTTTAAATTTTCATTGAGCTGTTCTACTTCAGAAAGATTTTGCCTTAAGTTGCTAATTTCAGCTTCCCGTTCTTTAAGCATGTCATCCTTACAATGACTGTTAGAGTCTTCATTCAGAGAACTTCGGTACTTACTCTTAAATCCAGACAGCTCATCTTCAATTTGTCTAATGTGATCCTTAAGCCCAAGGTTTTCCTGCTGGATGTTTAAACTATTTTTTTGTGACTGATTTAGCTGATCTACTAAATCTTCTACTTTACCTTCAAGCTTCTGCTTGGTTAAATGCAAATCACTGAGGCTCTGTGCATTCCCAGTTAACTTCTCCTTCTGCACATGCAACTCTTGGGATATGTTCATTTGATCATCCTCAAGTTGATGAACTCTCTTTTTTTCATCATCTAGTTCTTGTTCCAACTTCTTGATGACAAGGTCTCCTTCATTTTGTTGTTTTGATAGCTCATCTTTTATCAAAATCATGTGCTTTGTAGCTTCCTGATTCTGATGATCCAGTTCTTCTAACTCAGCTATCAGCATTTTCTTTTCATTGATAGTCTCATGCAGTTCTTCCTCCTTTGCCTTCAAGCGAACTTGTAAGTCTAGTAATTGTACATTCAAATTCATGTCTGTTGAAGCTCTGTTTTTCATGACTTGATGGTCACAGCTCAATTTTGACAGTGACATCTGAAGTTCCTCTTTTTCTTGACTCAATGATGACTTCTCTTTTTCTAAAGCTTCAACATGCATTTTAAGTTTCAGATTGTCTTCAGCAAGACGGTTATCCTGGTTTAAGCCATTTAGTCTCATGATTTCCTTCTCAGCATCAGCCAGGGCTTGTTTTAGCCTGAACACTTCTTCCACTGCTGAACTCTGAGGAAGGATTTTTCCCTTTTCTGCCACAGTAGAACTCTGCTCCAAAACTGACATTTCATGCTGATGATCATCTATGTCTGGACTTTGGTTTGGTTGAAGAGTCTTGATAGTATTTTGTACTTTGCAGATTTCACTTGTGTCAGAATGATATTTTCCCTGAGCCTCAGCAATCTGCCTCGAATGATCAACTTCAGATTCATATCTTGCAACTTTAATTGACAATCTGCTTGTTTCTTGTTGTGATAAAACTGTGTCACTAAAATCCATGTCATCATCACGAAAGGCTGAAAAATGACTACTGATCCCGGAACCGAATGGAGCCAGAGCAGTTGTTGTTGGTACACCACAAGCTCCTGAAG
This sequence comes from Callospermophilus lateralis, assembly GCF_048772815.1. Taxonomy (NCBI): domain Eukaryota; kingdom Metazoa; phylum Chordata; class Mammalia; order Rodentia; family Sciuridae; genus Callospermophilus; species Callospermophilus lateralis. The sequence continues at coordinate 39,432,895 of NC_135310.1, read as the reverse complement.
GTACCCATGGAGCAGCTGCCTGTAGTTGAAACACTTGATTTTGCAGTACAGTCTGTCTTGCTTTAAGATGGCTGATCTCTACCTCTTTCTGTTGCAGTTGATTTTGGTAACTTACAGACTGATGGTTTATTTGCAGCTGTGATGCTTCATGCTTTTCTTCCAGATCAGTACAATACTTTTTCAGTCTTTCATTCTCACATCTTAGTGTGGAATCAGTAGTTTCCATTTCCTTTCCCCAACAATGATGTAAAGCTGCTTCTAGGTCTCCTAAGTCATCCAGAAGCATTTCCCTGGTGAAGCTGGAGATATGGCCAGTGAGGGAAGCCAAGCTGCTCCCCACCTGACCCAAGAAGTGGCCCAAGCCTGAGCCCAGGCCTCCAAGCCAGGACGACATCGCCGCCACTTCAGTGATCCATCGGACCAGCTCCGAAAACCGCGTCCATCACCGTCCACTTCTCTGCCCAGAATGTCCTCCAGCGTTGCTAGGGTCAATTATGACCCAAGCGCTCAGAATTCCTCACAGCGCGAGGTTCCTGGGGCTCCACCAATACCAACCATCCCTTCCTGCCTCTAAACTCAGAAGCCGGTCCTGGGCTTTGACCAGGGGCTGGCAGCCAGTAGCACACTCACCCCCTGCAGGGCCTCTGCTTCTTCCCTGCACTTGCCTGTCAGCTATTGGCTCACAGGATTGGGCAGGGTTGGCTGGGAGGTGCTAGAGATACAGGAAAGTGTCCTAGTTTGAGTCCAAAGGCACTCCCACGAAGAATCAATGTTGTAGATGAAATCCAAAGGTAGTTCACTGGACAGTTCCCTCTTGTCTGGGAGAGGTGGATTTTTTGTTGCTTTCAGTTGCATTCAGTTGACAAGGTGAGGTCTCGCTCCATTACAGAACGCAATCTATTTAATTAAAAGTCCCGGATTCAAAAGTAAACCTCACCCCAAAACACCAGAGTAATTACCAGAGTAATATTTGGCCAAATATCTGAGCATCATAGCTCAGACATGTTAACATATAAAATTAACCATCACAAAGTCTTAATCATTCTCAGAATTCAGATTATAATATGGATTAAATGTCACTAAAGAACCATCTTTACCCTTTCCAAAAATAATTTTTTTGCTCTTAATCTATAAATTTTTGAGTTCATTTTAACATTATATGGTCCTTGTAAGTTCTGATTGAAGTTTATTTAAGTGCTCAAAAATTCCACTTCAATTTCACTTAAGAAACTTTGTTTTTGAGCCAATAGGTTGATGTTCACTTAACCTATTGTTGTTTATCAATGCCAAATATAATCCAGGTTTGAACAGTGCAGAGTGAAATAAAAAGTTGAGAAATTTTCTACTATGGAGTAACAATCCTAAATTTAAATCCCATACCTAGAATTAAGGATCAGAAGGAGTTAAGATAAGGCCCTGCTTTCCAAGGTGTTTAAATTCCAACAAGTTAATGAAGAGGCAGTTTTGTAGAGTTGGGGACAAAGCAAAGAGATGAAGCACATGGGCTGTAACAGGCATAGCAATTGGGACCAAAGCAATTTTGGAGCTAAACTGACAGAAGGCATTTATAAAACCTCTCTCACTTGCATGAGTTGAAGAGTAAATGAGAACATAGTGTGTAGTTCTCACCTGATGGCTGGTGCAGAGAAAGTGGCCAACAAAGAGAGCCTGCTGCCATTTTGTTCATATTTGCTTTTTGTTTTGTTTAGGATCATTTTCCTTATTACCCTTTAGAAGGGGTTTGGGTTTGCTCCCATTACTCTCTTCCCAGAGCCCATATTCAGGAGACTCTTTTCCTTGAGCTCTTCTTTCTATATGTGTATTCAGGGAGCAAATACTCAAGGTGGCAGAAATAAAATTTAAAAAGGAAGAATTTTAGGAAAATTAATGGTTAAATAGATTCTAAGGATGATATTAATCACCTCATAATGTCTCTTGCCTTTAAGATAGAGCAAGTAGACATAATTCCTCAGATTGCTATCAGAAACTAGTGACTGCATTTGTGTCTTGTGCTAGAAAAGGAAATCTTCTTTGTCCTTCTTATTCATCTCCAAATCTGAGATGAGCCGTTAAGTGAGCCACTAAGTGTGGAGATTCCTTATTGGTTGACTGCTGTATCTAGTTTATGTTAATTAAGATAAGCTGTGTGTAATTATGTATATATACCCCTACTGTCCTACCATAAATGGCTCCCACTCCTGCTGTATCAATGTACACAAGTTGCTCATCACTCCCCGTTATTTTGCTGCACCGGACTGCTGCAAAAGGGTCTCACTGAGTTGCATAGCTGAGTTGCTCACTGATAGCGCTTTGATTTTGCTGAGAGTGACTTTGAACATGTGATCCTCCTGCCTCAGCCTCCCGAGCCCCTGAGATTATAATAGTGTGCCACCACACCTGGTGACTCTTATTATTTCTGTGCTATCATTTTAAATGTCTCCTTTCCCCCTTCTGATTTGATTTGAGTCTTTTTTCTGTTCTTTATTATTCTAGCTAAAGGTTTGTTAACTTCATTGATCTTTTCAAAAACTAACCTTGATCTATTGCTCTTTTCATTATTTTTCTAGTCTATTCCATTTATTTCTGTCATAATTTTTATTATTTTATTCAGTTTTTGAATTTTGGACTTGTTCTTCTAATTACTTGAAGTATAAAGTGAATTTATTCATATGAAATCTTTCTTTTCACATAGACATTTATCATGATAAATTTCTCTATAGATCTGCTATTGCTGTGTTCTAAAATTTGGTGTGTTTTGTTTCCATTTTCATTTATTTAATAGTATTTTTTAATGTTCCTTTCCTTTGATTTTAACTTGGATCAGTTGGTTATTCAAGAGTGTTTTCACTTAAAAATGTTTCATAAGTCCTGTAAACTTCACCTTTTAACTTATTTTTTCTTTTTGTTCCTCTCTAGGTTTTTTATTTTGAAACAGGGTTTCTCTAAGTTTCTCAAGGCCTCACTAAGTTGCTGAAGGTAGCATTGAATATTCATTATGTTCTGGGAACTGGATTATTTGTTTTATATAATTATCTCTTTGGAACTTCATTTTCCACGTATGCAAGTACGTGTGTGTGTGTGTGTGTGAGAGAGAGAGAGAGAGAGAGAGAGAGAGAGAGAGAGAGAGAGAGAGACTACAAATAATATAATAATTATAAATAATAAAAACTATGAATAATAATATAGTAATATTATTTCTTCTTATTATTATTTCTTCCCTGTATTCACTTACTAGATTATAACCCAATGAAGGCAGGTAATTTTTAGCTAACTTATTTGTCTTCAGTTTTCTGATAGTACTGCTGTACATGACACATAGTGTGTGCTAGATAAATATTTATAAAATAAGGAATGAATGAAGAAATATATTTGAAATCAAATAACATCTTTTATTAATTACAATTTTTGAGAATTTGAGGATTATGAAAGTTAAGCAATATGCCCAAATTCATAGTAAGTGCCTGGCATTAGAACTCAAGTTTATTCAGCTCCAGTGGGTTTTAACCAACATTATATATGGTTAATGTCACTGTGAAACAATCTGTATGCTCAATACTTTGTGCTTTTGCTGTCCACAATGAGGAACATTTTTCTTTGTGGAAACTACTTTGTTGATTTACATTGACACTAACTGAAGTGTACTGAGATTATACTGATAGAACAAGACAGAAGAGGAGAGAATACAAGAAGTAGACAAAATGAAACAAAGGTCCTCAGATTTAAAAACTGTCATCCTTTTAAAAAAAATCTCTATATTGTGTATTTTCAAGTGAGTTTATTATAACCTCCTTCAGTTCTATGAACTGTGAACCAGTATTACAATATTTCAGGAGAACAAAGCATATTGTAGTATAAACTGTATTTTTTTAAGGGCAGTGAGAATTAATGAAAGCTTTATCATGCACCTTTCAAAAATCTCCTGATTCTCATTGGAACCTTCTTGGAAGATATGGTATTAAAATTTTACTTCCATTATTTGAAGTCTATGGGATCTGTAACTACAAATGAAAGCACCATCATTTGTTCTTTTAAGAGATAATGAAAGCCAAAAAGAAATGACTTTAATATTATTGAGATGGGGAGAATATTATAAGATATTGAATATTTGTATAATTTATCTGGAAAGAAAAAAATTCTTTCATCAACCACCTATGTGTTTTAAGTAAAATGTTTTATATTTGAAAACTTAATTTAATTATTCACATTATTCTGAACATTTTGGAAAGGAAAACTAAGATTATAGCAAACCTAATAACAATCATCTTAAATGTTTGTGGACAGTAAATTTTTAATAGCCCAGCATTGACTTGGCAGTATATTTTTCATGTTTTTACTTTGGATAATTATGTAACTAAAATAATTATGTATTTAATTAGTATTCACGTTGTACAGGTTATATTCTTCTGGATTAAAACAGTAGTGCTATGCAGTCATGTTCTAGACAGGAATTTTATGATATTTAACTCCAAATGTGTTCAGTTCCAAGTTGTATGACTAAACATAAGGTTCTTGGCTTTTCATATGATTCTAAAATTAAAATTTGTGGAATCTGCAAAATCTAACACTTTTTGAGGTTTCCCCCCGACCTCATGGTTATTGTAACTAAATACAGTAGAATAGGAGGAACTGCTGTATTAAAAATATTCTTGAAGTGTTAAGAAATGTATTATGAAAAATAATTCTTACATACAATAAGGCTATTCTTTTTATAAGTAAATGAATTACAGAATGTGAGAAATAAAGTGCTGTAGTGTTTTGTGTCTCTGTGTGTAATTGCTTTATTTTTTAGTAAGTAATAACTCTGGTAATAGAACTTGGAATCATTTGAAAAATACAACCATTATTTGAAAGCTCACTGAATACAATGTATATGAATTGGGGAACCTTAGTACTATAAAATTTTCCCAAACCATCTTCCTTGAACCTTAACAATCCCTACCTAAGCACCCCATGAGATCAGTTGGTATCTATTTACCATGTTATTCTAGTCCTCAGTAAAGTATATTTTGAAGTTTTTGTATCATTTATTTCAACTTTCTAACAGTTTTATAGTTCATGTTTATTTTTTACATCTAATATATTTTTTTCTTGGAAATATATTTCTCTTATCCTTTTTTCTCCCAATGAAAATGAAACACACACACATTATCATTCTTAGTTTAATATCTTGAGGACAGTTATATAATAGTCTCTGAGTCTTTTTGTTGTGTAAAAGTCATAATCTCTTCAGTATTGCTTCTTAGATGAACTTTGGTATTTATGTTTTAAATTCTTTAATTGCTTCTTATTCCATTTTTTTCTACACTATACTACATTATTTTAGTTTCTATATTTCTTCTTTACCTCTTAAAAAATGGAATGACTTTGAAATCAACAGGAAGTTAATATCAAGTTAGTAGAAAGGTATTTGGTTTAGGACATCTCATCTGTTTTTATTTCATCCCAGACCAAGCTTTTCAATAAGAGCATGCTAATGATCAAATGATTTCAGCTTAACTTCAAATAAAGTCTCAGATCATTTACTGTCACTTTTATGTGTAGTCATTTATTTCCCATTTTGTACAGGATAAAGCAGAGAACTTGGGGATACACAAAAGTTCTATATCTAGCTCTTAATTTTCCAGAGGTAACTGAATGTATTTTAGTGGTTAATCAGTTAAAATAAAATATACTACATTTATAAAGAGAAAAAATGTAAAACCTCTGCAAATTAGCATGACATTTTCTTATTAGAAAGTATTATTGTTTGTGATTAAAGACTTCAATAGACATAATAAATATTATTCATTTGTTTAAGCCAAATCCAATAGAAGACCTGTCGGAGTAGAGATATGAGGTACATATGGGACACAAAAAAGAGGAAGCACAATAAGAATTTATTATAATGTAGGATAAAAGAAAAGAGGATAAAATTTTTTGGTATCATCCTAAAGAATAAATTTTTAAAGGATAAATGTAGTGAGAACTAAGTATATTTTAGATTTTTTTGGACAGTAAAACTCTTCTGCATGGCGTTGTAATGGCAGAATATGAATCTGAACATTTTTTAAAACCTGGAGAATCTACAACACAAAGACTGAAACCTAATGTAAATTCTGGACTTTAGATAATAACAAAGAATGAATATTGACTCACCAATTTTAATACATGTTCCACAAGTCCCACACTAATACAAAAATGTTAATCATAAGGGAAATTTTGTTGAGAGGATGGGGATGCAGTAAATGAGAATTCTTGATCAAATTCTCTTGTTTTTCCTAGAAAACTAAAATTATTCTTTAAAATGTAATTAATTTTATTTAAAAATGAAATACTGATAAATGGTATAACATAAATGAAGATGGAAAATATTTCAAGTGAAAGGAATCAATCATAAAGAGCCACAATTTGTATGATTTCATTTTGTAAAATATCCAGAATAGGTAAATCCAAAGGGATAGAAGCTGGGTTTGTTTTTTTTTTTTTTTTTTTTGGTTGCTAAGGCTGGGAGGAAGAGAAGGGTGTTAGAAGAAAATGGGGAGCAACTGCTAATTGGAAGTTATTTTTTGGAATCAAAGAACTGTTTTAAATTTGATTATGGTGGTGCTTGTTGCACAATATGCTAAGTAGTATACTAAAAAATATTGAATGGTGAAACTTTAATAATGAATTAATGTTACTCTGTGAATTATATCCAAACAAATCTATTATTTTTAAAAAAGTAACTAAGCAGATGTACACTACAGTAACTCTTATCTGTATTATATGTAGCAAACCTAAAAACTTCTGCCAGGTATGTCTAGTCCTTTCTACTCTCTGTGGAAATACAGAATAAGATAGTAAAGTATGTTCATGCTGTACCCTTTTTCCTGCTCACTTTCCTTTTTTAAACCAAGCACCATTAATTATATCTATTTGCAAAGTGAAAAAACCTTCTGGATAACTTGAAAACATTTAGAATGTAAAGATTACTAAATGATGTGCTAGGAAGTTTTTGAAGAGTAAGAGAATGAATCTAAGAGAATTTAAGTCACTAATCAGGTATTAGTTTTGAAAGAAAGGAGCTATCTACTTGAAGAGGAGCATTTTGGGGCATCACTGAGAAAATTGGATGCAACATTATCCTGATGAATTCCTGAGCTTGGGATCCTGAGAAAAGAACAACCAACTATACAGTAGTATTGTGTTTTTTACTTTTTTTTTTTTTGGTATTCAAATGTATAATTAGTATTGTCTCAATGGGGGAGAAAGGAAGGAAGGAAGAAAGGAAGGAGAGAAGAAAGGAAGAAATGCCAGAATTCATGCCAGAGTTCATATGTTCGAAGGAGAAAGTCCTAGTATAAATCAAGAATAAGGAAGATTAGAGAGATCATAAGAGCAAAAGATTAGGAAAAAGTGGCAGTTAGAATTTGATGTACTTACCCAAGTCAACAAGAATTAAAAGTTCTACATCAAAATTTTATCAGATGCTTATGGCTCTGGGCTTAGGGAGATTAATTTATATCATGGAATATATTGTAATTCAATAATTATAGATTTTCAGAAAGTAATTGAGATTTTTTATTAAGATAACTATGAAAGGAAAAACTATTAGATTCTGGTCATAGAAGAGTTTATCAAATTGGACATATCAGGTTGAGATGATAAATCAAAGAGAATTAATTGATTTAAACTTGCACTCCATAGATTTATGTACTTTATAAATTAAGCTATAACATACGTTTTTGTGTCTCAAAATATGACTTCATTACTGATTCTTGTATTTAAGCACGAAATTTACCAAAGATAGGCTTTTGGATACACAGAATATAGATTCTAGTAATATTGAAGTTTGATTTTCTTTCTCAATAATCACTCCTAGGACAGATTGAGAATACTGTAAACACTTGATTGATAGAGCCACAACTGAGATCAGTCACTGACAATAAAACTTTTATTAGAAATAAGGGAATCTATGAGAACAGAAATTATGGCAATCTTGTAGTTGGTAAAAGAGTCTTTGAACTTAGAGCCCTTCACTCCATGTCATTCCTCTCAGCTTGAAACTCTGTTGCACTAACAAACTGTGCAAGCATATGAACCTAGGGAATATGATGAAGGTATATAAGGCAATTTAGAAATGGTTTTTTGACATGGTTTAATAATTCACTTCATGCTGGTTTATAAATAGGGTGTTTATCTTTGTGGCTATTAGTTTAAAAGTAGACTAATTGTCCCTAAAGTTTTATCACATGATGAAACTCAGAAATGTTGAAATGTATTTTAAAATAAGTATTTCCAGGAATTTTTCACAGATCAATATGTTCTGATAAAAATAACATATGGTGAAATAATTTTTCAATTCCAAATAAATTCCAGATAAGCTGAGGCAGCTCCACCACCATTCCTGTCAATTGTAGTTAAAAAAATAATTATGTCAACTCTTGGGTTAAAGATTACATAAAAGGTAAGAGAATCAAATTAAAACCCAACAGCATGTGCCTTGGCAAAGGTTTACAAATATCAAAATAGAGTAAGACCTTCTTTTTATTGGTTCTTTTTTAGTTGAACATAAAAGTAGAATTCATTTGGACACAATTATATATGCATGATATACCTTATTCTAATCAAGACCTGATTCTTATAGATGTACATGATGGTGGAATTCACCAAGTTCTATTCATAGATGTACATAGGAAAATTATTCTGGATTAATTTCACTGGTCTTTCCTTTTCCTATCCCCCTTCCTTCCCTTCATTTCCCTTTGTCTAATTCCCCTTTCCTCCCTTATTGTGGGTTAGCTTCCACGCACCAGTAAAAACAATCAACATTTGGCTTTGGGAACTGGCTCCTTTCATTTACCATGATAGTCTACAGTTCTATTCCATTTGCTGGCAAATATAAAAAAAGTCATTCTTCTTTATGGCTGAATAATATTCCATTGTGTGTGTGTGTATCACATTTTCTTTATCCATTCATCTGTTGAAGGGCATCTTGTTTGGTTCCATAGCTTAGCTATTGTGAATTGAGCTGTTAAAAACATTCATGTGACTGTGTCACTATGCTAATTTAAAATCCTCTGGGTATATACCAAGGATGGGATAGCTGGGTCAAAGTAAGGATCCATTCCTAGTTTTTTTGAGGAATCTCCATACTTCTTTCCAGAGTGGTTGCACCAATTTGTACTCCCATCAGTAATGTATGAGTGACCTTTTTTTTCAAGGAAGTAGGCCTGAAGTTTTTTTTTCCCTTGCTATTCCTTTGTCTGGTTTTGGTATCAGGGTAATACCAGCTTCATAACATGTATTTGAAAGAGTTTCCTCCATTTCTATTTCATGGAATAATATGAGGAAAATTGGTGTTAGTTCTTCTGATAGAGCTCTTCTGAGAATCCATTCTATCCTGGGCTTCCCTTTGTTGGTAGGTTCTTGATGATGTACTTGAAATTGGTGTGTTTAAATTTTCTATATCCTCCATAAAATGATTTGGATATGAGGTGTCCCCCAAAAGCTCATGTGTGAAACAATGCAAGAAGTTGAAAGAAGAAATAATTGAGTTATGAGAACCTTAATCTAATCAGTGAATCAATCACCTGATGAGATTAATTGGGTGGTAACGGAAGGCAGGAGGGTTGTGGCTGGAGGAAGTGGGGCATTGAGGGCATTGATTTGAGGTATCTGTTTTGTATTTGGCAAGTGGAGTCTCTCTCTGCTTTCTGATCATCATGTGGATTGCTTCCCTCTGCCAGACTCTTCAACCATGATGTTCATCCTCACTTCAAGCCCCAAGGAATGGATCTTGCAGTCTATGGATAGAGACCTCTGAAACTGTGAGCCCCTGACTAAACCTTTTACCTCTGCAATTGCACTAATGGGGTCTTGCAGTCACATCAGTGAAAAAGCTTACTAAAATACTTGTAGTTCAATTTGGGTAGGAATTTGTCAATGGTTTTAAAATTTCTAGCATATTGGAGTATAGATTTTCAAAATAGTCTCTGATTATTCTTTGTAATTCCATAGCATCTGTGGTGATATTTCCTATTTCCTCCTAAATTTGAACAATTTTAGTTTTTACTCTATTTCTTTTGGTTAGCCTGACTCAGGGTTTATCAATTTTGTTAATTCTTTCAAAAGAACAACTTTTTGTTTTATTGATTTTTTTTTGAAAAATTTTTAATCTTAATTTCTCTGATTTTGGCTTTGATTTTAATTATTTTCTGTCTTCTACTTATTTGTTCATCTTTTTCTAGGGCCTTAAGATGTAATGTTAGATTATTCATTTGGAATCTTTCTATTCTTTTAATGAGTAAGCCCAATGCTATAAGATTTTCTCTTATAACTACCTTCATAGTGTCCCAGAGATATTGATATGTTGTATCTTTATTCCTATTTGCTTCTAAGATATTTTCCCACCTCATTTCTTCCTCTATCCATTTATTATTCAATAGTGAATTATTTATTCTCCAGTTGTTAGATAGTTGCTATCTATTTTTCTTATCATAGAATTATATAATTTCATTCCAGTATGATCTAATAGAAAGCAAGGTATTTTCTCTCTCTTTTTTAAAAATCTGCTAAGAGTTGCTTTGTAGCCTAAGATATGGTCTATTTTAGGGAAAGATCTGTGTGCTGTGGAGAAGAAAGTATTCAGTCCTTGGTGGATGAAATATTCTATATATGTCTATTAATTCTAAATTATTAGTTGTATTTTTTTAGTTTTGTAGCTTATTTTAAAGTTTTTCTTTGGAGGACCTATCCAGTGGTGAGAGAGGTATATTAAAGTCACCCAGTATTATTGTGTTGTGGTCTATTTGATTCTTGAAATTGAGAAGGGTTTGTTTGATGTACATAGATGCTCCATTGTTTGGGGCATAATTTTTTTATGATAGTTATGTCTTGTTGATGTATAATTCCCTTAAGCAGTATGAACAGAAATGTCCTTATTTATCCCTCCTGATTAACTTTGGCTTGAAGCCTACTTTATCTGATACAAGGATAGAAACCCCTGCTATGATATGTTTTTTCCCATCCTTTTACCTTCAGTATATGAATGGTCAACAGATATATGAGCAAATGTTTCACATCTCTATCAGTTAGAGAAATGCAAATTAAAACTACACTGAAATTCCATTTCACTACAGTTAGAATGGCAATAATAAAAATTACGTGTAACAATAAATGCTGGTGAGGATGTGGGGGAAAATGATACACTCAATACATTGCTGGTGGGACTGCAAATTGGTGCAACCACTCTGGAAAACTGTATGGAGATTCCTCAGAAAATCTGAAATGGGACCACCATTTGACCCATATACCCAAAGGACTTAAATAAGCATTATACAGTGATGCAACCACATCAATGTTTATAGCACCTCAATTCACAATAACTAGACTATGGAATCAGCCTAGGTCCCCTTCAACAAATGAATAGATATTGAAAATGTGATATTTTCACAATGGAATACTACTCATCCATAAAAATAAATGAAATTATAGCATTTGCTGGTGGATGGAACTGGAAACTATCATCTAAGTGAAGTTAGTCAACCTCAAAAAACCAAAGGCTAAATGTATTTTCTGATATGCAGATGCTAAATCACAATGAGGGTGGGGTAGGGAAGATTAAAATTACTTTGGATTAGACAAATTTGAATGAAGGGAAGGAAGGGAGAATAGAAATAGAAAAGATAAAATACTGAATTGGACATTACTTTCTATGTGCATATATGAATACACTACCTATGTAATTTTACATCATGCACAACTAGAAAGATGGGAAGTTATACACTCTCTCTCTCTCTCTCTCTCTCTGTATGTATGTGTATATATATATTCTAATGACATGTTTAACTAATAAGAACAAATAAAAAATAAATTTAAAAAAGATAATTAGGAATTTAAGTGCAATCCACTTCCAAGTGCCAATGAGTAGGAACTTAGTACTCTTAGTACTAAGCAAGCGCTCGCTTCCTCCTGGATGAAGAACCTTGGTGTCCTGTGTATTTCTTAACCTCGCCGTCCCTCGCCGGGCTCGGCTCCCGTAGCCCGTCGCGGCAATTAACTAGTGTCACTGTGCTGTATATTACATATTCTTAACTTACTCATCTTAAATAACTGGAACGTTGTACCTTTTTATCAATATCTCCCCACTTTCTTCACCCACTAGACCTTGGCAACCACCATTATACTTTTTTTCTATTTTGCATTTGACTTTTTTACATTCCAAATATAAGTGAGATCATGTAGTATTTGTCTTTCTGTGTCTGGCTTATTTCCTTTAGAATAATGTCCTCTAGGTTCATCCATGTTTTGCAAATAAGAGAGTTTACTTCATTTTTAAGGTTAAATTATATTCCTGTGTGTGTGTGTGTGTGTGTGTGTGTGTGTGTCTTTCTGTCTGTCTGTCTGTCTGTGTCTGTCTTTCTGTCTTTATGTGTGAGATGGGATATACTCACTCAGGATATTTTGTAGTTTCATATGAATTTTCTCTTTGTTTTTGTTCTTTTTACTTATACATGTCAATAGAGTGTATTTTGACATATTATACTTACATGGAGTATAACTTATTCTAATTAGAATCACATTCTTGAGGTTGTATGTGATTTGGAGTTTCACTGGTCATGTATTCATATATGAACATAAGAAAGTTATGTCTGATTCGTTCCACTGTCTTTCCTATTCCCATTCCCCCTCCCTTTCCTTCATTCCCCATTGTCAAATCCAATGAACTTCTATTCCCCCCCTTATTGTGTGTTAGTATTCATATATTAGAGAGAACATTTGGCTTTTGATTTTTTGAGACTGGCTTCTTTCACTTAGCAGGATAGTCTCCAGTTCCATCCATTTACTGGCAAATGCCAAAATTTTATTCTTTTTTTTTTGCCTGAGTAATACTTCATTGTGTATACATACCACATTTTATTTATCCATTTATCTGTTGAAGGGTATCTAGTTTGGTTCCATAATTTAACTATTGTGACTTAGCTGTTATAAACATTGATGTGGCTATGTCACTATCCTATGCTGATTTTAAGTCCTGTGGGTATAAACCAAGGAGGGGGAGAACTGGATCAAAGGGTGGATCCATTCCTAGTTTTCTGAGGAATCTCCATAGTGTTTTTCAGAGTTGTTGCACCAATTTGCAGTTCCACCAGCAATATATGAGCATACATTTTTCCTCACATGCTCATCAACATTTATTTTTGCTTGTATTCTTGATAATTGCCATTCTGACTGGAGTGAGATGTAGTTTTATATAGTGTAGTTTTGATTTGCATTTTCCAGTTACTTGAGATGCTGAACATTTTTTCATGTTTTTGTTGACCATCCCATTTGTTGATTCTTAATTTTACTTCTTGTGCTTTAGGAATCTTGTTAAAGAAGCCAGTTCCTAAGCCAACATGGTGGAGATTTGGGCCTACTTTTTCTTCTAGTAAGTGCAGGGTCTCTGGTCTAATGTCAAGGTCCTTGATCCACTTGAGTTTTGTGCTGGCTGAGAAATAGGGGTTTAATTTCATTTGCTACATATGGATTTCCAGTTTTCCCAGAACCATTTGTTGAAGAAGCCTTTCTATTTCTGAATGAAGTGTCATTAAAATTTTGCTAGGGTTTACATTGAATCTATAGATCACTTAAGGCAATATGGATACTGTAACAATATAATTCAAACTGATCCACAAATAAAGAATATATTTTCATTCATTTGTATCTCATTTACATCAGTGTCTTAGATTTATTTCAAAAGTCTTTTTTTTTTTTTTTCGGGGGGGTAGCTATTGCAAGTAAGATGGTTTTCTTGATTTCCTTTTAAATATTTCATCGTTAATATATAGAAAAGTAACTTATTTATATAACAAATATAAAACCATGTAACAAATTTAAAAAAAATGACAGTAGGATTTATTTTGACATATAATACATACATGGAGTGTAACTTCCCATTTTTGTGGTTGTATATGATGTGGAGTTACACTGGTCATGAACTCATATATGAACATAGGAAAGTTATGTTTGATTCATTCATTCATATCTTTCTAATTCCCATCCTCCCTCCTTTCTTCTCCCACTCTCTTCTGTCCAATCTGGTGAAACCCGCCTACCACCTATTGTGAGTCAGCATTCACATATCAGAGAGAATATGAGAAATTGGGCCTGTGGCTTTGGGGGATTGGCTTGTTTCACTTAACATGATATTATCTAAGAACTGATTTTTGTATGTTGATTTTGTGTTCTGCATCTTTACTGAATTTGATTAATAACTCTAGCACTTTTTTTTTTTTTTTTGCATCTACAAATAGAGACTGTTTAACGTCATCCTTTGGATGTTTTTTGTTTTTTGCTGTTCCTAGTTTCTGGGCAGGACTTCTATCCTATAATGAAAACAGATAGCAAGAGTGGGCATCCTTGTCTTGTTCCTGATCTTAAAGGAAAACTTTCCATCTTCTCACCATTGAGTATGATGTTAGCTCTTGTCCTATATGGCTTTTTTTTTTAAGGTTAGATATATTTCCTTTTATACTTGTGTCTTGAGAGTTTTACAAAGCATTAAACGATGTCAAATGAAGATCACGAAAGGATGCATTTTATTAGATGTTTTTTCTTCTATACAAATCATTATATGATTTTTAAAATCTTTCTTATTTTGATTTACTGTATCAAATTTATTGATTTGTGTATGTTGAACCATATTTTTATCCCAGGGTAAATATCACTTGATCCTTTTAGTGTGGTATTGAATTCAGTTGCTAGCATTTTGTTGAGGATTTTTGTATCTATTGTAATGGGAATATTGGCCTGTAATTTTCTATTTTTGAAAAAGTCTTCTAGTTTTGTTATCAGGGAATTAATAGCCTCAGAAACATGTTTATAAGTTTTTTTTCTCCTTAATTTTGGGAGCATATAATTCCTCTTTAAATGTTTGGTAGCATTTACCAGTGAGGTCAGCAGGTTCTGTGATTATCTTTGTTGCATGGGTTTTGTTTACTGAATCAATCTCCATACCAGTTGTAGTTCTGTTCAGATTTTCTATCCCTTCATAGTTTAATCTTTGTAGATTGTATGCCTCAAGGAACTTATTCACTTATTTTAGGTTAAATTGGATTGTTGGAGCACATTTGTTTATGGTAATATCTTATGATTTTTTTTTTTTTTTGTATGTGGGGGAGGTACCAGGGATTGAACACAGGGGCACTCAACCACTGAGCCACATTCCCAGCTCTATTTTGTATTTTATTTAGAGAAAGGGTGTTAGGGTCTGTAAACAAGTCAGGATGGCGCCTGGCATTTTGCCAGAGGGAGTGGTTTGTGATGTAACGCCAGGGGGCCATTAAGTGTGGAGATTCCTTATTGGTTGACTGCTGTATCTAGTTTATGTTAAGATAAGCTGTGTGGATTGTATATATACCCCTCCTGTCCTACAATAAACAGCTCCCACTCCTGCTGTATCAATGTACACAAGTTGCTCCTCACACTCGGGTTATTTTGCTGCAGCTGGACTGTGGCACTAAAGGTTTGCAATAAATCATCTCAAATACTATTTCATCTGTGCTCATAAAAAGTATACACATTTTAATTGTTGGAACCTTTTACCTCTCTTGGGACCGAGGCTATTATTGGTTGGTGGCTGAGGTGGCCTCATGGGTTCTTCCAGAGCATTTCCGTATACATGACCTGGCTGGATTGGTGTTCGCAGGCTTTTAGCCTCTGCATGAGCTTTTGACCTTAGTGCTGCCTAATGGTTTAATCTGAAATCTTCCTAGGTCCCTTAGTGATAGTGACGTACCTGCCCCTTATTCATTCTTCCTACTGTCTCTTCCTACTCCCTCCTTCTATCACTATATAAACTTGTCCCTGACAAAATAAAGTTGAGACTGTTGCACCTTCTTGGTTGACTTATCTCCAGACTCAGTGTAATTGTGGGCCAGGTTGGGTGGCAGGCCAGGTTGAGATACTTACCCTCTAGCTCAGCCCAGGAGACGCTAGTGTGCTTCACTACCTCTGTCAGAGGGTGATTCCAACAGCTGGTGCCTCGGAGAGGACAGGCTGATCCTGCCTGCCTCCATGTACCCTTTGTCACAGGGAGCGACATTAATGTGAGACCAAATAAAATCCAGTGATAGACATTAATAGAATATCTCAAATAAGTATTTAATAAAAAGGCTAGCAAATTCAGGGTCTTTAATGAAACTTTAATAAAATTTATGAGACAATGAAACTGAAAGCACAATATTTTCTTAGGAACTTTTCTGTTTGGTGTTATCTTCTTTACAACATAGAAACTTTTCCTAAGAATGCAGGGAGTATGAAATTTGTAAGGCTATCTTGCTGTTTTCTCCATTAAACCCCTGTCTTAAAAATCTTGAATCTATATTAATCTTTGTAATTTTCTGGCTACCTATAGAACATATTTTTCTCAAGAATGCAGTGAGGTCGCTGTTTCCAAGAGCTCTTCAATTCTGAAATATAAGAAGTGTGTTTCCAGGCATTGAAACCCAAAGGCTCACCTAGACACAATGGAGTGAGCAGAATACATAAAAATCTCTCCTGACAAATCTGAACTCCGCTTTTCCCAACCATGTGAAGTCTATTGGAAGAAGATTCCAAGTAATTTGGCAAGTCGAAGCAAAATATATACTTTGATATTCCTCTCAGGAATAAGCCATGTGATGTTGCAGGAAGGCAGATTTTAGTGCTGAATTTCTGATTGTATCCCCCCAAAAGTTGTTCCATGCATATCATGCAAGAATGTAACCTCCAAAAAATAAATTATAAAGAGAGAAAATTGGACTTCAGAAGGCTGGATAATATCTGCATGTTCATGCATTTTACCACACATCATACTTTCTTCCTTCTTCCTTGCTCTGATGTGAAGCATGTGCTTTCATTTTTCATTTTGGCTTAACATGTTATCACTTAATAATAATTCAGTAAATTTACTTAAAACAAGAAAGTCACCTAATGACTCATGTCTTAGGGATGGTTTCAAAAAAAATTAATTGTGCATTTTGTACCATAGAGTATTCCCAGTGTTTTCTAGAATTGTTGCAACTGATGCTGGAAGCTTCGAAATAGAGCAGAAGGCATAAGGTCTGTGGCTTGTGACCCTTCCCAAAGTATGTAAGATTGGTAGACATTGAATGCAAACAAAAAACTATGCATCATTGAATTTTTTCCTGTCACTAAAATGCTAGCAGAGCTCAAGGAATTGTGAGTCCCTTTTTCTATAGTACAGGAAAAATAAGAAATTTCAAGACTTGAGTTACGTACAATTTCTGATAACGTACCTTAGTACTTAGAAGGTTCTCAACTTAAAAACACAAAAAAAGAAATGTCATCATTTTCCATAGCATTTGGAAATTTTCCATAGGTTGGAAACTTTACTATCAGAGGTCATCAGTTCTCAGATATTTATATGTTTTGAATACTTAGCCAATCTGACTTTGGGATGCATCTTCCAGTTGTTGTCTCAGTGATTTTGTTCATGCCTAACAACTGATGGCATCTTAATTTTGGTAAAATAATGTAAATGTTAAGGTGAAATTTAGAAATAAGAAAGGAAAAGCTGATATGTGTAGCTACTGGGTGTTTTGTCTTCCTTTTTTTATTTTTGTAAAGTAAAACAAAAGATAAAGCAAAAGTTTCTATCTTAAGTTAGGTAAAATCAAAGAGGAGAAAAAAGAAGATAATATAGCTAATACTTCACTGCCACCTGTAATTTCTAAAACAACTAAGAGCATTTTTATTAAAATTAACTTTATTGACATGTATATTAAATTATAGAGTAAATATTAAATAATTCAATCTATATTATATTATTTAAATTTACTTTGTTAAATTGTATTAATTTAAATGAAATTTAATGAATTTTTAAATATAAATCATACTATAAGTTAATAAACAATATCAGTCAATAAAATAAATTTAAATCAAACAATAGTATTAATAAAAGAAATTTAAACAATACTAATTAATAAAATAAATTTAAATTAATTTATATTAAATGATAATATAATTTATATTTAAAAATATATTAAATTTAATTTAAATTAATTTTAATAAAAATGTTCTGAGTGGTTTTAGAGACTACAGGTGTCAGAGAAGTATGTGCTATGCAATCTGCTTTTTCTCTTCTCTGATTTCACCTACTTAAGATAGAAACTTTTGATTCATCTTTTACCTTAATTTATCAAAAGTTTGTAACTACTACTATTTCAAGCTTTTCATCTTTCAAAAACTGTTGTTATCTTATTTCTGTCCCCAACTTGTTTTGATCTAATGTTTTATAAAATGTGTTTATAAGAATTATTGTAGAGCCCCCAATAGTATGTAGATGAACAGTCCAGATATTTAATGATGCATTCTTACTAATTAACTTTTGCATTGGCAATGGATCATGTGATCCCACTTCGGGGTTGACTCATAAAAATACTCTTCCTTCTGGAATATTTAACATCTGGAAAACTGAATTAATGTGAAGTGACTTTTGTATAGAAATGTAAATAAGCGAAATGGATAGGGGTCAAAGAATTTGGATTCAAAGCATCTTAGAATTTATCCACTAAGCTTCATGTTTAGGTCCTCCCCACTGGAATTTTCCCTTGGTAGTTGTACAATGTTATCTTGGATAAAATAAATATTCTCAACTTTTTGCAACATTATATTTGGTTTTCATGTACCCTAAATCTGAGACCTCCTTCTTATGGGTTGGATTGTTCTTGTTTCCTGTAATTACATGTATCATTTTTATCTTAATGCCATTAAATTTAAGAAATATTATTCTTTTTTAAAAAAAGAGGTTGGAACTAATGGTTCAAGAATGCTGCTCTGTACAGTTGCTCACAAAATTACATCAGAATTGATGACTGGTGATGATTAACTGCTACATTGGAACAAAATTCTATAAACAAAATGTGCTATGAAAAACAAAACAAATTTTTAAAAAACAACTATAGCAAAAAATCACAACAACAAGAACTCAAAAAATAAAATAAAATACCTAGTAGCTATACACTTACATATACCAGCTTTTTTGCTTTCTCTTTTTGTCTACAAATACATGAGTACTTTTTCAAAAGGCCATGCTGTAAAACATAAAAAAAGGATTCTGGTTTCTTTAAAATGCTAAATATTTAGAAGATCCTGGAGTCCAACTCTGGCACTGTTGTCCATGGACACTAGCAATGGTGTAAAAGTGGGCATGAAATCTGCAATGGGTTTAAAAAGAGGATGCCCAGGTCCACCAAGTCCAACTCCAGCTACGTTACTAAGAGGCACAGCTGCAGAACGTGGAACCAAGAGTGGATTCCCGTTGGTGCTTTTTCCAGCTCTTAATTCGGCTCCATCTTTAACATTTCCTTGTACATTTACACCTTGCTCTCTCCTTCCTGGTGAGTCTAGACAGTCCGTGGCATGGGCAGACACTTTTGGTGGTGAAACAGAGGGATGAGATTCCGATTCCAGAAATTTGACAAAGAGTTCTGAAAAAGAACTATTTAGCACAGGTTGTTGATTTGGTCTCAAAGGAATGTCGGAGACACTTTTTGAAGCCCCTCCAAGCCAACTACTCATCCACTTACTGACACCACCATAATCTTTATGCAGCAACTGCTCCATTTCGTCCTTTGGAATGTCTAGAATGCTCCCCATCAACTGCAATACTTCAGGACGTTTGCCTTTTGCTGTCTTGAAATGACCAATAAAAAGATTTCTCATGAGGACCTTGTCCACTTTCCCTTCTGTGCTGTTGACCAAAGTGGACAATTTCTGTTGTGCATGGTCCAACATTTCTTTTCGGAGCTCGTTTTGTTTTTTCAGTTCTTCCATCTGTTCTTCCTTGAGATCTAAGTCTTCTCTCAGTTTGGAAGCAGAATCCAACATAGCATTTGCTTCATGCAAATGTTCCTGCAATGATGATACTTCTCCTTCTAGCTTTTCGGCCTTGTTCTTCCATTCAGCTACCGCCTGTTTTTCTTTGGCTAGTTCAGCAGAATGCATAGCTTTCTCTTCTTCTTGGAAGTGCTCTAGAACCCTTTGCAGGTTACTTGATGACAGGGCTAACTTCCTTACTCGTTCCTGGCAGAGCGAAAGCTGCAGTGCATTCTCATCCCTCTGTTGAGAGACCAGACTCAACTGTTCCTGCAGTGACTCTATCTGCACACTGGCTTGATGACTTGCCTTAGAAGATGTAGCTAGCTTATCCTCCAAGAGTGTGACTTTCTGTCTCAGTTGAATCTCTTTGTCTTCTGCAGCCAATATTTCCTGGGTGTAAGACTCTTCTGATTCCAAGAGATGGCTGCGTAGCCTTTCTAGCTCCCGGTTTAGGCGTAATTCTTGGTCCTGTAAGTATTGAACCTCTTTTGTTCTTACGATTTTTACTTTGGTCTCTTGAAAAATATCAGAATTCAATGTTTGAGCATCTCCTCTTTCTCCAGGCAACTGGGCTTTTATTTTTTCAATAGTTGTCTGCAAGTTCTTAATCTCCTCCTCTTTGTCTAAAAGTAACTGGCTATGCGCAGCATTCATCTGCTCATATTGGTACTTAAATTCATCCATTTCCTCCTTCTGCTCCTGTAAAGACTGAAGTAGTTGCATTTTACGCTGTTTTTGATTTTCAATTACATTCAGATGGTCTTTAATTTCATCTTCCAGATGATTTTTGACTATATTCAGTTGAGATACCTCCAATTCTAGTTCTGTGATAGCATCAAGAGCTTTAGGCTCAGCCACTGGTACAGCTTGATTTTGCTGTTCCCTAAGTGTTTCCAGTTCTAATTGCAGATAGTTGTTTTCTGCTTTCATGTAGGTAAGATTTCTGTCCTTTCTTTCAATGACTTGCCTTAAAGTTTCATTTTCTCTTAAGGCCTGAGAACACTTATCTAAATCCTTTTGTAGTTCTGAACTTTTTTCTTCGAGTTTTTCAATAAAAACTTCTTTCTCATTTATGACTTGTATCAATTGCTCCTGTTCTTCTACATAAGATGCCAAAATTTCCTCAGTTTCTTTTTCATCAGCAGTCATTTGCTCAATATTCCTTTTGAGTCCTGCTATTTCAAAGTCCTTCTCTTGATTGAGTTGCACTACACACTCATGTTTCAGCTGTAAGGCAGAGGTATTCAAATTATGTGCATTGGAGAGTTCCTGAATAGTCTGCCTATGATTATTTGCTTCTTCCAACAGTCTTTTTTCTGCCTGGTGAAGTTTGGCTTCTATCTCTTCTTTGTCTCTTTTTAGAGTCTCCATGATAGTGTCTTTTTCTTGAGAGATTTGATTGTTAGCAGCAATAGATTCTTCCAACTTACGCCTTACATCTTCACGTGCTAAAATCAACATTTCATTTTCTGTTTTGAGATCAATAGCAACTTTCTTTAAATTTTCATTGAGCTGTTCTACTTCAGAAAGATTTTGCCTTAAGTTGCTAATTTCAGCTTCCCGTTCTTTAAGCATGTCATCCTTACAATGACTGTTAGAGTCTTCATTCAGAGAACTTCGGTACTTACTCTTAAATCCAGACAGCTCATCTTCAATTTGTCTAATGTGATCCTTAAGCCCAAGGTTTTCCTGCTGGATGTTTAAACTATTTTTTTGTGACTGATTTAGCTGATCTACTAAATCTTCTACTTTACCTTCAAGCTTCTGCTTGGTTAAATGCAAATCACTGAGGCTCTGTGCATTCCCAGTTAACTTCTCCTTCTGCACATGCAACTCTTGGGATATGTTCATTTGATCATCCTCAAGTTGATGAACTCTCTTTTTTTCATCATCTAGTTCTTGTTCCAACTTCTTGATGACAAGGTCTCCTTCATTTTGTTGTTTTGATAGCTCATCTTTTATCAAAATCATGTGCTTTGTAGCTTCCTGATTCTGATGATCCAGTTCTTCTAACTCAGCTATCAGCATTTTCTTTTCATTGATAGTCTCATGCAGTTCTTCCTCCTTTGCCTTCAAGCGAACTTGTAAGTCTAGTAATTGTACATTCAAATTCATGTCTGTTGAAGCTCTGTTTTTCATGACTTGATGGTCACAGCTCAATTTTGACAGTGACATCTGAAGTTCCTCTTTTTCTTGACTCAATGATGACTTCTCTTTTTCTAAAGCTTCAACATGCATTTTAAGTTTCAGATTGTCTTCAGCAAGACGGTTATCCTGGTTTAAGCCA
The DNA here is from genome assembly GCF_048772815.1 of Callospermophilus lateralis. Lineage (NCBI taxonomy): Eukaryota > Metazoa > Chordata > Mammalia > Rodentia > Sciuridae > Callospermophilus > Callospermophilus lateralis. Next base: position 39,410,784 of record NC_135310.1, on the reverse strand, counting down.
TTTAGTCTCATGATTTCCTTCTCAGCATCAGCCAGGGCTTGTTTTAGCCTGAACACTTCTTCCACTGCTGAACTCTGAGGAAGGATTTTTCCCTTTTCTGCCACAGTAGAACTCTGCTCCAAAACTGACATTTCATGCTGATGATCATCTATGTCTGGACTTTGGTTTGGTTGAAGAGTCTTGATAGTATTTTGTACTTTGCAGATTTCACTTGTGTCAGAATGATATTTTCCCTGAGCCTCAGCAATCTGCCTCGAATGATCAACTTCAGATTCATATCTTGCAACTTTAATTGACAATCTGCTTGTTTCTTGTTGTGATAAAACTGTGTCACTAAAATCAATGTCATCATCACGAAAGGCTGAAAAATGACTACTGATCCCGGAACCGAATGGAGCCAGAGCAGTTGTTGTTGGTACACCACAAGCTCCTGAAGGTACCCATGGAGCAGCTGCCTGTAGTTGAAACACTTGATTTTGCAGTACAGTCTGTCTTGCTTTAAGATGGCTGATCTCTACCTCTTTCTGTTGCAGTTGATTTTGGTAACTTACAGACTGATGGTTTATTTGCAGCTGTGATGCTTCATGCTTTTCTTCCAGATCAGTACAATACTTTTTCAGTCTTTCATTCTCACATCTTAGTGTGGAATCAGTAGTTTCCATTTCCTTTCCCCAACAATGATGTAAAGCTGCTTCTAGGTCTCCTAAGTCATCCAGAAGCATTTCCCTGGTGAAGCTGGAGATATGGCCAGTGAGGGAAGCCAAGCTGCTCCCCACCTGACCCAAGAAGTGGCCCAAGCCTGAGCCCAGGCCTCCAAGCCAGGACGACATCGCCGCCACTTCAGTGATCCATCGGACCAGCTCCGAAAACCGCGTCCATCACCGTCCACTTCTCTGCCCAGAATGTCCTCCAGCGTTGCTAGGGTCAATTATGACCCAAGCGCTCAGAATTCCTCACAGCGCGAGGTTCCTGGGGCTCCACCAATACCAACCATCCCTTCCTGCCTCTAAACTCAGAAGCCGGTCCTGGGCTTTGACCAGGGGCTGGCAGCCAGTAGCACACTCACCCCCTGCAGGGCCTCTGCTTCTTCCCTGCACTTGCCTGTCAGCTATTGGCTCACAGGATTGGGCAGGGTTGGCTGGGAGGTGCTAGAGATACAGGAAAGTGTCCTAGTTTGAGTCCAAAGGCACTCCCACGAAGAATCAATGTTGTAGATGAAATCCAAAGGTAGTTCACTGGACAGTTCCCTCTTGTCTGGGAGAGGTGGATTTTTTGTTGCTTTCAGTTGCATTCAGTTGACAAGGTGAGGTCTCGCTCCATTACAGAACGCAATCTATTTAATTAAAAGTCCCGGATTCAAAAGTAAACCTCACCCCAAAACACCAGAGTAATTACCAGAGTAATATTTGGCCAAATATCTGAGCATCATAGCTCAGACATGTTAACATATAAAATTAACCATCACAAAGTCTTAATCATTCTCAGAATTCAGATTATAATATGGATTAAATGTCACTAAAGAACCATCTTTACCCTTTCCAAAAATAATTTTTTTGCTCTTAATCTATAAATTTTTGAGTTCATTTTAACATTATATGGTCCTTGTAAGTTCTGATTGAAGTTTATTTAAGTGCTCAAAAATTCCACTTCAATTTCACTTAAGAAACTTTGTTTTTGAGCCAATAGGTTGATGTTCACTTAACCTATTGTTGTTTATCAATGCCAAATATAATCCAGGTTTGAACAGTGCAGAGTGAAATAAAAAGTTGAGAAATTTTCTACTATGGAGTAACAATCCTAAATTTAAATCCCATACCTAGAATTAAGGATCAGAAGGAGTTAAGATAAGGCCCTGCTTTCCAAGGTGTTTAAATTCCAACAAGTTAATGAAGAGGCAGTTTTGTAGAGTTGGGGACAAAGCAAAGAGATGAAGCACATGGGCTGTAACAGGCATAGCAATTGGGACCAAAGCAATTTTGGAGCTAAACTGACAGAAGGCATTTATAAAACCTCTCTCACTTGCATGAGTTGAAGAGTAAATGAGAACATAGTGTGTAGTTCTCACCTGATGGCTGGTGCAGAGAAAGTGGCCAACAAAGAGAGCCTGCTGCCATTTTGTTCATATTTGCTTTTTGTTTTGTTTAGGATCATTTTCCTTATTACCCTTTAGAAGGGGTTTGGGTTTGCTCCCATTACTCTCTTCCCAGAGCCCATATTCAGGAGACTCTTTTCCTTGAGCTCTTCTTTCTATATGTGTATTCAGGGAGAAAATACTCAAGGTGGCAGAAATAAAATTTAAAAAGGAAGAATTTTAGGAAAATTAATGGTTAAATAGATTCTAAGGATGATATTAATCACCTCATAATGTCTCTTGCCTTTAAGATAGAGCAAGTAGACATAATTCCTCAGATTGCTATCAGAAACTAGTGACTGCATTTGTGTCTTGTGCTAGAAAAGGAAATCTTCTTTGTCCTTCTTATTCATCTCCAAATCTGAGATGAGCCGTTAAGTGAGCCACTAAGTGTGGAGATTCCTTATTGGTTGACTGCTGTATCTAGTTTATGTTAATTAAGATAAGCTGTGTGTAATTATGTATATATCTCCCTACTGTCCTACAATAAATGGCTCCCACTGTATCAACCTTCCCAAGTTCCTCGTCACCCCCCTGGTTATTTTGCCCAGCCAGCCGGGCTGTGGCAGATGGTGGCCTGTACCAGGAGCCCTGGAACACTCGGGGGTAAGAGACGGAAAAAAAAAAAAAAAAAAAGCTGCCCGTCCCTAGATAGGATGGGAGCAAATTTGCTGGTCCCTAGACAGATAGGGCGAGAGGAAAAATGGCCATTTTGAGAAAATGGAGAAAACTGATACAGTATGTTTGTGTCTTATTTTGTCTTGAAATGTTGTATTGTCTTTGTGATGAAAATATGGAAGGGGTGAGAAGTAAATTACTGAGGGAAGGAGGCACCCCAGTGGAACCAAGAATAGTTAGGGCATGTGTTGATAAGAGCCCAGGCACTCTAGTCAGAAAGAAAAAAAAAGTTCAGAAGAAGAAGGATTATCAGGAAAAAAGTTGCAGCAAAAGGCTATTACTAAATACTTTTCTTTACTGGAAGGTGCGTGAATTGGCCTGGTGGCTGCCACGTGCGCGAGCTGGTCATGGTGCAGCAAGGACTTTCCAAGCGGCGGCAGTCAGCTCTTCTCCGCTCCCCACCTTGGGAGCGGGAGGCCACTGTGAGAGCCCAAATCCAAACCTGACCGGGAGGCACAGGGAGCAGTCTCGCAGGCTCTTGCTCCCTGTGCCTAGTGGCAGTTTGAGTCCAGGGCACTCCCTGGACTCTCTCGGGGCCATCTGGGGCTGCCCGGGATGCTGCAGGCAGAGGACCGCCCTTGTCCCTGAAGTTTGATCATTTCCAAGGCCAGTAACTAGGATGGTTCTCCCACACCTGGAAGCTGATGAGTAATGAGCACTATTAAGGCTTATTTCAAATGTAAAAAACCTTGAGATAATGTACTAAGTTGTTCAGAAGGTTGTTTTCTTAGTGCCTGGTAGAATACTACAGGATTTTCTTTAGCCAGCATTGCCGGAATTCCTGCCTTGTCCCAGTGCTGGTGAGGATGGAAGAATTTCCAGTGTTGCTGAGAACCAGAGAGACTTCGGATCAAGCTAGCTGCCTGCAGAACTTACCTGAACTGTGATTTAAGCTAGCTGCCTGCAGCACTTACCTGGACTGTGATTTACCTGGACTGTGAGTTAGTCTATTGAGACACTGCTTTACCTGGACTGAGACAACAAACTGTAATCTACAACAAATTGTAACTCGATATCTTTGCTAATGGTGTCATTGCTGGTATAATTTTTCCAAGGGCTTCTTGCATGGAGCCATCAATTGGCTTGGTATTGTGGCATTTTGTATCCTCCCCTTCTGCTTGTAGCAGATTATTTATGGTGTTTGTGTAAAAAACACTATGGTCATTATTTAAATTAAACAAAAGGGGGAAATGTTAGGGTCTGTAAACAAGTCAGGATGGCTCCTGGCATTTTGCCAAAGGGAGTGGTTTGTGAAGTAATGCCAGTGAGCCATTAAGTGTGAAGATTCCTTATTGATTGACTGCTGTATCTAGTTTATGTTAATTAAGATAAGCTGTGTATAATTACGTATATATACCCCTACTGTCGTACAATAAATGGCTCCCACTCCTGCTGTATCAATGTACACAAGTTGCTCATCACCCCCCCGTTATTTTGCTGCACCGGACTGCGGCAAAAGGGTCTCACTGAGTTGCATAGCTGAGTTGCTCACTGATAGCGCTTTGATTTTGCTGAGAGTGACTTTGAACATGTGATCCTCCTGCCTCAGCCTCCAGAGCCCCTGAGATTATAATAGTGTGCCACCACACTCAATACATTGCTGGTGGGACTGCAAATTGGTGCAACCACTCTGGAAAACTGTATGGAGATTCCTCAGAAAATCTGAAATGGGACCACCATTTGACCCATATAACAAAGGACTTAAATAAGCATTATACAGTGATGCAGCCACATCAATATTTATAGCACCTCAATTCACAATAGCTAGACTATGGAATCAGCCTAGGTTCCCTTCAACAAATGAATAGATATTGAAAATGTGATATTTTCACAATGGAATACTACTCAGCCATAAAAATAAATGAAATAATAGCATTTGCTGGTGGGTGGAACTGGAAACTATCATCTAAGTGAAGTAAGCCAACCTCAAAAAATCAAAGGCTAAATGTTTTTTCTGATATGCGGATGCTAAATCACAATGAGGGTGGGGTAGGGAAGATTAAAATTACTTTGGATTAGACAAATTTGAATGAAGGGAAGGAAGGGAGAATAGGAATAGAAAAGATAGAATACTGAATTGGACATTACTTCCTATGTGCATATATGAATACACTACCTATGTAATTTTACATCATGCACAACTAGAAGGATGGGAAGTTATACTCACACTCTCTCTCTCTCTCTCTCTCTCTCTCTCTCTGTATGTATGTGTATATATATATTCTAATGTCATGTTTAATAAGAACAAATAAAAAATAAATTTAAAAAAGATAATTAGGAATTTAAGTGCAATCCACTTCCAAGTGCCAATGAGTAGGAACTTAGTACTCTTAGTACTGTTAGTCTCTATGACTCTCTTAGTCTCTTAGTCTCTATTACTCTCTTATGTATAAAAATTGGCTTCTTGAAATTCATGTAAAACATCTGCACTATGCTCTATTTTTCCACAGGCCAATTATTGATAACATTTACACATGTTCATTAAAACTTATTAATAGTGCATAGTCTTCCTTTTTTACTCATATTCTCTCATTTTCCTGCCTGTTGTCACTGTCTGTGTGAATGGCATATTCTTGACCTCAACTCCAGATGTCTTTATTTCCCTTGACCCACTATTACCTCTGGCTAGATCAAGAAATTTGTTGCTACCTGGAACTGTTTCATTATGAAATACTAAACTCTAATGTAGCACTATGATCACCACTTTTATTTTTCCTCTTATTTCATTCACTTATTCCCTTCACTTTCATTCTTCAATTCTATTGATTCCTTCTTATCTTCTAATTTTCCAAATTAGATAGCCTCTTCTTCATAAATCTTCTCTTCTATTTTTTTTTTCTGTACCATGTCATCTGGATTGAATTTCTGGCCATCTCTTGTCAATTGCTTCAACTTATTTTTTTATTAGTATTTCTGCAATAAATGCTTGATCAATTTAGTTGACATCTCATCAAGGGTTTCAATTGATCAATGTAATAGATATTCTAGTAAAATGCTGAATGAAATAAAATATTTATCTTTAATAAGTATAAGTGCTTTACTATGTCATTAGTCATTTTTGAGATTCTTCTATGTCTTTGCTCCACTATCCTTTTCCTTCGGCTTTAATCCTCCAGGTTTATCTCAAGCTTGCTTCAAAAGCATAAACAATCTGCCCTCTGTAACCTCACATACGAAGGACAGACAGGACAAAAGAAAGGAAGTAACCAGGAGAAAAGGGTTTTCTTATATTAGGATAGCAAAATTATTTTAGAAATGTCTCAGAAGTCATCTTTGTTACTGGCCAACAGATTCTGTCTTATAGCTATATCATCCCCAATTTATATAAACATATATGTATATGCATATGTCCATACATGTAAGGTGTTTGGAACAAAATCACATTTTGCTAGCCACAAAAATGAGAATAAATACATACCAGGGAGGCCATTATCAGTATCTGCCAAAACAGTATTACAAATAAATTCTATATTTACCTACTTGTATGCTTCTTTGTATTAGTCTGCTAGGATTGGTTTAAAAATATTATAGACTATGGTACTTTTACAGCAGAAATTAATTTTTCTATAGCCCAAGAGCAAAGTGCTGGCTAGTTTGGTTTCTCTTGAGGCCTTTCTCCTTGGCTTGTCCAGGGCTCTCTTTTTCTTGTGTCCTAACAGCTTTTTCACCATCAGGTGCATCCCTGGTGTCTTTTTCTTATGTGGATCCTGGTCCTATTAGATCAGAACCTTCCCCTTATGACCTTATTTACCCTTGATTACTTGTTTAAATGATCTTTTCCCAAATATAGTCACATGGGGAGACAGGGCTTCAACAAAAGATCCAGACAGGACTTCAAACATAAAATTTGAGGGGAAGCACAATGCATTTCCTAATAGTCTTTCTTTTCTACAATTAGCGACACATACTTCTTCCCTAACTCTCAAACAATGTGCTCTTCCTTCACTCTGACTCCTGAGAACTTCAACTTTTTTTATTTTTTTCTTCACCTGAAAACTTACCTTCAACTGCTTTTACATATTCACTGCTTGTTCCCATTTAAAGTTGGCTAAGTAGCAATAACAATAGAAGTTGAAATATTCAGAATCAAAACTCAGAATGAAAAGAGATTTCTGGGGTTATAAACAATATTAGAACAATATCAAATAACCACAACTAATTTTTCAAGTTTATTAGAATGAATTTTAGCCTTCCTAGATGAAGAGAGAGTTTTATCATCATTTGTAAGGTAATGACAGGATATTGTGTGTTTTCTTCTTTGGAGAAATTGCCTAAATTTTTGTTATTGTTGTTTAGAATTAGATCAGATATAGGGCTGCCCATCAGTATTTGAATGACATCTAGTGGTTGTAGAAGTTTCTTTCATCTCCAAAAAGATCTTCTTTAAGCTTAGAAAGATCATTCTAATCTGGAAATAAGAAAAAAAGAATGAGCGTTATGTTAGTCATAATGTTTTCAACCTGTGTTTCTTTTGAACTTCTTTCCTCCCACTTCTGCACTGGATTCATTCTAAACAGAGACAGAAAAGATGCAGAAAAAAATTGATAACTGACCCAAAACAGCATATTTATTTGTATTGTGACACTTCTGGGTCTCCCTCTTGAGGTATTAACAATAGAAGTAGTAAAAGAACAGTGTTAACAAATATTCAGTAGGATGATTGTCAGATAAGCAACTAAGTTCCACACCCACATGATCTATGCAATTTTAACACAAGAATAAAATCAAAGTTATCTTTTATGTCTTTGCTTTACATAGAATACAAACAACAGGAAAATGTTTGCAGTGGTTAAGATGGTATGGGTGGTGAGTGGTGGTGGCAATATGTGACATGAGATATGCTCCTTTGGGAATATGACATTTCCCAAGTAAGGAAATATGGGAAGCATTCATAGAACATTGCTAATGGTAAAAGTCAAAATGTCTTTGAACTATATTTTATCACCTTGAAGAAATGTGTGTGTATTTAAGTTGTTAACCTTAAATATCTAATACATTTAGATTCTCTAAAAGAAAATTACATTATTGTTTTGTTTTACTTTTGGAAGAAATTATATCATTTAAAAAATTCCATTAGTTTCTTTATGTCTTTACCATGTGGTGAATAATATATAGAACTTAGACTCTTAACATACCATCTATTATCTTGAAGTTTTCTATGTCCTTTTGAAGCAAATAAAATTTCATTTTGTGAATTCTCATTCTGAAAACCACACAGAGATAAAAGGAATTTCATTTAATTTATAGTTTCAGAGGAGCAATCATGACATATTTGAACATATTGTTTTAGACCACTAAGCCATTTCATTCAGCTAGTATAGTATACTATATTACTGCTCATTTTTTCCTACTGGAACTTAGGAATTTAGAACTTCATAGCAAAAGTAGTTGGGTTCTTTCTCATAGGTCTAAACCATGTTTGAAGGAATGTTAGGACACTTGAATTTATATACCTATGTTAACACAAAATAACCTGTGGGGAAAGGAGTTAAGACCATGCAAGCAGGTTCAATATTTAGCTCTCCCTTTGCAGTAATTCTTCAGCTTGAGCTGAAGTATAGACCATTACTACCTAGAGACAAGATCAGTCCAGATCTACACCACTTGTTTATGTGTTGTGCTCATATATTGAATTTTTGGAGGTGGTTGTTTTCCTGTTCTATTTTTGTACTCTTTTGACTGAATTGTGGTTTTAGAATAGCATTTAAGACTTTGAAGGTCATTCATGCATTTGAGCTTTGTATCACATGTAAAGACTAAGAGAGGAATTCTTGACAGAGTTTATCACCTCTTTTGAGCCAGGATCCAAGAATCCTAATAATACCAAAGGAACAGTTTCCATTCCCAACCCCTAGTGCCATTCTCAACCCCAATATAGGTAGATGGGAAAAGTATCTGATTTCATATTTTCTTTGTTTACTTTTTCCTGGATATATTTAGCAATACCAAAGATCCCAGAAAGGTTTGTAGAGATAAAAGACAATCCATGTCCACCCTTGAGAGACCAGTATTATATCTAATGTGGTTGTATTTTGAACTATTGCTTAAATATTTTCAGGAACATCTTGGGCAAAGAATTTTGTGGCTTATAGATTATTGTCTAGTTTTCTTATTCTCATGGCATATAGGATTCTCCTGAATCTTAGAATCTTTTATAGAGCATAAAAAAAAAGAAGAGCGGGGTAGGAGAGGGGTGTTCAGAGTTTCCATTCAGAGTTTAAAATTTTAACTCCTTCTGTGGCCCAATTTTTTAAAATTCTATAGTTAAATCATCTAAGATTCTTCCCCCTACCCTCCTTTCTTTGAGAATAGTAAACTGACCTTGATCTTGAAGGCAGGCCTCAGTTTGCTGACATAATAAATCCCTGTCTGATTAAGGATAGTATTTGCCAAATAGTATTGTATTGTTTTATTGTTACTTCAATAAGAGTGATACTACACTGACAATCCTTTATAGTTAAATAGATCTAAAGCAAAAGTGCTTGATATTGAGTATTAGAGCTACTCATTTTAGTAAGGTCTTCAAGAGTGAGACAGCTACTAATATGCATCATCTGTGGCCTAGTTCTTTGCCACATTTATTTCAGTGAAAGTTTTATTATCAAAGATTGGTCTCCAAAAAACACTCAAGTTAAGTCCCTCTTTCTAAAGGAATATCAGGAAAGGGGATTGTTTTCTTCCTCTTCCTTTTTTTTTAATCCCCTAGTTGTGGTAATGTTTCTCTAAAAGTTCACTTAGTACAAGTACCAAAGAAATTACCTCATGGTACTAAAGGAGTGCTACCCAGGTACTCTTAATACCATTTCTTTTAGTTTTAATTCTAATTCCTGGCAACAGGTTTCTAAGGATTTGGATAAAATATATAGTTAGACTAAGGAGTGGCTAAAGATGCAAAAGTCAATATTAAAGAGAAGGAATATGGTTATGTGTTACCTTATTGTAATGGTAGCTCTATTACAAGTCAGGTCCATAAGTTAGCAAAGAGGAAGTGAATAAAAAACTAGGAAAATGGAGGGGAAGAAAAGAAGTAAGTTACAGTGTGAAAATCTGTGGTTTCTTGGATCTTAGTCTGTGGGTCTGAGTGGAAGATTTTTTTTTCCTGTGGTTGTCCCTTGGTCCCGGGCCTTTGGTGGGTGCTACCTACTAACAATTGTTTGTTTTTGGAGAATTTCTATGAATGTTCACTTTCAAATACCCCAACTGGAGAGCATTTTAGTTATCAGAGGATAAAATATGGTGTCATTTTTAGCCGGATACATGCATCAGTGATGAAGACTGAGGCACAGGATAGATGTGTAGATCAATGGGTCATAATAAATAGTCAGAAATAGTTCACACATATATATAGTTAATTGAGTTTTCACAATAGTATCAAGATAATTCAATGAGGAAGTCAACAAATCATTCAGGAACAGTTAGATATGTACCAAAATGAATTTTAACAATACCTCAAACAATATTCAAATACTAAGTGGAAATGGGCAATAGATTTGTACACCAAAGAAACAAGCCATCCTTAGAGATCTAAGGATTATAACCTTGTCCTTGTCTCACCTTTACAGTTTTACTAGAATAATACTAGTGACGGATGAGGCATGTACTTGTGACAGCCTCAGTAAGTTTAAAGTTTTCCTTAGCAGCATTGATTAAATGTCGTGACCAATTTTTACTTATTACAGTGTGTAATTTCAGGTAAAAATTTGGAAAGGTTTTTCTAGGTTCTCTAGCATCACTGTACAGGTGTCCTGAGACACAATACATAATACTCACATTATTCACAACCTGGTTTGTTTCAGCATATCTTCTCTGACTATGGTTAATCAACAGCATTCTGTATTATGATCTGGACATTTCCAGTGATTTGGCTTTTGGGATATCATCAAGGAAGGTGAGGATCTTATTGAAGAACGCTGTCTAGTATAATTATCAGCTGGAACATTAGACTCACCTTCCAAGTATTTTTGTCTCCTTGATCCAAACTGTCATTGCTTTTTAATATGTCATTGCTAAGAATTGTGTCACTTGGCCACCTCTTGCATGGAGTGCATTGTAACATTTTCACCTTCTACAGTATTGGTAAGTTGAAATTATATGGTAGTTGAATCAACCCAGTGTTTGTCACATGATCTCTTTTTGTTATGAAAATATGAATTTGCTCTAAAAAACTAGGAAAGGATTTGAGAATAATGTGATTTTCATGTTTGCTAATACATGTAGACACTTACAACATCTACAAGTTGGCTACCTCAGTTTATAATGTGTGTCATGAACCAGAACTATCTATATCTAATTTTATAACTTTCACTCCAATTCCAGATAACCCTCCTTCCACTCTTTTACATTTAAGAAAATATTACTTTTATTAGTTTTATATTTTTAAGTGCCACTGACAACTTATTTGAGTATTGTGATACTAATCACATTTTCTCCATCAGTCTTGTGTTTTTGTTACATGATTTTGCATAGTGAGGATGTTTTGGAACATAAGGTTAATTACAGCAAGAACTGATTGTGCACACATTATGTGGATTTCATTAAAAGCTATGAGATCTTTCCAATCTTTCTTTTTAAATTACTTTTTATTTATATATGACAGCAGAATTCATTACAATTCTTATTATACATATAGAGCACAATTTTTCATATCTCTGGTTTATACAAAGTATATTCACACCATTTGTGTATTTATACATGTACTTTGGATAATAATGTCCATCACATTCCACCATCATTTCTAACCCCATACCTTCTCCCTTCCCCTTCAACCCTTCTGCCCTATCTAGAGTTCATCTATTCCTCCCACACTCTCCCTCCCTACCCCACTATAAATCAGCCTCCTTATATCAGAGAAAATATTAGGCATTTGGTTTTTTAGGATTAGCTAACTTCACTTAGCATTATCTTTTCTAACTCCATCCATTTACCTGCAAATGCCATGATTTTATTCTCTTTTATCGCTGAGTAATATTCCATTGTGTATATATGCCACATTTTTTTTAATCCATTCATCTATTGAAGGGCCTCTGTATTGGTTTCACAGCTTAGCTATTGTGAATTGTGCTGCTATAAACATTGATGTGGCTGTGTCCCTGTAGTATGCTGTTTTTAAGTCCTTTGGGTATAGACCAAGGAGAGGGATCGTTGGGTCAAATGGTGATTCCATTCCCAATTTTCCAAGGAATCTCCATACTGCTTTCCATATTGGCTACAACAATTTGCAGTCCACCAGTAGTGTATGAGTGTACCTTTTTCCCCACATCCTTGCCAACACTTATTTTTGTCTTCATGATAGCTGCCATTCTGACTGGAGTGAGATATAATCTTAGGGTAGTTATGATTTGCATTACTCTAATTGCTTGAGATATGAACATTTTTTTCATATATATGTTGATTGATTGTATATCCTTCTGAGAAGTGTCTGTTCAGGTCCTTGGCCCATTTATTGATTGGGTTATTTGTTTTTTTGGTGTCTAGCTTTTTGAATTCTTTATATACCCTAGTGATTAGTGCTCTATCTGATGTGTGAGGGGTACAGATTTGCTCCCAAGATGTAGGCTCTCTATTCATCTCATATTTTTCACTATTGAAAGCAAAAAATAAAGCTGTATTTCTCTTTTTTAAAATTTATCTTCCCCCTTTATTTGTAGGCAAGGAAGAGCATAAACCTTTTAAAACCAAACCATACTGGCATGATTACATTTGTCCTAATAAAGTACTAAGTGCTCCAAACTGGCAAGTGGATGTTTCAACCAAGAGAAAAGTTTGCATTTTGGTAACCTAAGATTCTTCAGGAAAATCATATGTTCCTAAAACTTAATCGCTGTGTTATTTAGCATAAAGCCCTGAATATCAGAGCTAAATTCACCTACCTACATGTCTGCATATGGAACATATGTACTTTGATATTTATTTCTTAGGTGCTAAACCTACTGGGAGTGACTACATTTTCCTTGAAATCAACAAACTCTAGGGCTTGTTAAATTCTGACAGAAAATGCAGAGGAGTTTCAATGTCATTTTAAAAAACAGTCTTGATTTCTACTGATCATATCCTGAAAGTGCCCTATCTCATCTGAATATCAGTTAAAAAGATATTTAAAATAATACCATATAACTGAATACATTTTCATAATTTGGTTGAACTTGACTATATTTTGCCAGGTTATAGATATAGACTTACCTCAATAATTTCAGAGTTGATATGTTCTCTTATATCTCTAACAAAGAAGTTGTCCAGTGGAGGGGAATTGTGGAGAAAAGTGAACTACTAGATGTTGTCTACATAAAGTCAGACATAATACATTCCTTCTTCAATGAATTTAATTACTGCATATTTCATTTTGTTTGCATAACAATTTATTTAACCTGTTTCTTATTGTTGAACATCTAAGCTTTCCCAAGCTTTTTTTTTAAATTAGTAAATAATATCCTGATCAATCTCTTTGTTGTTTTGCCTTTTTTAAGGTCAATGATTATTCCTTAGATATATCCCAAGAAATATTAAAAAATGTCTATTTTTTTCTTACACCCTTACCAAATCACAGTATCTTGTTTTAATTTGCATTACTTTGATATCCAACTATGTTAAATTTTAAAGTTTTTTTTTTAGTCATTCGTGTTTTTTTCATTTGCAGGAATTCTGTAAAAGAACAGAAAAGACAAATAATCCTGAAATTCCCCTTATCTCTTCTGCCAAACTTGTTTCTTCTAAGGCAATCAAGAAATATTTTTTTTTAATTTTGACATTTTTTTTAATATCTCAATGCCTTTCTTTGTGCTGTCCTTCCTCCAATATCCCTCCTCACTTTGGGAAAATTTGTCCTCAAACTCCAAGGTCTGCTCAAATTGTATTCAGCTCACAGTATTCTATGGCCTCTATCAGCTCACTTATCATGGACTTCTTGGCTTTAGGTTTAGTGAACTTATCTGGAATAGATTTTGGGCTGTTTGATGCAGGTATGTATCCCCTCCCACCTTTGATTTATTAGCATCATGTCTCAAACATATCATGTATACATTACATATTTAAAGTATATTTTAAAACAAGCAATGAGGGGAATATAAGCCAAATTTAATTTGACATTTTATAATTCTAAATAAGATGAGCCTGTGCTTAAAATAGAAAAGAATGATTTGCCTAAAATATATTTAAATTTTAATTTAGTAAGTTTGCTTACATCTTGCCCATTCAAATAAAACATAAATTACCTATATATGTCAGTGGAATTTATGTAATTACACTACTCATTGCCTCTGTCTCTGCTAGACTTTGAACAATTGGAGCAGTGAGAGTGTTATTCTGCAGATGGGTCTGATTGAGATTTTCTCCTTGTGGGTGTTGGTGAAGACTTGATGCCTACTGCTTTGGGAAGGGTTTAATTCTTTTTAGAGCAGAGGATGCCGGGAAAAGTCAGATGTTGACATCTATAAAGCTGATTCTTCAATTCATCCAGTGAATATTTTATAAAACAATAAAGACCCTACTTTCACTTTCTCATCTTTTCTGCTTTCCTATACACATGCACACAGGCATGGTCAAGCCAGCTGAAATCATTACCTCAGGGTTAGGAGAGTTTCCCTTGCATTTTATCCAAAGTATCCTTAGGGCAGCCAAAGAGGTTGCTAAATAGTATAATATTTGAATTTTATGAGATGAACACCTGTTGATTTTAAAGATGTAATTTTCTAGCTCATTGGATGAATAGAAAGAGGACCTTGCTCTGGGTCCTGAGTTTGGCATATGGAACCCTGACTTTCTTTTTTACCTCCCCAGGGCTGTGACTTCAGTGTTTTTTTTGTTTGTTTGTTTTGTTTTGTTTTTGTTTGTTTGTTTTTTACTTTACTAATGTTGGACTGCATTTTTAGAGTATACACACTTGAACCTGTGAAATAAAACAGAGTTAAAGCTGAGATTCTCTCATCTTTAAAGGATTTTTCCTGACTAAACAGAATGCATGAAATGTCGATACTATTTCTCCAAACACACATTAAGCCTGATTTTATTGGTGAAAACATTTCAAATGCCTCTCTTTAGTTAAGAGTATCAATACTTTCAAATAAAGTGTCTTTTTGAGTAGCCCAACTATCTGAAAGTTATTCTAGACTATAAACACAGTTTTTATTACTTGAAATTTCCTCTACTTCTTCCAATTACCAGATCCTATTGTTTTTTAACTATGTCAACTATGTAGGAAAACCTTAAGCACATAGTTGTAGGTGAAACTTCATTTGGGATGAGATCTCCCAGCCAAATGTAAAGAGAGAAATCCCATGATGAAAAATGGGGTTTTAGAACACATGAACACTTAATGGATAAATAGGAAGTAGAAATGGAGAACTCTAAGATAGAGTCACCAGAAAGTTAGAACAAAAGACAGATTTATAAAAACTGGAGAGGAGTAGTTAATAATGCCCAGAGTATTTTATATTTTAGTAAATTTTTTTTATTTACCCCTGTTTCTAAATGAAGTTCGTTAGTTTATCAAGCAATGTGTTTTAATGAGATTTTCACAAAATACTCGACTAGTTGGAAATGCCACAAAATTATTTATTTTTCCCTCTTTGATTCTTAGAATCTGAACTACTTAATGCTAGCTAGTATGTAGGATGAAAATGCAACCATGCTGCGCCAGGCCACAGCATCCTGGAAGAGGGTGTTATCGACATGGATTATTAGAAATGAACAATATTTCCTTGACTCTCACTTTCATCTGCTGTTTTGAGACTTGCTTGCACTCTAAGTTTTTCTTACTAGTATCTGAGAATTATGCTGGGTAACATTTTTATGTTCTCTAACAAGTTCTCAATATCCACAGATTTCCACGGCCCTTATTACTCATGCTGTCTCCTCCCTGTGTTCCCAGAAACAATGCTCTCAGGAAATCCTGCTGCTGCAGGTACTGTTAGCTGTGTACTACATCCCATTACCCATGGGGCTAGGGTACAGGTGAGTCCTGTATTCCAAAATGTTAGAAAGTCATTGGCAAGTCTTTCTATTACCTTAATATTATTTCCCCCCAGTGTTTACATCCTAAAGAATTGGCTTAAAATTCAACAACTTACAAAGTTCTTTTTCTAAAAAGATAAAATAGCTTTTTAAGTATTTTTAAAGTTTCTAATTTGTATTCATTACATTGATTTAGAAGACTAATTCAGTTAGGATTAGTCTCTTCACTGTATTTACTATCACACTGAGGACCAACCGTGTTGACCAACCTAGTTGTCTTTGTTGGGCCAAGGCTGTGAACTTGATTTTCATACTCAATCTATGATCTTATACACTGTGGCAATCTTTCTTCCCATCATATAGCCACTGCCCTAAACATGGTTTAAATTTCATATCTAATATTAGTAGTCTTCCATACTACTTCACACCAGAGGGCACTTTTTTTCAGGTAGTTTACTTGTCAGTAAAACACATGTCTAAGAAAGCTATAGAGAAATAAAGGAAAGGGAAAACAGTGATTTCATGCCAAATGTCCTGGACTCATGTAAATTTGCCTAACTTGCTCAACAGAAACCTGTCCTGATTATATGCTTTGAGACTCACCTCTATGTATGTCAATCCCATATAGAGCCATTTTCTTCAAAATATCATTTATATTTTAGTTTATGAGAGACAGTTAATTAAGGAAAATTATATATATTATGTATTATAATTCTAGGTTTTAGTAATTCTTACTCTGAGTAAAAAGTAACATTTCTATTATATTTAGTAGTTCTTCAGAGTCTACAAAAAGTATTTTCACATTTAATTCCTCTTGTTTGCCATTTTTCTTACTGTGTATTAGGTCCTATGCAAAAAAAAAAAAAAAATCTATCATGATATTTTTTAAAAAGTTACCTGAGATGCTGAATAAAACTAGATTGAAAAGTTCTCTGCATCCACAAGAAACTTAGTAGTTGCTTAAGAAGAGCACACTAAGAATTAGCTAGTTATATGATAAACTGTGTTGTTTCCCCAAGTTAATTAGTTTTATCAGACTATTCGGATAGTACGTCAGAAAACAAAGTTGCCTCAAACTTTATCATTGCTTTTCAGGTACTTGAAAATTGAAAAGTAGAGAATATGTTCAGGGAAAGAACAAGAGAATTCCTGTAGAAATAAGGGGTGAAAGGTGGGGAAATTGAATAAAAGGAATTTTAAAATATATGCAAATCTGTGTTTTAATTGGCTTTTTTAAGAAAATACAATGTAAAGCAGCCATTAGCAAATCTCATATTGGGCAAAGTATAAAATAGCACATTGAATGTTAAGACTCAAACTTATTTTAATTCTGAGGGGGAAAAAGAGCTGGAAATAAGGAACTTTGCATGAAGGATGATGATGATGATGATTTTGTGGAATAACTCTAATCTTTTGCTATTTTGGAAGTATATCTTCATATACATATAATAATCATCTTATTTTTATCCAGTTTTATATTGAAGTCAGAACATAAAACTTTGAAGCTGACTAGTGAAGTGACTGTTTTAGTTACAACATTTTCTCTTTTAACTCATCAGAAAAGATTTTAATAGATTTTCTTCCAAGATAGGCAAGCACTTGTAGAGGCAAAGTAAAGTGCTGGTATGCAATTTCAGAAATCTGTTGACTACTTGTTTCCATGTGTGTTCCAGGAAATTCACATTTGGATTTCAGTACAATTTAGAGTTATCGTGGTGCTATCCAACACTCTTTTGGATGGGAATTTGCTTGATACCAACATAAGACTTGCCAAAACTCAGCAGGCCAAATCCTAGTTCTGGAATATGTGGGAACCAAGAAATCAGCAGTTAAATGATGAGGGCTGTATCACTTTCAGTTCCTCTAAGGAAACAAATTTTACCTAATCGTCTAAAAGGTCATTTTGAATATAACAGATAATCTTTTAAAAATGAAATGTCTCTTTTGTGGCATATTTTAGCCCATTGTAACATTTAATTATGAAATATACTATTACATTTCTTCTGATTATTGGCTGAAATGTTTCAGCTTTTCAGACTTTATTATAGCTGGCTAGACATGTACAATTATGCTTACATTTAGAAATGAAAACACACTAGTATTCACTGTATGCATTAAACCAAGTTAGGAATTTATTTTATGGCTAATCTTTGTCAAAACTGCCCTGGTTAAAGTGATTAGATTGACATTAAACTCTTTGTTGAATACAGAGCTTCTCATTCTCTTCTAAAACATCATTATTAACTTGGCAAAACAATAGTGTGATAAAATTACAATAAATATAATAAAACAGTATGCTCTAACCCATAGTAGACCCACAAATGCCTCTTTTGATTCCTGAGAATAAATGATAGAATCCAAGTGCCTGAAGGGACACCAAAGATCAATGATCAAGTAAGCAAGTCTTAGCAAAGGTAAAGCCAAGCCATTCAGTGTGAATTGCTATCTATTCCACTTTTCTTTCTTTTTTTTTTTCCTAGTACTGGAGATTGAACCCAGGGGTGCTTTACTACTGAGGTACATTTTCAGCTCTTTTTATTTTTCTTTTGAGACAGGGTCTTGCTAAATTTCCCAGCTGGACTTGAACTTGCAATCCTCTTGCCTCAGACTCCCAAATTGCAGAAATTACAGGCATGTGCCACCATGTCTGGCTCTATTCCATTCTTAAAGAATCAGATTACATGCCCTCCCTTTCCAGTCTGTTTCAATGCCTAACCACATAGTTTAAAATTATAGGATAATCTTAATTTTGGCCTGCTTTGCTAACTTTTAAAGTATTTTGCTAATGTTTTAAAACTCTTTCATCTTGTCATGGTGTAGAATGATTGGTTAACATTCTCCACATAACAGTCTTGCATGCTAAGAGAGTAGGTAAACCATCCCAACTTTTTGAGAAATTGTAATAAGAATTGTTTTCTCTCTTTTTAATAATATTTGTAAAGGGGGGAAAATAAATTTTGATAAAGTTCTTAAACAAAAGTGTGAAAATGGCAAGTAAATTTTCTTATCTTGACATAAATCTATATTATTTATGCTAGTTTTTTGTAATAATAAATGTTTAACCTCTCAGTCATTATGATTGAGATCTTTTATTTTCTGGTGTTCTGCTAGACTTTATCCATCTTAAACCTGTTTATTTGGAGGGTAACATTCCAGATGCTTTTGTAAAACTGTGATTCATCAGTATCCCATATGTCTTGTTGAATTAGGTTATTTAAGACTCATACCTTGCTGAGTAAAGACTAGAGAAAAATAGAGGTATTGGATTAGGCAGATGGGAGTGAAGGGAATGGAGATGGTATGGGGGTAAGAAGGATAGTAGAATGAATCAGACATGAATACCCTATGTACATATATGATTACACAATGAGTATGAACCTACATCATGTACAACCAGAAGAATGAGAGATGATACTCCATTTATGTGGGATGTGTCAAAATGCATTCTACTGTCCTGTATAACTAATTAGAACAAATTTTTAAAAAGGTACACTGGTATCTTTATGAGTCCTAAGATTCATTACTTGTATAATTAATTTCCTAAGCTAACTATTATTATTTTAATTTTACTACTTAAAAATAATAAAATGAGAGGCTGAGTCACTAGCTCAGTGTTAAGTCTTATTAGACCAAATTTTATGAAAATCTTTGGACCAGTCCTCTTCCCACAAGACCACACTGCTAATATTTTTTTTATTAGTATAGATAAAACTTTAGACTATAAATGTTCCATTTTCTGTTCTTAAAAAAAGTGTCCTAACAAATGCAGTGCAAATTTTTATAGCTATTATGCTATCATTGACAAGATTATGTACAATCAATTAAAATGATTTCCCTTGGGACCAACCATCATATTATTCAGAGTTTGGTGTGGGTGAGAATACTTACAATGATATAGGGAAAGTATTTTCTGACAACAAAGTGATTTGATATGTTTTCTATATTTTTCCCCCTACCAACTAGATTTACTGGGTAATATAGATATATACCTGTCTAAAATCAGAAAGGTCTACTAATTGCCTTTAAAAGACTTAATCCAGGTTTTATAAAACTAATTAATTAAGGGAAAGATAGTTTTAATAAGATGATTTCAATACACCAACTTGGTTTCTAGAATTTTAGTGCTATAAAAAGATACAAGCAATTCCTATTACTTGTATCAATTCCTATTATTATATTTATAAAGAAGATGGGATAGTTTAAGATGATGTGGATCATCATAAATCATGATTCTTTCATCTCAACATCTATGGAATCTATCATACAGTATCTTTTAGGGAGTCCTTTTAAAATTGCTCTAATATACATGATATATACATGATATAGTTATACATGATATAGTTCTAATTAGTTATACAGGATATATTCCCTTCATTCCCCCTTGTCTAATCCAAAGTACTTCTATTCTTCCCTACCCCTTTCCTACCTCCTCCCCCTTAGTGTGAATTAGCATCCACACATCAGAGAAAACATTTGGTCTTTGGTTTTTGGTGATTGGTTTATTTCAGTTAGCATGGTTTTCTTCAGTTCTATCTTTAGTGAGCACTGTGAGCACAACTGTTAGCACTACTGTTTTAATCCAGAAGAATATAACCTGTACAACGTGAATACCAATTAAATACATAATTATTTTAGTTGCATAATTATCCAAAGTAAAAACATGAAAAATATAAGGCCAAGTCATTGCTGGGCTATTAAAAATTTACTGTCCACAAACATTTAAGATGATTGTTATTAGGTTTGCTATAATCTTAGTTCTCCTTTCCAAAATGTTCAGAATAATGTGAATAATTAAATTAAGTTTTCAAATATAAAACATTTTACTTAAAACACATAGGTGGTTGATGAAAGAATTTTTTTCTTTTCAGATAAATTATACAAATATTCAATATGTTATAATATTCTCCCCATCTCAATAATATTAAAGTCATTTCTTTTTGGCTTTCATTATCTCTTAAAAGAACAAATGATGGTGCTTTCATTTGTAGTTACAGATCCCATAGACTTCAAATAATGGAAGTAAAATTTTAATACCATATCTTCCAAGAAGGTTCCAATGAGAATCAGGGGATTTTTGAAAGGTGCATGATAAAGCTTTGATTAATTCTCACTGCCCCTAAAAAAAATACAGTTTATACTACAATATGCTTTGTTCTCCTGAAATATTGTAATACTGGTTCACAGTTCATAGAACTGAAGGAGGTTATAATAAACTCACTTGAAAATACACAATATAGAGATTTTTTTTAAAAGGATGACAGTTTTTAAATCTGAGGACCTTTGTTTCATTTTGTCTACTTCTTGTATTCTCTCCTCTTCTGTCTTGTTCTATCAGTATAATCTCAGTACACTTCAGTTAGTGTCAATGTAAATCAACAAAGTAGTTTCCACAAAGAAATATGTTCCTCATTGTGGACAGCAAAAGCACAAAGTATTGAGCATACAGATTGTTTCACAGTGACATTAACCATATATAATGTTGGTTAAAACCCACTGGAGCTGAATAAACTTGAGTTCTAATGCCAGGCACTTACTATGAATTTGGGCATATTGCTTAACTTTCATAATCCTCAAATTCTCAAAAATTGTAATTAATAAAAGATGTTATTTGATTTCAAATATATTTCTTCATTCATTCGTTATTTCATAAATATTTATCTAGCACACACTATGTGTCATGTACAGCAGCACTATCAGAAAACTGAAGACAAATAAGTTAGCTAAAAATTACCTGCCTTCATTGGGTTATAATCTAGTAAGTGAATACAGGCAAGAAATAATAATAAGAAGAAATAATATTACTAAATTATTATTCATAGTTTTTATTATTTATAATTATTATATTATTTGTAGTCTCTCTCTCTCTCTCTCTCTCTCTCTCTCTCACACACACACACACACACACACACACACACGTACTTGCATACTTGGAAAATGAAGTTCCAAAGAGATAATTATATAAAACAAATAATCCAGTTATCAGAACATAATGAATATTCAATGCTACCTTCAGCAACTTAGTGAGGCCTTGAGAAACTTAGAGAAACCCTGTTTCAAAATAAAAAACCTAGTCAGAGGACCAAAAAGAAAAAATAAGTTAAAAGGTGAAGTTTACAGGACTTATGAAACATCTTTAAGTGAAAACACTCTGGAATAACCAATTGATCCAAGTTAAAATCAAAGGAAAGGAACATTAAAAAAATACTATTAAATAAATGAAAATGGAAACAAAACACACCAAATTTTAGAACACAGCAATAGCAGATCTAATAGAGAAATTTATCATGATAAATGTCTATGTGAAAAGAAAGATTTCATATGAATAAATTCACTTTATACTTCAAGTAATTAGAAGAACAAGTCCAAAATTCACAAACTGAATAAAATAATAAAAATCATGACAGAAATAAATGGAATAGACTAGAAAAATAATGAAAAGAGCAATAGATCAAGGTTAGTTTTTGAAAAGATCAATAAAGTTAACAAACCTTTAGCTAGAATAACAAAGAACAGAAAAAAGACTCAAATCAAGTCAGAAGGGGGAAAGGAGACATTTAAAATGATAGCAAAGAAATAATAAGAGTCACCAGGTGTGGTGGCACACTATTATAATCTCAGGGGCTCGGGAGGCTGAGGCAGGAGGATCACATGTTCAAAGTCACTCTCAGCAAAATCAAAGCGCTATCAGTGAGCAACTCAGCTATGCAACTCAGTGAGACCCTTTTGCCGCAGTCCGGTGCAGCAAAATAACGGGGGGTGATGAGCAACTTGTGTACATTGATACAGCAGGAGTGGGAGCCATTTATGGTAGGACAGTAGGGGTATATATACATAATTACACACAGCTTATCTTAATTAACATAAACTAGATACAGCAGTCAACCAATAAGGAATCTCCACACTTAGTGGCTCACTTAACGGCTCATCTCAGATTTGGAGATGAATAAGAAGGACAAAGAAGATTTCCTTTTCTAGCACAAGACACAAATGCAGTCACTAGTTTCTGATAGCAATCTGAGGAATTATGTCTACTTGCTCTATCTTAAAGGCAAGAGACATTATGAGGTGATTAATATCATCCTTAGAATCTATTTAACCATTAATTTTCCTAAAATTCTTCCTTTTTAAATTTTATTTCTGCCACCTTGAGTATTTGCTCCCTGAATACACATATAGAAAGAAGAGCTCAAGGAAAAGAGTCTCCTGAATATGGGCTCTGGGAAGAGAGTAATGGGAGCAAACCCAAACCCCTTCTAAAGGGTAATAAGGAAAATGATCCTAAACAAAACAAAAAGCAAATATGAACAAAATGGCAGCAGGCTCTCTTTGTTGGCCACTTTCTCTGCACCAGCCATCAGGTGAGAACTACACACTATGTTCTCATTTACTCTTCAACTCATGCAAGTGAGAGAGGTTTTATAAATGCCTTCTGTCAGTTTAGCTCCAAAATTGCTTTGGTCCCAATTGCTATGCCTGTTACAGCCCATGTGCTTCATCTCTTTGCTTTGTCCCCAACTCTACAAAACTGCCTCTTCATTAACTTGTTGGAATTTAAACACCTTGGAAAGCAGGGCCTTATCTTAACTCCTTCTGATCCTTAATTCTAGGTATGGGATTTAAATTTAGGATTGTTACTCCATAGTAGAAAATTTCTCAACTTTTTATTTCACTCTGCACTGTTCAAACCTGGATTATATTTGGCATTGATAAACAACAATAGGTTAAGTGAACATCAACCTATTGGCTCAAAAACAAAGTTTCTTAAGTGAAATTGAAGTGGAATTTTTGAGCACTTAAATAAACTTCAATCAGAACTTACAAGGACCATATAATGTTAAAATGAACTCAAAAATTTATAGATTAAGAGCAAAAAAATTATTTTTGGAAAGGGTAAAGATGGTTCTTTAGTGACATTTAATCCATATTATAATCTGAATTCTGAGAATGATTAAGACTTTGTGATGGTTAATTTTATATGTTAACATGTCTGAGCTATGATGCTCAGATATTTGGCCAAATATTACTCTGGTAATTACTCTGGTGTTTTGGGGTGAGGTTTACTTTTGAATCCGGGACTTTTAATTAAATAGATTGCGTTCTGTAATGGAGCGAGACCTCACCTTGTCAACTGAATGCAACTGAAAGCAACAAAAAATCCACCTCTCCCAGACAAGAGGGAACTGTCCAGTGAACTACCTTTGGATTTCATCTACAACATTGATTCTTCGTGGGAGTGCCTTTGGACTCAAACTAGGACACTTTCCTGTATCTCTAGCACCTCCCAGCCAACCCTGCCCAATCCTGTGAGCCAATAGCTGACAGGCAAGTGCAGGGAAGAAGCAGAGGCCCTGCAGGGGGTGAGTGTGCTACTGGCTGCCAGCCCCTGGTCAAAGCCCAGGACCGGCTTCTGAGTTTAGAGGCAGGAAGGGATGGTTGGTATTGGTGGAGCCCCAGGAACCTCGCGCTGTGAGGAATTCTGAGCGCTTGGGTCATAATTGACCCTAGCAACGCTGGAGGACATTCTGGGCAGAGAAGTGGACGGTGATGGACGCGGTTTTCGGAGCTGGTCCGATGGATCACTGAAGTGGCGGCGATGTCGTCCTGGCTTGGAGGCCTGGGCTCAGGCTTGGGCCACTTCTTGGGTCAGGTGGGGAGCAGCTTGGCTTCCCTCACTGGCCATATCTCCAGCTTCACCAGGGAAATGCTTCTGGATGACTTAGGAGACCTAGAAGCAGCTTTACATCATTGTTGGGGAAAGGAAATGGAAACTACTGATTCCACACTAAGATGTGAGAATGAAAGACTGAAAAAGTATTGTACTGATCTGGAAGAAAAGCATGAAGCATCACAGCTGCAAATAAACCATCAGTCTGTAAGTTACCAAAATCAACTGCAACAGAAAGAGGTAGAGATCAGCCATCTTAAAGCAAGACAGACTGTACTGCAAAATCAAGTGTTTCAACTACAGGCAGCTGCTCCATGGGTACCTTCAGGAGCTTGTGGTGTACCAACAACAACTGCTCTGGCTCCATTCGGTTCCGGGATCAGTAGTCATTTTTCAGCCTTTCGTGATGATGACATGGATTTTAGTGACACAGTTTTATCACAACAAGAAACAAGCAGATTGTCAATTAAAGTTGCAAGATATGAATCTGAAGTTGATCATTCGAGGCAGATTGCTGAGGCTCAGGGAAAATATCATTCTGACACAAGTGAAATCTGCAAAGTACAAAATACTATCAAGACTCTTCAACCAAACCAAAGTCCAGACATAGATGATCATCAGCATGAAATGTCAGTTTTGGAGCAGAGTTCTACTGTGGCAGAAAAGGGAAAAATCCTTCCTCAGAGTTCAGCAGTGGAAGAAGTGTTCAGGCTAAAACAAGCCCTGGCTGATGCTGAGAAGGAAATCATGAGACTAAATGGCTTAAACCAGGATAACCGTCTTGCTGAAGACAATCTGAAACTTAAAATGCATGTTGAAGCTTTAGAAAAAGAGAAGTCATCATTGAGTCAAGAAAAAGAGGAACTTCAGATGTCACTGTCAAAATTGAGCTGTGACCATCAAGTCATGAAAAACAGAGCTTCAACAGACATGAATTTGAATGTACAATTACTAGACTTACAAGTTCGCTTGAAGGCAAAGGAGGAAGAACTGCATGAGACTATCAATGAAAAGAAAATGCTGATAGCTGAGTTAGAAGAACTGGATCATCAGAATCAGGAAGCTACAAAGCACATGATTTTGATAAAAGATGAGCTATCAAAACAACAAAATGAAGGAGACCTTGTCATCAAGAAGTTGGAACAAGAACTAGATGATGAAAAAAAGAGAGTTCATCAACTTGAGGATGATCAAATGAACATATCCCAAGAGTTGCATGTGCAGAAGGAGAAGTTAACTGGGAATGCACAGAGCCTCAGTGATTTGCATTTAACCAAGCAGAAGCTTGAAGGTAAAGTAGAAGATTTAGTAGATCAGCTAAATCAGTCACAAAAAAATAGTTTAAACATCCAGCAGGAAAACCTTGGGCTTAAGGATCACATTAGACAAATTGAAGATGAGCTGTCTGGATTTAAGAGTAAGTACCGAAGTTCTCTGAATGAAGACTCTAACAGTCATTGTAAGGATGACATGCTTAAAGAACGGGAAGCTGAAATTAGCAACTTAAGGCAAAATCTTTCTGAAGTAGAACAGCTCAATGAAAATTTAAAGAAAGTTGCTATTGATCTCAAAACAGAAAATGAAATGTTGATTTTAGCACGTGAAGATGTAAGGCGTAAGTTGGAAGAATCTATTGCTGCTAACAATCAAATCTCTCAAGAAAAAGACACTATCATGGAGACTCTAAAAAGAGACAAAGAAGAGATAGAAGCCAAACTTCACCAGGCAGAAAAAAGACTGTTGGAAGAAGCAAATAATCATAGGCAGACTATTCAGGAACTCTCCAATGCACATAATTTGAATACCTCTGCCTTACAGCTGAAACATGAGTGTGTAGTGCAACTCAATCAAGAGAAGGACTTTGAAATAGCAGGACTCAAAAGGAATATTGAGCAAATGACTGCTGATGAAAAAGAAACTGAGGAAATTTTGGCATCTTATGTAGAAGAACAGGAGCAATTGATACAAGTCATAAATGAGAAAGAAGTTTTTATTGAAAAACTCGAAGAAAAAAGTTCAGAACTACAAAAGGATTTAGATAAGTGTTCTCAGGCCTTAAGAGAAAATGAAACTTTAAGGCAAGTCATTGAAAGAAAGGACAGAAATCTTACCTACATGAAAGCAGAAAACAACTATCTGCAATTAGAACTGGAAACACTTAGGGAACAGCAAAATCAAGCTGTACCAGTGGCTGAGCCTAAAGCTCTTGATGCTATCACAGAACTAGAATTGGAGGTATCTCAACTGAATATAGTCAAAAATCATCTGGAAGATGAAATTAAAGACCATCTGAATGTAATTGAAAATCAAAAACAGCGTAAAATGCAACTACTTCAGTCTTTACAGGAGCAGAAGGAGGAAATGGATGAATTTAAGTACCAATATGAGCAGATGAATGCTGCGCATAGCCAGTTACTTTTAGACAAAGAGGAGGAGATTAAGAACTTGCAGACAACTATTGAAAAAATAAAAGCCCAGTTGCCTGGAGAAAGAGGAGATGCTCAAACATTGAATTCTGATATTTTTCAAGAGACCAAAGTAAAAATCGTAAGAACAAAAGAGGTTCAATACTTACAGGACCAAGAATTACGCCTAAACCGGGAGCTAGAAAGGCTACGCAGCCATCTCTTGGAATCAGAAGAGTCTTACACCCAGGAAATATTGGCTGCAGAAGACAAAGAGATTCAACTGAGACAGAAAGTCACACTCTTGGAGGATAAGCTAGCTACATCTTCTAAGGCAAGTCATCAAGCCAGTGTGCAGATAGAGTCACTGCAGGAACAGTTGAGTCTGGTCTCTCAACAGAGGGATGAGAATGCACTGCAGCTTTCGCTCTGCCAGGAACGAGTAAGGAAGTTAGCCCTGTCATCAAGTAACCTGCAAAGGGTTCTAGAGCACTTCCAAGAAGAAGAGAAAGCTATGCATTCTGCTGAACTAGCCAAAGAAAAACAGGCGGTAGCTGAATGGAAGAACAAGGCCGAAAAGCTAGAAGGAGAAGTATCATCATTGCAGGAACGTTTGCATGAAGCAAATGCTATGTTGGGTTCTGCTTCCAAACTGAGAGAAGACTTAGATCTCAAGGAAGAACAGATGGAAGAACTGAAAAAACAAAACGAGCTCCGAAAAGAAATGTTGGACCATGCACAACAGAAATTGTCCACTTTGGTCAACAGCACAGAAGGGAAAGTGGACAAGGTCCTCATGAGAAATCTTTTTATTGGTCATTTCAAGACAGCAAAAGGCAAACGTCCTGAAGTATTGCAGTTGATGGGGAGCATTCTAGACATTCCAAAGGACGAAATGGAGCAGTTGCTGCATAAAGATTATGGTGGTGTCAGTAAGTGGATGAGTAGTTGGCTTGGAGGGGCTTCAAAAAGTGTCTCCGACATTCCTTTGAGACCAAATCAACAACCTGTGCTAAATAGTTCTTTTTCAGAACTCTTTGTCAAATTTCTGGAATCGGAATCTCATCCCTCTGTTTCACCACCAAAAGTGTCTGCCCATGTCACGGATTGTCTAGACTCACCAGGAAGGAGAGAACAAGGTGTAAATGTACCAGGAAATGTTAAAGATGGAGCCGAATTAAGAGCTGGAAAAAGCACCAACGGGAATCCACTCTTGGTTCCACGTTCTGCAGCTGTGCCTCTTAGTAACGTAGCTGGAGTTGGACTTGGTGGACCTGGGCATCCTCTTTTTAAACCCATTGCAGATTTCATGCCCACTTTTACACCATTGCTAGTGTCCATGGACAACAGTGCCAGAGTTGGACTCCAGGATCTTCTAAATATTTAGCATTTTAAAGAAACCAGAATCCTTTTTTATGTTTTACAGCATGGCCTTTTGAAAAAGTACTCATGTATTTGTAGACAAAAAGAGAAAGCAAAAAAGCTGGTATATGTAAGTGTATAGCTACTAGGTATTTTATTTTATTTTTTGAGTTCTTGTTGTTGTGATATTTTGCTATAGTACATTTTTAAAAATTGTTTTGTTTTTCATAGCACTTTTTGTTTATAGAATTTTGTTCCAATGTAGCAGTTAATCATCACCAGTCATCAATTCTGATGTAATTTTGTGAGCAACTGTACAGAGCAGCATTCTTGAACCATTAGTTCCAACCTCTTTTTTTAAAAAAGAATAATATTTCTTAAATTTAATGGCATTAAGATAAAAATGATACATGTTATTACAGGAAACAAGAACAATCCAACCCATAAGAAGGAGGTCTCAGATTTAGGGTACATGAAAACCAAATATAATGTTGTAAAAAGTTGAGAATATTTATTTTATCCAAGATAACATTGTACAACTACCAAGGGAAAATTCCAGTGGGGAGGACCTAAACATGAAGCTTAGTGGATAAATTCTAAGATGCTTTGAATCCAAATTCTATGACCCCTATCCATTTTGCTTATTTACATTTCTATACAAAAGTCACTTCACATTAATTCAGTTTTCCAGATGTTAAATATTCCAGAAGGAAGAGTATTTTTATGAGTCAACCCCGAAGTGGGATCACATGATCCATTGCCAATGCAAAAGTTAATTAGTAAGAATGCATCATTAAATATCTGGACTGTTCATCTACATACTATTGGGGGCTCTACAATAATTCTTATAAACACATTTTATAAAACATTAGATCAAAACAAGTTGGGGACAGAAATAAGCTAACAACAGTTTTTGAAAGATGAAAAGCTTAAATAGTAGTAGTTACAAACTTTTGATAAATTAAGGTAAAAGATGAATCAAAAGTTTCTATCTTAAGTAGGTGAAATCAGAGAAGAGAAAAGGCAGATTGCATAGCACATACTTCTCTGACACCTGTAGTCTCTAAAACCACTCAGAACATTTTTATTAAAATTAATTTAAATTAAATTTAATATATTTTTAAATATAAATTATATTATCTTTTAATATAAATTAATCTAATTTAAATTTATTTTATTAATTAGTATTGTTTAAATTTCTTTTATTAATACTATTGTTTGATTTAAATTTATTTTATTAACTGATATTGTTTATTAACTTAAATTATAGTATGATTTATATTTAAAAATTCATTAAATTTCATTTAAATTAATACAATTTAACAAAGTAAATTTAAATAATATAATATAGATTGAATTATTTAATATTTACTCTATAATTTAATATACATGTCAATAAAGTTAATTTTAATAAAAATGTTCTTAGTTGTTTTAGAAATTACAGGTGGCAGTGAAGTATTAGTTATATTATCTTCTTTTTCTCCTCTTTGATTTTACCTAACTTAAGATAGAAACTTTTGGTTTATCTTTTGTTTTACTTTGCAAAAATAAAAAAAGGAAGACAAAACACCCAGTAGCTACACATATCAGCTTTTCCTTTCTTATTTCTAAATTTCACCTTAACATTTACATTATTTTACCAAAATTAAGATGCCATCAGTTGTTAGGCATGAACAAAATCACTGAGACAACAACTGGAAGATGCATCCCAAAGTCAGATTGGCTAAGTATTCAAAACATATAAATATCTGAGAACTGATGACCTCTGATAGTAAAGTTTCCAACCTATGGAAAGTTTCCAAATGCTATGGAAAATGATGACATTTCTTTTTTTGTGTTTTTAAGTTGAGAACCTTCTAAGTACTAAGGTACGTTATCAGAAATTGTATGTAACTCAAGTCTTGAAATTTCTTATTTTTCCTGTACTATAGAAAAAGGGACTCACAATTCCTTGAGCTCTGCTAGCATTTTAGTGACAGGAAAAAATTCAATGATGCATAGTTTTTTGTTTGCATTCAATGTCTACCGATCTTACATACTTTGGGAAGGGTCACAAGCCACAGACCTTATGCCTTCTGCTCTATTTCGAAGCTTCCAGCATCAGTTGCAAGAATTCTAGAAAACACTGGGAATACTCTATGGTACAAAATGCACAATTAATTTTTTTTGAAACCATCCCTAAGACATGAGTCATTAGGTGACTTTCTTGTTTTATGTAAATTTACTGAATTATTATTAAGTGATAACATGTTAAGCCAAAATGAAAAATGAAAGCAAATGCTTCACATCAGAGCAAGGAAGAAGGAAGAAAGTATGATGTGTGGTAAAATGCATGAACATGCAGATATTATCCAGCCTTCTGAAGTCCAATTTTCTCTCTTTATAATTTATCTTTTGGAGGTTACATTCTTGCATGATATGCATGGAACAACTTTTGGGGGGATACAATCAGAAATTCAGCACTAAAATCTGCCTTCCTGCAACATCACATGGCTTATTCCTGAGAAGGATATCAAAGTATATATTTTGCTTTGACTTGCCAAATTACTTGGAATCTTCTTCCAATAGACTTCACATGGTTGGGAAAAGCAGAGTTCAGATTTGTCAGGAGAGATTTTTATATATTCTGCTCACTCCATTGTGTCTAGGTGAGCCTTTGGGTTTCAATGCCTGGAAACACACTTCTTATATTTCAGAATTGAAGAGCTCTTGGAAACAGCGACCTCACTGCATTCTTGAGAAAAATATGTTCTACAGGTAGCCAGAAAATTACAAAGATTAATATAGATTCAAGATTTTTAAGACAGGGGTTTAATGGAGAAAAACAGCAAGAGAGCCTTAGAAATTTCATACTCCCTGCCTTCTTAGGAAAAGCTTCTATGTTGTAAAGAAGATAACACCAAACAGAAAAGTTCCTAAGAAAATATTGTGCTTTCAGTTTCATTGTCTCATAAATTTTATTAAAGTTTCATTAAAGACCCTGAATTTGCTAGCCTTTTTATTAAATACTTATTTGAGATATTCTATTAATGTCTATCTCTGGATTTTATTTGGTCTCACATTAATGTCGCTCCCTGTGACAAAGGGTACATGGAGGCAGGCAGGATCAGCCTGTCCTTTCCGAGGCACCAGCTGTTGGAACCACCCTCTGACAGAGGTAGTGAAGCACACTAGCGTCTCCTGGGCTGAGCTAGAGGGTAAGTATCTCAACCTGGCCTGCCACCCAACCTGGCCCACAATTACACTGAGTCTGGAGATAAGTCAACCAAGAAGGTGCAACAATCTCAACTTTATTTTGTCAGGGACAAGTTTATATAGTGATAGAAGGAGGGAGTAGGAAGAGACAGTAGGAAGAACGAATAAGGGGCAGGTACGTCACTATCACTAAGGGGCCTAGGAAGATTTCAGATTAAACCATTAGGCAGCACTAAGGTCAAAAGCTCATGCAGAGGCTAAAAGCCTGCGAACACCAATCCAGCCAGGTCATGTATACGGAAATGCTCTGGAAAAACCCATGAGGCCACCTCAGCCACCAACCAATAATAGCCTCGGTCCCAAGAGAGGTAAAAGGTTCCAACAATTAAAATGTATATACTTTTTATGAGCACAGATGAAATAGTATTTGAGATGATTTATTGCAAACCTTTAGTGCCACAGTCCGGCTGCAGCAAAATAACCCGAGTGTGAGGAGCAACTTGTGTACATTGATACAGCAGGTGTGGGAGCTGTTTATTGTAGGACAGGAGGGGTATATATACGTTCCACACAGCTTATCTTAACATAAACTAGATACAGCAGTCAACCAATAAGGAATCTCCACACTTAATGGCTCCCTGGCGTTACTTCACAAACCACTCCCTCTGGCAAAATGCCAGGCGCCATCCTGACTTGTTTACAGACCCTAACACCCTTTCTCTAAATAAAATACAAAATAGAGCTGGGAATGTGGCTCAGTGGTTGAGTGCCCCTGTGTTCAATCCCTGGTACCTCCCCCACATACAAAAAAAAGAAAAAAATCATAAGATATTACCATAAACAAATGTGCTCCAACAATCCAATTTAACCTAAAATAAGTGAATAAGTTCCTTGAGGCATACAATCTACAAAGATTAAACCATGAAGGCATAGAAAATCTCAACAGAACTACAACTGGTATGGAGATTGATTCAGTAAACAAAACCCATGCAACAAAGATAATCACAGAACCTGCTGACCTCACTGGTAAATGCTACCAAACATTTCAAGAGGAATTATATGCTCCCAAAATTAAGGAGAAAAAAAACTTATAAACATGTTTCTGAGGCTATTAATGCCCTGATAAAAAACTAGAAAACTTTTTAAAAAATAGAAAATTACAGGCCAATATTCCCATTACAATAGATACAAAAATCCTCAACAAAATGCTAGCAACTGAATTCAATACCACACTAAAAGGATCAAGTGATATTTACCCTGGGATAAAAATATGGTTCAACATACACAAATCAATAAATTTGATACAGTAAATCAAAATAAGAAAGATTTTAAATATCATATAATGATTTGTATAGAAGAAAAAACATCTAATAAAATGCAGCCTTTCATGATCTTCATTTGACATCGTTTAATGCTTTGTAAAACTCTCAAGACACAAGTATAAAAGGAAATATATCTAACCTTAAAAAAAAAAAGCCATATAAGACAAGAGCTAACATCATACTCAATGGTGAGAAGATGGAAAGTTTTCCTTTAAGATCAGGAACAAGACAAGGATGCCCACTCTTGCTATCTGTTTTCATTATAGGATAGAAGTCCTGCCCAGAAACTAGGAACAGCAAACAAACAAAAAGCATCCAAAGGATGACGTTAAACAGTCTCTATTTGTAGATGCAAAAAAAAAAAAAAGTGCTAGAGTTATTAATCAAATTCAGTAAAGATGCAGAACACAAAATCAACATACAAAAATCAGTTCTTAGATAATATCATGTTAAGTGAAACAAGCCAATCTCCCAAAGCCACAGGCCCAATTTCTCATATTCTCTCTGATATGTGAATGCTGACTCACAATAGGTGGTAGGGAGGTTTCACCAGATTGGACAGAAGAGAGTGGGAAGAAGAAAGGAGGGAGGATGGGAATTAGAAAGGTATGAATGAATGTATCAAACATAACTTTCCAATGTTCATATATGAGTTCATGACCAGTGTAACTCCACATCATATACAACCACAAAAATGGGAAGTTACACTCCATGTATGTATGATCTGTCAAAATAAATCCTACTGTCATGTTTTTTAAATTTGTTACATGGTTTTATATTTGTTATATAAATAAGTTACTTTTCTATATATTAACGATGAAATATTTAAAAGGAAATCAAGAAAACCATCTTACTTGCAATAGCTACCCCCCCCCCCCAAAAAAAAAGACTTTTGAAATAAATCTAACCAAGGAGGTGAGATCTGTACACTAAAAACTCTAAGACACTGATGTAAATGAGATACAAATGAATGAAAATATATTCTTTATTTGTGGATCAGTTTGAATTATATTGTTACAGTATCCATATTGCCTTAAGTGATCTATAGATTCAATGTAAACCCTAGCAAAATTTTAATGACACTTCATTCAGAAATAGAAAGGCTTCTTCAACAAATGGTTCTGGGAAAACTGGAAATCCATATGTAGCAAATGAAATTAAACCCCTATTTCTCAGCCAGCACAAAACTCAAGTGGATCAAGGACCTTGACATTAGACCAGAGACCCTGCACTTACTAGAAGAAAAAGTAGGCCCAAATCTCCACCATGTTGGCTTAGGAACTGGCTTCTTTAACAAGATTCCTAAAGCACAAGAAGTAAAATTAAGAATCAACAAATGGGATGGTCAACAAAAACATGAAAAAATGTTCAGCATCTCAAGTAACTGGAAAATGCAAATCAAAACTACACTATATAAAACTACATCTCACTCCAGTCAGAATGGCAATTATCAAGAATACAAGCAAAAATAAATGTTGATGAGCATGTGAGGAAAAATGTATGCTCATATATTGCTGGTGGAACTGCAAATTGGTGCAACAACTCTGAAAAACACTATGGAGATTCCTCAGAAAACTAGGAATGGATCCACCCTTTGATCCAGTTCTCCCCCTCCTTGGTTTATACCCACAGGACTTAAAATCAGCATAGGATAGTGACATAGCCACATCAATGTTTATAACAGCTAAGTCACAATAGTTAAATTATGGAACCAAACTAGATACCCTTCAACAGATAAATGGATAAATAAAATGTGGTATGTATACACAATGAAGTATTACTCAGGCAAAAAAAAAAGAATAAAATTTTGGCATTTGCCAGTAAATGGATGGAACTGGAGACTATCCTGCTAAGTGAAAGAAGCCAGTCTCAAAAAATCAAAAGCCAAATGTTCTCTCTAATATATGAATACTAACACACAATAAGGGGGGGAATAGAAGTTCATTGGATTTGACAATGGGGAATGAAGGAAAGGGAGGGGGAATGGGAATAGGAAAGACAGTGGAACGAATCAGACATAACTTTCTTATGTTCATATATGAATACATGACCAGTGAAACTCCAAATCACATACAACCTCAAGAATGTGATTCTAATTAGAATAAGTTATACTCCATGTAAGTATAATATGTCAAAATACACTCTATTGACATGTATAAGTAAAAAGAACAAAAACAAAGAGAAAATTCATATGAAACTACAAAATATCCTGAGTGAGTATATCCCATCTCACACATAAAGACAGAAAGACAGACACAGACAGACAGACAGACAGAAAGACACACACACACACACACACACACACACACAGGAATATAATTTAACCTTAAAAATGAAGTAAACTCTCTTATTTGCAAAACATGGATGAACCTAGAGGACATTATTCTAAAGGAAATAAGCCAGACACAGAAAGACAAATACTACATGATCTCACTTATATTTGGAATGTAAAAAAGTCAAATGCAAAATAGAAAAAAAGTATAATGGTGGTTGCCAAGGTCTAGTGGGTGAAGAAAGTGGGGAGATATTGATAAAAAGGTACAACGTTCCAGTTATTTAAGATGAGTAAGTTAAGAATATGTAATATACAGCACAGTGACACTAGTTAATTGCCGCGACGGGCTACGGGAGCCGAGCCCGGCGAGGGACGGCGAGGTTAAGAAATACACAGGACACCAAGGTTCTTCATCCAGGAGGAAGCCAGCGCTTGCTTAGTACTAAGAGTACTAAGTTCCTACTCATTGGCACTTGGAAGTGGATTGCACTTAAATTCCTAATTATCTTTTTTAAATTTATTTTTTATTTGTTCTTATTAGTTAAACATGTCATTAGAATATATATATACACATACATACAGAGAGAGAGAGAGAGAGAGAGAGAGTGTATAACTTCCCATCTTTCTAGTTGTGCATGATGTAAAATTACATAGGTAGTGTATTCATATATGCACATAGAAAGTAATGTCCAATTCAGTATTTTATCTTTTCTATTTCTATTCTCCCTTCCTTCCCTTCATTCAAATTTGTCTAATCCAAAGTAATTTTAATCTTCCCTACCCCACCCTCATTGTGATTTAGCATCTGCATATCAGAAAATACATTTAGCCTTTGGTTTTTTGAGGTTGACTAACTTCACTTAGATGATAGTTTCCAGTTCCATCCACCAGCAAATGCTATAATTTCATTTATTTTTATGGCTGAGTAGTATTCCATTGTGAAAATATCACATTTTCAATATCTATTCATTTGTTGAAGGGGACCTAGGCTGATTCCATAGTCTAGTTATTGTGAATTGAGGTGCTATAAACATTGATGTGGTTGCATCACTGTATAATGCTTATTTAAGTCCTTTGGGTATATGGGTCAAATGGTGGTCCCATTTCAGATTTTCTGAGGAATCTCCATACAGTTTTCCAGAGTGGTTGCACCAATTTGCAGTCCCACCAGCAATGTATTGAGTGTATCATTTTCCCCCACATCCTCACCAGCATTTATTGTTACACGTAATTTTTATTATTGCCATTCTAACTGTAGTGAAATGGAATTTCAGTGTAGTTTTAATTTGCATTTCTCTAACTGATAGAGATGTGAAACATTTGCTCATATATCTGTTGACCATTCATATACTGAAGGTAAAAGGATGGGAAAAAACATATCATAGCAGGGGTTTCTATCCTTGTATCAGATAAAGTAGGCTTCAAGCCAAAGTTAATCAGGAGGGATAAATAAGGACATTTCTGTTCATACTGCTTAAGGGAATTATACATCAACAAGACATAACTATCATAAAAAAATTATGCCCCAAACAATGGAGCATCTATGTACATCAAACAAACCCTTCTCAATTTCAAGAATCAAATAGACCACAACACAATAATACTGGGTGACTTTAATATACCTCTCTCACCACTGGATAGGTCCTCCAAAGAAAAACTTTAAAATAAGCTACAAAACTAAAAAAATACAACTAATAATTTAGAATTAATAGACATATATAGAATATTTCATCCACCAAGGACTGAATACTTTCTTCTCCACAGCACACAGATCTTTCCCTAAAATAGACCATATCTTAGGCTACAAAGCAACTCTTAGCAGATTTTTAAAAAAGAGAGAGAAAATACCTTGCTTTCTATTAGATCATACTGGAATGAAATTATATAATTCTATGATAAGAAAAATAGATAGCAACTATCTAACAACTGGAGAATAAATAATTCACTATTGAATAATAAATGGATAGAGGAAGAAATGCGGTGGGAAAATATCTTAGAAGCAAATAGGAATAAAGATACAACATATCAATATCTCTGGGACACTATGAAGGTAGTTATAAGAGAAAATCTTATAGCATTGGGCTTACTCATTAAAAGAATAGAAAGATTCCAAATGAATAATCTAACATTACATCTTAAGGCCCTAGAAAAAGATGAACAAATAAGTAGAAGACAGAAAATAATTAAAATCAAAGCCAAAATCAGAGAAATTAAGATTAAAAATTTTTCAAAAAAAAATCAATAAAACAAAAAGTTGTTCTTTTGAAAGAATTAACAAAATTGATAAACCCTGAGTCAGGCTAACCAAAAGAAATAGAGTAAAAACTAAAATTGTTCAAATTTAGGAGGAAATAGGAAATATCACCACAGATGCTATGGAATTACAAAGAATAATCAGAGACTATTTTGAAAATCTATACTCCAATATGCTAGAAATTTTAAAACCATTGACAAATTCCTACCCAAATTGAACTACAAGTATTTTAGTAAGCTTTTTCACTGATGTGACTGCAAGACCCCATTAGTGCAATTGCAGAGGTAAAAGGTTTAGTCAGGGGCTCACAGTTTCAGAGGTCTCTATCCATAGACTGCAAGATCCATTCCTTGGGGCTTGAAGTGAGGATGAACATCATGGTTGAAGAGTCTGGCAGAGGGAAGCAATCCACATGATGATCAGAAAGCAGAGAGAGACTCCACTTGCCAAATACAAAACAGATACCTCAAATCAATGCCCTCAATGCCCCACTTCCTCCAGCCACAACCCTCCTGCCTTCCGTTACCACCCAATTAATCTCATCAGGTGATTGATTCACTGATTAGATTAAGGTTCTCATAACTCAATTATTTCTTCTTTCAACTTCTTGCATTGTTTCACACATGAGCTTTTGGGGGACACCTCATATCCAAATCATTTTATGGAGGATATAGAAAATTTAAACACACCAATTTCAAGTACATCATCAAGAACCTACCAACAAAGGGAAGCCCAGGATAGAATGGATTCTCAGAAGAGCTCTATCAGAAGAACTAACACCAATTTTCCTCATATTATTCCATGAAATAGAAATGGAGGAAACTCTTTCAAATACATGTTATGAAGCTGGTATTACCCTGATACCAAAACCAGACAAAGGAATAGCAAGGGAAAAAAAAACTTCAGGCCTACTTCCTTGAAAAAAAAGGTCACTCATACATTACTGATGGGAGTACAAATTGGTGCAACCACTCTGGAAAGAAGTATGGAGATTCCTCAAAAAAACTAGGAATGGATCCTTACTTTGACCCAGCTATCCCATCCTTGGTATATACCCAGAGGATTTTAAATTAGCATAGTGACACAGTCACATGAATGTTTTTAACAGCTCAATTCACAATAGCTAAGCTATGGAACCAAACAAGATGCCCTTCAACAGATGAATGGATAAAGAAAATGTGATACACACACACACAATGGAATATTATTCAGCCATAAAGAAGAATGACTTTTTTTATATTTGCCAGCAAATGGAATAGAACTGTAGACTATCATGGTAAATGAAAGGAGCCAGTTCCCAAAGCCAAATGTTGATTGTTTTTACTGGTGCGTGGAAGCTAACCCACAATAAGGGAGGAAAGGGGAATTAGACAAAGGGAAATGAAGGGAAGGAAGGGGGATAGGAAAAGGAAAGACCAGTGAAATTAATCCAGAATAATTTTCCTATGTACATCTATGAATAGAACTTGGTGAATTCCACCATCATGTACATCTATAAGAATCAGGTCTTGATTAGAATAAGGTATATCATGCATATATAATT
This sequence comes from Callospermophilus lateralis, assembly GCF_048772815.1. Taxonomy (NCBI): domain Eukaryota; kingdom Metazoa; phylum Chordata; class Mammalia; order Rodentia; family Sciuridae; genus Callospermophilus; species Callospermophilus lateralis. The sequence goes on along the minus strand of NC_135310.1, from coordinate 39,372,009 downwards.
GTGTCCAAATGAATTCTACTTTTATGTTCAACTAAAAAAGAACCAATAAAAAGAAGGTCTTACTCTATTTTGATATTTGTAAACCTTTGCCAAGGCACATGCTGTTGGGTTTTAATTTGATTCTCTTACCTTTTATGTAATCTTTAACCCAAGAGTTGACATAATTATTTTTTTAACTACAATTGACAGGAATGGTGGTGGAGCTGCCTCAGCTTATCTGGAATTTATTTGGAATTGAAAAATTATTTCACCATATGTTATTTTTATCAGAACATATTGATCTGTGAAAAATTCCTGGAAATACTTATTTTAAAATACATTTCAACATTTCTGAGTTTCATCATGTGATAAAACTTTAGGGACAATTAGTCTACTTTTAAACTAATAGCCACAAAGATAAACACCCTATTTATAAACCAGCATGAAGTGAATTATTAAACCATGTCAAAAAACCATTTCTAAATTGCCTTATATACCTTCATCATATTCCCTAGGTTCATATGCTTGCACAGTTTGTTAGTGCAACAGAGTTTCAAGCTGAGAGGAATGACATGGAGTGAAGGGCTCTAAGTTCAAAGACTCTTTTACCAACTACAAGATTGCCATAATTTCTGTTCTCATAGATTCCCTTATTTCTAATAAAAGTTTTATTGTCAGTGACTGATCTCAGTTGTGGCTCTATCAATCAAGTGTTTACAGTATTCTCAATCTGTCCTAGGAGTGATTATTGAGAAAGAAAATCAAACTTCAATATTACTAGAATCTATATTCTGTGTATCCAAAAGCCTATCTTTGGTAAATTTCGTGCTTAAATACAAGAATCAGTAATGAAGTCATATTTTGAGACACAAAAACGTATGTTATAGCTTAATTTATAAAGTACATAAATCTATGGAGTGCAAGTTTAAATCAATTAATTCTCTTTGATTTATCATCTCAACCTGATATGTCCAATTTGATAAACTCTTCTATGACCAGAATCTAATAGTTTTTCCTTTCATAGTTATCTTAATAAAAAATCTCAATTACTTTCTGAAAATCTATAATTATTGAATTACAATATATTCCATGATATAAATTAATCTCCCTAAGCCCAGAGCCATAAGCATCTGATAAAATTTTGATGTAGAACTTTTAATTCTTGTTGACTTGGGTAAGTACATCAAATTCTAACTGCCACTTTTTCCTAATCTTTTGCTCTTATGATCTCTCTAATCTTCCTTATTCTTGATTTATACTAGGACTTTCTCCTTCGAACATATGAACTCTGGCATGAATTCTGGCATTTCTTCCTTTCTTCTCTCCTTCCTTTCTTCCTTCCTTCCTTTCTCCCCCATTGAGACAATACTAATTATACATTTGAATACCAAAAAAAAAAAAAAGTAAAAAACACAATACTACTGTATAGTTGGTTGTTCTTTTCTCAGGATCCCAAGCTCAGGAATTCATCAGGATAATGTTGCATCCAATTTTCTCAGTGATGCCCCAAAATGCTCCTCTTCAAGTAGATAGCTCCTTTCTTTCAAAACTAATACCTGATTAGTGACTTAAATTCTCTTAGATTCATTCTCTTACTCTTCAAAAACTTCCTAGCACATCATTTGGTAATCTTTACATTCTAAATGTTTTCAAGTTATCCAGAAGGTTTTTTCACTTTGCAAATAGATATAATTAATGGTGCTTGGTTTAAAAAAGGAAAGTGAGCAGGAAAAAGGGTACAGCATGAACATACTTTACTATCTTATTCTGTATTTCCACAGAGAGTAGAAAGGACTAGACATACCTGGCAGAAGTTTTTAGGTTTGCTACATATAATACAGATAAGAGTTACTGTAGTGTACATCTGCTTAGTTACTTTTTTAAAAATAATAGATTTGTTTGGATATAATTCACAGAGTAACATTAATTCATTATTAAAGTTTCACCATTCAATATTTTTTAGTATACTACTTAGCATATTGTGCAACAAGCACCACCATAATCAAATTTAAAACAGTTCTTTGATTCCAAAAAATAACTTCCAATTAGCAGTTGCTCCCCATTTTCTTCTAACACCCTTCTCTTCCTCACAGCCTTAGCAACCAAAAAAAAAAAAAAAAAAAAAAAAAAAAAAAACAAACCCAGCTTCTATCCCTTTGGATTTACCTATTCTGGATATTTTACAAAATGAAATCATACAAATTGTGGCTCTTTATGATTGATTCCTTTCACTTGAAATATTTTCCATCTTCATTTATGTTATACCATTTATCAGTATTTCATTTTTAAATAAAATTAATTACATTTTAAAGAATAATTTTAGTTTTCTAGGAAAAACAAGAGAATTTGATCAAGAATTCTCATTTACTGCATCCCCATCCTCTCAACAAAATTTCCCTTATGATTAACATTTTTGTATTAGTGTGGGACTTGTGGAACATGTATTAAAATTGGTGAGTCAATATTCATTCTTTGTTATTATCTAAAGTCCAGAATTTACATTAGGTTTCAGTCTTTGTGTTGTAGATTCTCCAGGTTTTAAAAAATGTTCAGATTCATATTCTGCCATTACAACGCCATGCAGAAGAGTTTTACTGTCCAAAAAAATCTAAAATATACTTAGTTCTCACTACATTTATCCTTTAAAAATTTATTCTTTAGGATGATACCAAAAAATTTTATCCTCTTTTCTTTTATCCTACATTATAATAAATTCTTATTGTGCTTCCTCTTTTTTGTGTCCCATATGTACCTCATATCTCTACTCCGACAGGTCTTCTATTGGATTTGGCTTAAACAAATGAATAATATTTATTATGTCTATTGAAGTCTTTAATCACAAACAATAATACTTTCTAATAAGAAAATGTCATGCTAATTTGCAGAGGTTTTACATTTTTTCTCTTTATAAATGTAGTATATTTTATTTTAACTGATTAACCACTAAAATACATTCAGTTACCTCTGGAAAATTAAGAGCTAGATATAGAACTTTTGTGTATCCCCAAGTTCTCTGCTTTATCCTGTACAAAATGGGAAATAAATGACTACACATAAAAGTGACAGTAAATGATCTGAGACTTTATTTGAAGTTAAGCTGAAATCATTTGATCATTAGCATGCTCTTATTGAAAAGCTTGGTCTGGGATGAAATAAAAACAGATGAGATGTCCTAAACCAAATACCTTTCTACTAACTTGATATTAACTTCCTGTTGATTTCAAAGTCATTCCATTTTTTAAGAGGTAAAGAAGAAATATAGAAACTAAAATAATGTAGTATAGTGTAGAAAAAAATGGAATAAGAAGCAATTAAAGAATTTAAAACATAAATACCAAAGTTCATCTAAGAAGCAATACTGAAGAGATTATGACTTTTACACAACAAAAAGACTCAGAGACTATTATATAACTGTCCTCAAGATATTAAACTAAGAATGATAATGTGTGTGTGTTTCATTTTCATTGGGAGAAAAAAGGATAAGAGAAATATATTTCCAAGAAAAAAATATATTAGATGTAAAAAATAAACATGAACTATAAAACTGTTAGAAAGTTGAAATAAATGATACAAAAACTTCAAAATATACTTTACTGAGGACTAGAATAACATGGTAAATAGATACCAACTGATCTCATGGGGTGCTTAGGTAGGGATTGTTAAGGTTCAAGGAAGATGGTTTGGGAAAATTTTATAGTACTAAGGTTCCCCAATTCATATACATTGTATTCAGTGAGCTTTCAAATAATGGTTGTATTTTTCAAATGATTCCAAGTTCTATTACCAGAGTTATTACTTACTAAAAAATAAAGCAATTACACACAGAGACACAAAACACTACAGCACTTTATTTCTCACATTCTGTAATTCATTTACTTATAAAAAGAATAGCCTTATTGTATGTAAGAATTATTTTTCATAATACATTTCTTAACACTTCAAGAATATTTTTAATACAGCAGTTCCTCCTATTCTACTGTATTTAGTTACAATAACCATGAGGTCGGGGGGAAACCTCAAAAAGTGTTAGATTTTGCAGATTCCACAAATTTTAATTTTAGAATCATATGAAAAGCCAAGAACCTTATGTTTAGTCATACAACTTGGAACTGAACACATTTGGAGTTAAATATCATAAAATTCCTGTCTAGAACATGACTGCATAGTTTTACTAGTATCATTTAGGTATGATATTTCCTCCTAAATATTGGACATTGATTGGCAATGCAGGGAAGTCTAATATTGCAAACACTTCCATGTTGCAAAGATGCAGATTAGGAGTTTATACAATACCAAGGATGACAACTTTGGAAAATCTTTTCAAAGATATATGACTTCAGAAAAATTTTACTTCCCTTTGATATATTTCCAATCCCCTCATGTTTAATAATATTTAATCATAACTTTTTTCTTTCTGTGTGATTAGTCTAAAATGATTATTCCTATTGAACTTTTAGTTTGCTACTGGGGGAAAAGAAAGAGAAATAAAACTTGGAGATATACCACCTGATTTCTTTCTGCCTCCGAGATTAATGGACTAGTTCATATGGTCATTATTTATAAAGATTTAAGAAGTGATACTTTAAGTTGGAGATTTACTGTTCTATAGGTTGCATGATGCAAGTAGATATAACGGGTATTGACCTTTTTTTGGTCACAGGATGTTTTAGTCAGCTTATTTCACTGCTGTGACTAAAGGATCTGAACAGAACAACTGTAGTGAAGGAAGAGTTTGAGGGCTCACTGTTTCAGAGGTCTTACTCCATAGAAGGTTGGCTCCATTCCTCAGGGCTCCAAGCGAGTCTGAACATCATGGCAGGAGAAGTTGTTGGAGGGAAGGAGCTCATATCATAGTGATCAGGAAACCGAGACAGAAACTCCACTCTCCAGATACACATATATACCCATAGCTACACCCCAATTCCCACTTCCTCCAGCCACACCCTACCACTTCAGTTATCACTCAGTTAATCCCTATTAGGAGATTAAATCAATCATTGGGTTAAGACTCTTACAACCCAATCATTTTTCTTCTAAACCTTCTTGAAAACATAAGCTTATAGGGCTCACCTTATATCCAAACTGTAACACAGTATTTACTTGATAATTGGTAAACCACATTTAGTCAACCTAAAATCATTGAAAACTTTTTGTTAACTAAGCACAACAGAGCTAAGTGTGTAGATAGTGACTGTTTTATTTTTATACCAAAAGTTTTCTCTAGGTGATTAAAAATTTTTAGGAAAAGTTTCATGAACAAATATGCTAAAAATTGCCTGGCATAGCAAAAATCATGCTAAATTTATTAGAAAATAAAGAAATAGTTTAAATACAATCTACATTGAGATATCTCCCAAAGTAAACCTTTCCATTCCATAATTTTTTTTTTTTAAAAAAAATCAGATATATCAGTATTTTGCTCAAATTTTGACTCTGACCCAATTGGAATTGGGTTTTTACCAACTTGGCTGAGGACCAAGGCCATGCCCCTATAACTTGAGCCAAATCAGACAACAAGCAGCCTTTTTGGCTCGCTGGTTGGTGGAAAGACTTGGTAATGTTATAACCTCAGTTTGAGTACCAATACTGCTTGAAATTATAGTGTCTTCTGGATTTCTTCATCCAGTTTTGCCTACAAATAGAAATAAATTTATATATTTACTGAGTAACTGATACATACTTTAACAAAGTGTTTTTTAATGTTTCTAAGAATAAAAAAGATTGTATGTCAATTACCACAACAATTTAAGCTCATTGACCTCTTATTTTTCAAATTATCAATGTTTGTTTTATTCTAACTTTATTTTATTCCTGAATGAGAATTAGCAACTAGAATGACATTTTCTGGTATTATGTGTCCAGTTTATAATGCTAACTTTTCTAGAGAATTAAGTTACCCTTAGAAAATATTGTGATAATTATCTCTAAAACAATTATAATGCTGTGAAGTATAGACTTAGTAGACAAAACTGGAATTAAAATACAAAATCACTTTTATATGATGAACAGTTAATGATCCACTGACAAGACAGGAGAGACTGACTGACTTTTTTTTTCTTCCCACAGAGAACTTTTAAAATTCTCTATGCTTAATTGAGAGTTTTATACTATATTGTTCTCCTATTCTTTTTCTTCTTCTTCTTTTTTTGGGGGGCAGGGGGTACCAAGGATTGAACTCAGGGGCACTCAACCACTGAGCCACATCCCCAGCCCTGTTTTTTTTTTTTTTTTTTTTTGTATTTTATTTAGAGACAAAGTCTTACTGATTTGCTTAGTGCCTCACTTTTGCTGAGGCTGGCTTTGAACTCATGATCCTACTGCCTCAGCCTCCTGAGCTGTTGGGATTACAGGCCTGTGCCACCGCATCCAGCTTGTTCTCCTATTCTTAATGACAATTCTGGAAGAAAACGTGATGTTAATGTCTAGCAAAATTCTTAGCAAAATCTCCACATTTACCTCTTATCTCTTTGTCCTCATCAGATATTGTATGTGCTTACTTTCAACATTTTATTTTATAGATTGCAAATAAGTCACCTTTTATAAGTGCTTCTTTTCAAATGGAAATCTAAGTTAGATTAGGTTTACCAAAGTAAGAACCATATATTTAATTATTCCATTTAGATATAAACCTTAAATAAAAATGTGGTTGAATGATATATAACTGATTAAATACTAAAGTAAGGGCTCTAAAAGACTAAGATAATGTATAGGAAGAGTCCTATCTTATCTCAATATGACAACAAATCTATTTGCTGATAGAAAAAAAAATCACACATTAACATCTGGACTTCATTTGGATATTTGCTCAATAATTAGCAGCAGCCCCTGAACAGCCACATTCCTACATCTGGGAATCAAACATCATAGGGACTAAAAATAAAAAAAAATCCTGCTGCTAAATGGCATGTTATTCTACATTATAAATTAAAAGAGATTTTTGTCACTCTCTTTGGGAACAAAAGCACACTTTGTCCAATAAATATTCCTGGGTACTACCCAGAGATGCCTTTGTAACTATCATTTTTATTATGTGTTCAGGGGGAAAGATTATGATTTTAAATCATGCATATGTGGTATGACTTAAGAAATGAATGAGGATATTTTAAAATGCATTTTCATAGTGGTGTACTTTTAATTAAATCAAATTTATCAGTATGAATAGATAGAATCACTACTCAAGTTTCTTCAGGGCATAACATACAAAAACTGTTTAAATTGCATTACATGCTGTGAAGATGGTGGCTTACATAGGTTCAAAAGAGTGCACATTGAATATATATTATGTCTAGCAAAGGCATGTATTTTTTGTTAATGTTAAAAAGAAGAAAATTGCAAAATACCAATGATGTTGGATAGGTTGCAATTTTTCTCTGTTAAGAATGACAAAATACATACTGTGTCTAAGAATAATATGATACTGGTAGGTTTCTTGAAACTATAATGAAGATTTGTATTCTGTTAAAGTGTCCATTTTATGGAGGATACACTGTATATTTAGTTCCTCCAAAGTATTGTGGAATATGTACCATATGTTTTCTGAAGCTACTTATCTTTTGATTGGCTGGGAAATAAGTCCATATTATAAACGCAAGCAGGGCCTATATCATTGTAAGGATAGGGATATTCTCCAGAGATTTGAACTTCACTTGTAGACTGCTCTCAGCCATCTTGAAAGAGGCTGCATTTTGCCTCTGACATTGGCCCAATTAGCTTGGAGCAAGAAGGAAGCCTGAACACTTCTATATTTTTCTGGCCTATCAAACTTGGTTGTACATGTATGAAGGTAGTTTCCAGAGTTCTTGAGAAATGAAGACTACACTTTATAAGAATATTGTAGTTTTTTTCCTCTACCTTGATTTTAATTATTATGTTGGTTGAAAAGTTTTAGTCCATCAACCAATGGCCAGTATTCTGAACAACAGACCATTAATCCATTAATATTTGTACATGAATGTTTACACCAAAATCATTGGTTATCTTGGCCACTTGAAGACAGATGTCATTTATCAAAACTGAGAAATTTTTAAACACATTTGCTCTAGGCCAATGAAACTGAGAATTTCTAACTACTTTTTGCCTTCCCCTGCTCTAGGACACTTCAGAATTCTATAGCAAAGATTATGTTGTACCCTTGGGATTAGTAAACCATTTACTCTTCATTATGTCCTGTGTCATATTCAAACCATTTATCCTTGCCTTCAAGCAATTCCTCCTCTTTTTACAGACTTCTCTAGTGTTCCATAGATTTTATTTTTCCATTTGTCTTTTCTATTTTGTTAGTGAATAGAATTATGAAATGTCTAAGTCATATCTGGTAGGCAAACTTAGATGAGCTAATGCATTTATTCACACCTCAGAAAAGAGACACCCTTATCTTTCATTAAGTTCACTTATATTTAAATGATTTCATATGTATGTATGACTATCAGGCAAAAAGAAAAAGGCTTTTAAAGAAAGAACTCCTCTGAAGTGCGAACAGAATAAAAGTCATCTAAAATCAAATTATAGATGTGTTATGGTTTGGACAGAAGGTGTACCCCAAAAACTCTGGGAGGGTGCATCTTATCCTTCCTCCCCCCCCCCCCCTCTCTCTCTGCCTCTTGATCTTGTCATGAGCAGCTTTTGTCCACTAAACTCTTCCCTGCCTCATCTTGGGCCCAGAGCAATGAAGTAGGCTGTCTGTGGATTGAGGTCTCTGAAACTATGAACCACACATAAACTTTCCCTCCTCTAAGTTGTTCTTGTAAGGTATTTTGGTCACAGTGACAAAAAATCTAACTTAACTAAAACAAGATGTAATTAAAGAAGCATATACTAATTATATATGCAATTTGTTATACATAACTACATAAGAAAAAGGGATTAAAGGATTATGTTAAACAAGTAGAACATATATCTGCAAAGTCATTTTATTTTCATAAAGGTGAGAATACAGTGGGATATTCTAGTAGATGTATGCCTTCAAAAGAAGTCGTTTTTCTGCTATACTTTGCATTAGTTGAACATATTAGATACAGGGACAAATTTAACAGCATTTTATTAAATGACTTATAATCTTATAGAGAAGCTTAATAAAAATAATTAAAGGTATTGAGAAAGAATGATCCATTTGATGAGAATAGAAGGGTTAGCTGTGCTCATATTAAAAATATAAACAAGATGATTTTAAATACTTTTGAAATGCAATGAAAAATACTCATTGAATTTACTTATAAGCATCCGACTCCCTTCTAATGTAACTTTTGTACAATAAAGACTAGAAGGCTAAAGCTGTATTTCTCAGAATCTTTTGCAGCAAAGCTTCTGCTGGTGACTTAATTTTCTGCTAAGCAGATAATCGCAATTGAGATCAGTAGATAGAATTGAGCAGTAGTGTTTATGCTGAGAAATTCTTATCAGTTGGCAGTTTTGGTATGTTGGAGGCATTTGATTTTTGTAAGGCTAGTGGGGACCTAAGTTTCTGGCAACCAGTCCCTGTGGCTGAAGTATCAAGCACGAGGTGATAGTGTTTAGCTGTAATGTGGCCATGGGACTAGCCCATGGAAGTTTGGGCATTTTCTTGGATTCTCTGTTCTTTGCTCTTCAGTATCCAAGATCAATTTTTTGTTCTTCCAGATTCTGTAAATTGCTTCACTCTCTTTTCTCCCTGAAGTAAAACTCAATGTAAAAGAGAGATTAGTATAGTTCCAGCATGATATAGCTATGAATCAATTTTTACGTGCTAATAACTACTTGATACTTTTAATATAGCAGTACTTCAAATACTATCTCATTTAGACCTTATATCTATATCTATCTCTGAAATGACAACTTTCCCAGAACCACTCAGTGTTCACTGACAAAATGATCGTCAAGGGCTGGGGACTGGGTATGATATAACTCAGTATTACAGTGCTTGCCTAACAAGTGTGAGGACCCGAGTTCAATCTCCAGGACTGAAAAAAAAAAAGTTGTATCTACTTTGATAGGATCATTTATAAGAAGGGTAAATAAAGGAAATGAGTTCAAATATAAGTCACAGAGAGGTTGTTAGAGATGAAAATAGTTTAATATAGACTACTAATTGTGCTTCTGGAATAATCATTAAACTCAGAGTTTCATCATTGAATATCCTTAAAACGACAGATTTGAGGCCAAGGAATTATTTATTAGCATATATCTTATTCAATGTCCAATATATTATCTTAGTTCTTTTTTCCTATACATGACATTTCTATTTGGTTTATGTAATCTGATATAACTACCTATATGGTAAAATACTATAATTTTATGCTATTTTATGCTAGCATATTAATAGGTTAAACAATGAAACTATTTAATAGGTAAAGTCAACTGTTTATTTTTTTCTAAGAAATAGGACTACACAATGTTTAAAATTCCCTAGTTGTTAGAATTTGGTGTGAGGTGTTCCCCAAAAGCTCATGTGGGAGACAATGCAAGATTTGGAGGAGAAATGACTGGGTTACATCCTTAACCTAATTGGTGAATTAAACCCTGATTGGATTAACTGAGTGGTAGCTGAAGGCAGGCAAGGTGTGGCTGGAGGAAGTGGTTCATTGGGGGTGTGGCTATGGGATATATGTTTTATATCTAGAGAGTGGAGTCTCTCTCTGTCTCTCTCATCATCATGTGAGCTGCTTCCCTCTGCCACTCTCTTCTGCCATAATTTTCAGCCTCATCTTGAGCCTCAAGAAATGGAGCCAGCCTTCTATGGATTGACACCTCTGAAACCATGAGCCCCTAAATATGAAAATATATGAAATTCTCATAAACTTTTCCTCCTCTACAATTTTTCTGGTCAAATCTTTTAGTCACAGCAGTAAAAAAGCTTACTAAAATACCAGTATTTCCTTATATTTACAGTGTTCAATTTTTTCAAATGATTCAGAATTTTAATTTAAAGACTTAGTTTCTGTCAAAACGGCTTTCCAAGTGTGTACACTGCAATTGCTTGATATGTGTCTCAAGTCTCTTTGTCTATAAACCTACTCCTTCCCCTAGTCCCCTTTGCAACTTTTTTGTAGAAGAAATTGAGTAATTTGTCTTGAAGAATTCTTCACAGTCTGAGTTTTGCTTATTATCTCCCTTTAAGATTATTTAATAAGTTGTTCTTTCTGTACACTAGTGGGATTTAGAGACTTTTTCAAATTTAGGCTTGATTTTCTTCTCTTTTGTTAAGAAGATACTGCGTGGGTGATGTTGTGTACTTTTATCAGAAGGCACATGTTGTATGGTTGTTTTTCTTTAAGGTGTTAACTGACATTTAAAATGATTCTAAAAAAAATAAAATAAAATGATTCTTTACGTTCACTCTTTCATTAAGAGATATCCTAACTCCATGACACTTTGCTTATTGTCTGACAACTTATCTAATGTGACTGGCAACTGTTTTCTGTATTTTCTTTTTCTTTTCCCTACTCTTCTTAATACTGTGTCCTGTGCACATCATCAGCACATAGAGCCATTACACACTACACTGTTCTTCCTGTATTCATTATTTGGTCTTAGTTCTACAGGAAAATGTGTATGCAATTCTCATTAGTACTTCTTCAGCATAGTTCTCATTGTTTATTGTCCAGTCATTTTGGTTGTCTGAAATTTTTTCCACAGTAGAATTCTGAGGGCCCCATGGGACAATTATTTCCTAAGTTCTTGTCTGTTCAGGAAAAATTCAACATATTTATTTGAAGGCCATATTACTGCTGTTATTATTATTACTGTCTTTTTTTTTAAACTACATCTAAGCTTCTTGGCTCACATTTTTTACCTCTTGGAACTTAAACATATGAAGATGTTTCATTGTCTCTGTCATAAAAGCATTGCTGTTAAAAAGGACTTGTTGCAATCAGATTTCCTTCCTTCCTTCCTTTTTCTTTTTCTTTCTTTCTTTCTTTTTTTTTTTTTTTTTTTTGTGGTGCTGGGGATTGAACCCAAGGCCTTGTGCATGCAAGGCAAGCACTCTACCAACTGAACTCTATCCCCAGCCCATTTCTTTTTCAATTTTTTTCAGTTGTCAATAGATCTTTGTTTTATTTATTTATATGTAGTGCTGAGAATTGAACCCAGTGCCTCACACATGCTAGGCAAACGCTCCAACACTGAACCACAACCCCAGATCCAGATTTTTTTTTCTTATAGAAGGTGATCTGTTCTTTTTATCTAGATATTAAAAAAAAACTTTGTTTTCTTTTAAAAACTCCATAATATTAGAATATGTAAATATGTCTCAATGTTGTCTCTTCTGCTAAAATTTTTTTAGGTATGTTGTTTGCTCAGTGTACCGTGGATTCTACCATGCTGCCGTAGGTGTCACTGGGGACATCTAGGGCACAGATGATGGATTTTGCTTGCCTTTGTCTATTAGTTTTAAGTTTTTATTGTTTTATATTTTTACTTTTATATTTTCTTTTAATTTCCTCTTTCATATATTCTATTATTCAAAAGGTATTATTCATGTATCCAAAGGTTTTTAACCATTCTCCAAATCCACTGATTTGTTCTTGTTCTCTTTTTCGTTCAGTCATCATTTCTGAAATGATTTTAACTTTTATTTTTAAGTCTTTCCTGGGTTTTGTCCTCTTTCTTTTTAAATATTCTTCCCCCTCCCCATTAGCTCATTCAACTGTTTCTAATTCTGGTATTCTTTCTGTTATTTTCTTAAATACTTTTAGCTTGTTTTGAAATATGAAGAAGTATTTTTTATCTGTTTTTCTGGCATGTCTCTATTGTTCACATGAAGATTATTCTGCCCCTTATTCTTTTTCTTTATAAAAACTTTGCATGAGAGCTATTAACAATACAACCCTCTTCCTGATTCTAAAAGAGAAGGAAAAGAGAGCCAAGTGACCTTTCCTTGCTTCATAGCTCTGGGCTTCTCCACAATTTTATTCTGGAGTTTCTTTTGCTTTTCCCTTAGTGTTTCCACCCTGCTTCAGCTAAGCTTGCCTCCTGGGCATTTGTTCCTAAAGGGGACTTAGGCCCAGGTCGGTGGGGAAGGTTCTGGGTGTCAACACTCCTGTCCTGATTGTTTTCTCTCTGGTTCCTTGAACTCTACCAACTGAGCTCTATCCCCAGCCCATTTAAAAAAAAATAATTTGTCAATGGACCTTTGTTTTATTTATTTATATAAATCACAGCCTCTAGGTATCCTTCCCAGATGTTTCTACTGTTTTCAAATAAGCTCACTGAACTTTCAATCTAGTGAGGACACCCAATTTGAGAAGAAAACACCTGATAGGAATTTGGTTTCTGGATCTCAGACTTATCAGAAGTGCTTTTATTTTTCCTTCACTTTCTTTCATACAGTTGCTGATACTATGTGAACATAATAGTAAGTTCAATTTTTAGAGTTACTAAAATACCCATTCTTTGGATTTTTTTTTAGATACTGGTCATAAAATTTTATTGTTGCTGTTTTTGTTGTTCTAGCTTCTCTGACTGCTTTTATTGGAGATTTGGAGATTACAAAAATCAGACCATCTTGGCCAATACTATCTTACTGGAAACCAGTAATTTGTTTCATCTTATATAACTCTATGAGGATTCAAACTCTTTTTGCCTTGAAGAGTTTTTAAAACAGATTAATTAGGGGTGGGGTTGTGGCTCAATGGTTGAGTACTTTCATGTGTGAGGAACTGGGTTCCATTCTGAATACACTTATAAATAAATGAATAGGGTTAGGGTTGTGGCTCAGTGGTAGATCGCTTGCTTAGCACGTGCAAGGCCCTGGGTTCAATCCTCAGAACCACATATAAATACATAAACAAAATAAAGGTATTGTGTACAACTAAAAAATAAATATTAAAAATAAATAAATAAATGAATAAAATAAAGGTCCATCAACAATTAAAATATTTTTTAAAAGCTATATTAATTAATAATCCCAGTGTATTGGTATATTGACCCATCAGGAATTTATTAATTTAACCATATGTTCTGTCAAGGTCCTTTGTCATTGTTATATACAACCATATATAGAATTTAGTTACTTTAGTAAGTAATAGCTAAATAACTTCTTAACTAATAGAAAGATATGTTTATATGTATATATATACACACACAAATTTACTATATAGATGCGTTTCTGTGCAATATATATGATAAAAACATATAATAAACTGATTTGGTTTACAATTTTTAAAAAGATATGTGTGCTTTTTCATCTAAAAAAAAGATGTGGATTTATTTTTGCTGTTTAAAGGCTAAGGAATGCATTCCCATTTTAATCATTTCTGCTTTTATCTTAAATGTTTTCTTCTCACCTAATAAAGAAGGGAAGGAATGTTTTGCCAAGCTCAAGACCCATTTGGATCTGTGGTTTCTAAATGTCAAGCCCAAGTCTAACACTCCAGAGTTTAACCTTGTTTGCTTTTGGCTAAAGTGGCTTCCTGTTTCTAAGAAAGGAAAAAAATTAAAAAAAAAGAGGTTCCAAAAGTCTATTAAAAAGATCACAAGTCTTCTCCAAAACCAGTGGCACACATGACAAAACACTTTGATGAATTAAATACAAATGAATCTGAACATGTTAATTAAATTTACCTGTAAAATATAGTTGACTTTGTAAACTCAGAAAGGGAGTAGTTGATGGAGACAAAAAGTCCTTGGGAAAAAGGCTGGTAGGATTTGGCCAAACCCAAGCATTTGAAAAACACTGCTGCTGGAGATACATAATGAACCCCCAATTTAAGTAGTTTTTGTGTTTTTCCTTCTTATAATTTTGTTGTACTTATTCCCACAGCCAATTTCAAGTGACCCCTCCCCCGAAAAAAAACAGGGTAGCTGAAAAGTTTGCTTAAACTTCTTAATACTTTTAATCCTTACTTGTTATAATTTGATTACTGAGAAAGATTTTCTCTGTGGGCCTCCTATTAAATCACTTTCAAGTTGAAACAAACCAGAAATCCTGTTAAATAACAGAGCTAGTATTCACTTTAAGCTGCTCAGAATTTATACAGAAACTGCAGAATGTCCTTCTAAAATGCTGTAAATGTGCCCAGAGGCTACTGTGATGGGCTTATCCTTCCAACCTAACCAAAAATAAATAAATGAATGAACATGATGTTCTAGGTTATTAAATAGAGGACAATGTGACTCAAACTTCTATCTGCAAGTATTTATTTATCACATTCTTAGATACCAGCATTGATTGGGCTACTTCAAATTAACACTGCAGGTAGCTTTTTTTTTTTTTTTAATTTTAGTACAATTCTATTTGGTTTGTTATTACAAGGATTTGGTTCAATACAATCTTTACATTTTATATTTTACAATGGAATGGAAACTTTTAAATCATGCTTAAATGATTTATTTCCCTCTATTTTTGAGTAGTTTCAGAATATCCAGGAAGGATATAGCTCTTATGCCTTTAAGAAACTACTTTGAATTATTCACCTAGGAGTAACCTAAACTAGAAAATTTTAAAGAGCTGAGACCTATCCACAGTGGGAGGAAAATGAAAAAGAGAAATAAGTACATTGATTTACAACTTTTTGAGTGTACATTAATTTCTCGGGAAATCTTGTAAGAATCTGTGTTTCAAGGGTTCAGCTCCTGAGTTCCAGAATGGGGAGGCTGAGTATTGCCTAGGAATCTGCATTTAAACATAAGATCCTGCAGACTGTCTTCAGATCATAGTTCGATAAATAACTTCATTAAAATTTTAGATCTCAGAAAAAGAATCTAAAAAAAAATGGGAATTAGACCATCCAGAATATAATTGCTTTTTGAAAAAGAAAATTAGCAATTGTGCTTCAAATGGTGGTTGGAAAAAAAAAAAAGAGTTGGGACAAATAATTATGAAAATAGCAGGTGGCTTAATGATTGAAGAAAGAAGACTGATTAAATAGAAAATGGAAGCTTGTTTTTTAAACCAAAAGTAGCTCTATTTTCAAGTGAAAACAGGAGAGATATGCAGGCCTTAGTGTCTAAATAGACACAAAGTTTTAAAGTCCGTGCCTACTCTTTCAATTCTTCCAAGAGGTCAGGCTAGCCACTACATAAAATTGGACATCTGTCCTGAGCAGTTTTCTCTGAACTACTTTATATTTAATGCCCTGACTTGTTCCTGATTTTGTAACTTATTGCTCCATGACTCTTTTAATCTCCTAAGAAGTCTTAGAACTGGCCTTGACCTTTGGCTCCCCTCCTTTAACCACAATTCATACTGGTTTGGTTAAGTTACCATCCATCCCCTTGGACAGATCCTGCTTCCTCTACCTACTGCCACCAAACCAGGTAGTGCCTTAATGTGCTAGGCCCCTTGGAACTAGACTTAAGGTTTGCCCTCTTCCTATTTGCAACCCATGTTACCTCCACTAGTTACCTCCACTAGCACTCTTCTTGTGCTGTTCTCCTGGTATTGGCTGAAGTATCACTTTGCTTTTGGGGGATATGGGATATTGCTATTGCCAGATAAGTCTCTCTTTACGGGTCTCAAAGTTTTCAATGCACTATAATTATCAGGGGTTCATGTTAAAAATAGGACCTCTATGACTCAAGCAGTTCTGTAGAATAATACAGATCAGTGTTATCCAAAATGCAACCCTCAGACAGAGCACCAGCATCACCTGGGTGCTTTTTAGGGATGTCAATTATGGGGCCTCACCCTCATCTATTGAATTAGGCTCTCTGGAGTAGAACAGAGTCTGTGTATGGCAAGGTAGTTCCTGCTCTGACTTACTGATTTCGGACCATGCTTCTATTGGATTTTGGTGTTTAAATAGAATTTGATCTCAGACTTTTTGAAGCAGAACTAGTATTATAACAAAATATCCAGGTTTCAGAAGTACATGTCTGATAATTGCTTTTTTTTTAACAAGTTGCCTCAATAGCTCTTAGGTTTGACAGTTAAATATTTGCACTAAGACATGTACTGCATTCAAATGAGGGTCTGTACTGTTCAGTCTCAGCTTGATGGTTCTTGAAAGATTTTCAGTTTGAATACATTTCACTCCTTGCCTCTATTGTGAATAACACCAGCCCTGTGTAATATCCATGTTTCAGAGCTGATTTGAGGCTTGACTGCTTAATACACATAAACCTGCTGAGATCCCCTGGTAAATCCCAGGGTCACGGAATCATCCATATATCTGAGGCTCTGCCATCACTGGTACTATAGTAGATTTACCATGACATTCACATAACTCCCTGGGAAGATGACTCCACTGTAAAATCAGGTTCTAAGACAAGACATACAAACCAAAATTAGAACTAAAACATATGGGTCCTTTGTTGTTTGTATAAGCCTATATCCATAAGAAACAACAAAGTACCCATATGTATTCTTTCATTATTCATTCAAACTAAATATTTGAGCTGAATATTCATTTGAACTATCTTGCTGCTGCCCAGAAGCTCTGCTGAGTTACACATGTCTTATCTGTCATTATTATAAATTTCCATGAACTATAATGTATGAATAATGAGTCAAACTAATACAATGTTATCATTAGAGATAAAAGATGCAAATATTTACCTCACTAAATATGTGTAAAAGCAAACCTGATTTGATCTTTTTTAAAAATATCACTTTTTAAAGATAAAACATTTTATTGAGTTTTTTAATAAAGAGAAATGAGTACAAACATACTCCACTGGATGCTGTTTAAATAAGTGGACATATTTGTTTCATTAGAGATGTTATTAAAATTATAATTCTTATCATACAATCTAATTTGTAATGTAATTACTTGTGCATGTGTCTATTTTCCCACTTACAATTTTAGCCTCTAGAGAACAAAGACTGGTTCTTATTTTTATTTGAAATCCCTACAATGCCTAGTGGTGCCTTGCAAAATCTCAATAAATATTTATAGGATAAGAAAAGAATTACCTTCTTATTCTTTTTCATACTTCCACAAGATGAAATTTGGTCATCCTGTGTCTCTTTAGTGTGTTTCTAACCAAACTTCCAGCCAACTGGTAAAACAACTTGAAACACAAATCTTAAGAAGCTAGTGGATTGCTATTGCAGGCCTCTGCAGATTTATCTATTTTCTCTGCTCTCTCAGAAGGGAATGTGACTAGGTGAAACTAGTAAATAGTTTCACAAAGAAAATAACTAAGTTGATCTAGTCCTCAGCACAAGCATAACCTTCTCAACTCTTAAAAATTAATGACCTAAAAACCTCATAATTATTTCCTATCCATCAAGCCTTCTTATAAATAACCTTACTCACCCTGTAGGGAAAAGAACAGAAATACTGAAAGAAATGGTGCCTACTAAATTATGAGAAAGAACAAACTAAAGGAAAATGACCTAAGTTAAATAATAGGAAATTGCTGTTTTTATAGGTGAAAAATGATTGAATATTAACAATTTCCTATGGTTTAACACAATAATTTTTTGCAATTCCCAAGAATATTATTTCTATTTGAAATCACATTTCCCAGTGGTGACTTTCAAGTAAAAGACTTCAAAGCATATGGCAATTTCTGTCATCTCCAACAGTGCTATTCAGGAGATTCATGAGTTTTAAAAACCAAGACTCTAAGCTAAGGACACTGATGGTTAGAAGCTCTGTGAATTTTTTTTTAAAAATTGGATTTCTCTTTTATTTTTTTTCCTAGTAAAAAGGCTCAAGATAAAACCAGAAGGAAATTGGACTGTTATGATTAATTTTAATTGTCATTTTTGTCTGGATTGAGAGATGCCCTAGAGAATTGGTAAAGCATACTGCTAGGTGTGTCTGTGAGGATGTTTTAGAGAAGACTGATGTGTGGATAAACAAATAGAATGAGGAAGATCTGTGCTGACTGTGGGCAACACCATCTTATGGGGTGGGGGCCTAGATGGACCAAACTATCTACCTCTTACAGGTGCTTAGCAATTTGAGCAGGTGTAGTATTATGCAGTTGTCACCCATGGACATAAGACTACATGTTCTTTAGCCTGTGAATATGAACTTGTAGAAATGGTTTTTCTGCATGTGCCAGGGAGGGTCAGGATGTTTCACTGGCCTCTCTTATTCTAAGTCTACAGGCTTCTTAGGCTACCAATTTCCCAGCCTGCAAGTAGCCATTGTGGTACTATTTAGCCTCAGATTATATGAGTCAATCTAATAAATCCCCTCATATAATTATATACATTTTATTCATTCTGTTTTTCTGGAGAATCCTGAGTAATACAATTGTATTTTCTAAATTGTAGTTGTTTAAAAACATGCACCAGACTGTGCTCTTTAAAAATGGAAATTTGTAGGAGTAAATTACTGAATCAGACTCTTGGGATGTAGCCCTTAAATTCAAAAATTTTACTAAGAGTTCAAGGTGAATTTTATGCCAAGTTACTAAAAGAGAATTATAGTCCCAACCATCTTTCCCTGGAAGAGAGAACTGAAGTCTGGATACACTCATGTCTCCTAAAGTCATATAACTAGTAAAGAATAGAATTGTTTTCTCATCCAAGACTTTTGTTCATGATTCCATTTTTTTCTTGTATCACATAAACTGAGCAGAAAAATGCTTTTGCTGATATTCTACCATCCCCCTCCCATTGCATTTGTTACAATCTAAATAAAAAATAACTAGCAACTCACAGAAAGTCATGTTTACATGGGACATTTTTTTTTCTATAGTGGCATAAATTCTCTATACTTTTCTTCAAGTTAATTTGCTCAGTCTATAGAATGCATTTATGTTAATTTACATAATTCATTTTATACCATCGGTGGCTGCATCTAAAAATTACCAACTTTATTGCCTCAACACACAGATTTATTTTTGGAGATAAATTTTAGAAAAATAAACAATGCAACCCAGAAAGTCTTAATGATGAATTTCTAATTTTCAGAGAATAAATAATTTTATATTTTTTTGAACTACTTCAGAAAAATGAATGGAGATATTTCAAAAGCAATTTACAAAGCTGCTAAAATTCTAATACCTGAATATTATAACAAGCATAAGAAACAAAATTAAGTGCCAAGTATACTTATAATATAGATGCAAAATTTTCTAAATGGCATATTGGTTATACTATTTTAGCAAATAATAAAAAAAAGTGCCAAATTTGAATGAGATTCATATTATGAGTATAATCAAATTGAAATGTTAGAAATCTTTCTGTATACTTTTTATATTAAAAATTAATGAGAGTCTGTTTTTCAATAAGTTAGGATAAGCACACCCCACCCTGTCTCTCCTAGGGTGAATGTGACTATGAAACTTGGACAGAATACATGGAAAAACTATTGGACTACTAAAAGGCATTAACAGGAATATTTGAGAAGACGAGTAGGATTCAAAATACCACTAAATAGGCAGAAAAAATTACTATTTTTCTACTCATTGGTATTCTATGGTCTGAATATTCAACTTGAAGCCTGGTTGTGGGCCCCAGGATGCAGAGGATATCTGGGAGAAGTCTTCTAGATCAAGCTCAAAGAGAAAGATATCTAAATCTCAGAGATAGAATACAAAATGTCTGGGGTTTTTTGTTTGTTTTGGTTTTTTCTTTTCTCCATTTTCCTGCACTCCAGCTCCTATGAAAGCCTATGATGGTGGAAAAGGGAGCTTCAATGGGAGTCTGTAGGAGACAAAATTCTGAGGAAGAGAACCTTTTTATGATTGGTGGAACTGTGGCCCTAGAAGATGGTGTAAACACTATCCATTGCTCACTCCCTGACCCCTGTCCTCTTGCCACTTGGCTTCAGATGTAGGTGTGAGTCACAGAAGTGTATGATAGAGGAAGTAAATAAAATCTGGGAGGTATGAAAAGAGGAGCCCAGGGCTGGGGTTGTGGCTCAGAGGTAGAGCGCTCCCCTAGCTTGCGTGAGGTACTGGGTTCCATCCTCAACACCCCATAAAGTAAACTAAAGACATTGTGTCCACGTATAACTAAAAAAGTAAATATTAAAAACAACAGAAAAAGAGGAGCCCAAGAAAATTGGTTAGTATTGGAGGAACCAAAGAGATGAAGGTGTTTAGGAAAATAATTCCATAAGTTGATTATTAACTCTGGAACTAATTTTTGAGCTGTGCATATGTGGATCTGATCCTAAACCCTGAAACAAAGGCTTTCGTAATTCATTATGCTGTCATATATAACAAATTAGAATAAATTTTAAAAATTTTAAGAAAAGTATGTTTAAAAAAAAAATCAAAGACTTTTTAAAGAAATAAACTCACCAGTAGATCACCACCCAAGTCACAGACTAATCATGGCTGGTACACATGTGGGACAGATACAAACAAATCTACAAAGACTTTGAGAACTAAACTGACACTGGAATGAAAGTTCACAGAGGACGGATTAGAACTCGCAGCCTGAACTTAACTGATTGCCAAATAGACAGTAATGTTAATATTCTCAATAACATTTAAGCAAACCCTCACCAAATGGGCTAGCAAGCAGAACAATGATTTGACTAAATGGAGATGAGTCAGTGAACTTGAAGACAAATAAATAGAAATTATGCAATTTTTGTTAGAAAAACAAGAGTAAAAGGCTTAAGAAAATGATAACAGACCCAAGATTCTGTGGAATAATGATAAAATACTTAAAATGTGTGTTCTTTAAAGTCCCAAAGAGAGGCCAGGTTCAATGGGGCAGACCTGTAATCTCAGTGACTTGGGAGGCTGAAGCAGGAGGATCACAAATTCAAAGCTAGCCTCAGCAACTTAGCATGGCACTAAGCAACTCAGTGAGACCCTGTCTCAAAGTAAATGAAATAAAATAAAAAGGGATGGGGATGTGGCTCAATGATAAAGCACCCTTGGGTTTAATTCCTGGTACCAAAAAAAAAAAAAAATTAATTAATCAATTAATTAAAAAATAAATAAATAAAAGAGTTCCAAAGAAGGGACAGAGTGTAGTGCTGTTAAAAGTTTGAAGAAAAATGGCTAAAAATTCTGAAGTTTGGCAAATGACATAAACCTACAGATTCAAGTTCAGTGACTTCAATCATGATCAATACAAAGAAATACATGCCCAGACACATAATCATGCTGATGAAAGCAAAACACCAAGAAAAACTATTAAAGTTTTCCAATCGAAAATGATGTATTATTTATAGAGAAATGATGATTTGACTATCTGTGGATTTCTCATCAGAAAATCGGGATACCAGAAGCAAGTTAAAAAGCATTTTAAAGTGCTAAAATAATGAAAATAAATGTCTACTCAGAATTATGTATTTAACAAAGACTTCTTTTAGAAATAAAGATAAAATAAACACATTCGCAGATTAAGGAAAACAAAGAGCAGTCAGCAAGCCTGCTGCTTCCAGAAGACCTGCTTAAGAGAACTGGGAAAGCAATTCCTCACCCTAAGGGTAATGATGTAGAGGGGAGTTTTAGCCCTAGAAATAAGGAAGAGCAACAGACATGGTAAATCTGGGAAAATAAAATTGTCCTTTACATTTGAAGTCTTTAAAATACATTTGATAGTTCCTAGCAAAATTATGTTTGTTTGATTGGATTTTCAATGTGTGAATATAACATATAAGACTTCTTGCTCTTATCTAACACTAACTTAGTACCAACTGATCAACTTCCCATTTCTCTGCTCCTCCTTATTCTCCCCAGCTGCTAGTAACCACCTTCTACTCTCAACTTCTTTTAGATGAGATTTTTTAGATTCCATGTGAGTGAGATCATCCAGTAATTGTCTTTCTGTGCCTGGCTTATTTCATATAATTTAATGACTTCCAGTCCCATCCATGCCTGCTACAAATGACAGAATTTCATCTTTTTCTGGCTGAGTAGTACTCCATTTTATATATTGTACTACATAATCTTTATCTAGTCGCCATTTGATGGACACTTAGGTTGTTTTTATTCCCTGGCTACAGTGAATAGTACTGCAGTGAACATA
Organism: Callospermophilus lateralis; assembly: GCF_048772815.1. Taxonomy (NCBI): domain Eukaryota; kingdom Metazoa; phylum Chordata; class Mammalia; order Rodentia; family Sciuridae; genus Callospermophilus; species Callospermophilus lateralis. Next base: position 39,349,217 of record NC_135310.1, on the reverse strand, counting down.
GAGTAAAAATACCTCTTTGATATACTGATTTAATTTCCTTTATATATATACAACCAGTAACTGAATCATATGGTAGTTTTATATTTAATTTTTTGAAGATCTCCATACTGTTTTCCATAGTGGTTGTACTAATTTACATTCCCACCAAGAGTGTTTAAGGCTTCCCTTTCTCCACATTCTTGCTAGGCACTTATTTTCTTTTATCTGTTCGATAGTAAACATTGAGTTTAGTCCCTTATATATCCTGAATATTATTTCTTCATCAGAAGGATAAGTGACAAATATTTTCTCCCATTATATAGGTTGTCTCTTCACTCTGCCGATTGTTTGCTTTGCTGTGCAGTTTTGTAGTATGATGTAATCCCATTTGTCTATTTTTTGGTTTTGTATCCTGTACTTTTGGGGTCTTATCTAAAAACATTCTTGTTCATCCCAGGGTCCTAAAGCATTTCACTTAGGTTTTCCTCTATTAATTTCATAGAGGAAGGTTATATATCTAAGTCTTTTATCTATTTTGTGTTGATTTTTGAATAGAGCCGTCAGGAGAGAATTCAATGAGAAGGTAATACTTGAACAAAAAACTTGCAGGAAGCATTACTTAGTTAATGATACCATTGATGTCTAAACTCCCTAAAAAAAAAAACCACACTGAAACCCCAATATGGCACCATTCCTGGGTAAAGTAGTCTTGAACGATCAACCTATTGGGATTTTAAGTGTATTGGAGCTCCTCCTTATAAAGGAGGCATATACTCCTCCCATTGGAGTAGAGGCATATTCTGGTATGGGGCTCTCCCTTCCTGTAATTAGCATTCTCTTCCTATAATGCATCTTTCAGTAAGGGAATCTACCCTCAGAAAAGGTTTATCAGGTATCATTATGTCAGTTCAAAGAACTCACTTTACAGCAAAGTACAGTGATGGGATCCGGTCCTTGAAATGAACTGCTTTTACCACCTACATCGTCATCTGGCAGTGCCGTGCCGGCCTAAGTTGAAAATGCAATGGCTTATTAAAAACTCGGCTCCAGCTGGAACACAACACTCTGAAATAATGGGGACCCTTTCATTTTTTCCAAGAAACAGAACATGATTAGACTCAGACCATATTATAGTACAATCTACTTCATAACAAGAATATGTGGATTAAAGAATTAGGAGTTGGAAGTAACCACTCAATCAATAATCTCAATTTCAAGCATGGGACTCTGTTTTTTGTTTTTTTGTTTTGTTTTGTTTTGTTTTGGTACCAGGGTTTGAACTCAGGGGCACTTAACCATTGCACCACATCCTCAGTCCTGTTTGTATTTTATTTAAAGACAATATTTCATTGAGTTGCTCAGAGCCTTGCTAAATTGCTGAGGCTGCTTTGAACTTGTGATCCTTCTTCCTCAGCCTCCTGAGCTGCTGGGATTACAGATATGCACCACCGCATGCCTAGCTAAGACTCTCTCTCTCTCTCTCTTTTTACCATGAGGTTAACTTTATTTTTCTTTTCTCTTATTTTCTTATTCCTAAATGAATAAAATATAAATTCACTTTAATTAAAATCTAATTGTCATTCAAAATTCATTAACATAAATAACAATTGAAACCAAAATTAGCAGTACATGCAATGGAAATTATGGCCAGTATACCATGATCTTTAATCTAAAGTAAGAATATAACAGCACATTACAATAGACAGTAGTCAATTAAGTACTGTGTTTTAGTTTCTCTTGTACAGAACTATAAATCTGTTTTAAATTTTATAGATTTGGTAATGAATATATTGCACAGTGAGTTGTTCGGGATAAAAGTAATAGAGGAAATTTTAGTAAAATGAAATAGCACTGCTTTTGACCCAGGAGTAATAATGAAACTTATATAAATTCCAATACAAAGGCATTTTCAATTAAGGGTGAGCCTATTAGGAAGATGGATTTAAAAACCTTTCTTCTGCTGCCATTCTTACAGTCATATCTGAAAAATGTGATTCTATATATCTGTCATCAGACTCAAAGTTGGGGAAGAATGGGCTTCTAAAATCAGATGCATGTACTGAAACACAATCTCCAACTTGCTAACTCAGGACAAATTTTATAAAGGATTTTAGATATATAACAAGTCGTATCTGTTATAGTTGACTGACTGGAATTTCTGTAAGATATTTTTTAGTATGCATATGAGATCATAAAAACGTCACTTCATATTCTTTTTTCATTTTTTTCATATCTCTGGTTGTACACAAAATAAAGCCACATCCTTCTTTTCTTCATTCATGCACTTAGGGTAATGATGACCATTGTATTCCACCGTCTTTCCTACCCCTACGCCCGCCCTTCCCTCCCCTTCCTCCCCTTTCCAGTTCTCGTCTTTCAAGAATCTTTATCTCAATTTTCCTTTGGCCTCACTGAGAATGCCAATCTCTACCACCACCTCTTTTTCCTCTACTGAGCTTACTTACATTTTATGATCAGTAAAAACATTTCCTTGCCCTTCTTTCATTATAGTCTTCTGACAAACTCTCACTTTTATTTAAATCTGCCTCTCTACCCATTTCCCATTGGCCTCTGCACAGCTACATGTGGCTGTAGGAAAACAAAACTATCCTGAGTGGTCTCACTTTAAAGACGTGGTCATGATTTTCAAGGGGGAATCTTAATACTTTCAAGCAATTAAGTTATATATCTCTACTCCAAGTGCTCTCTCACTCTTCTCAAGAAAGGTTTCATATTGTCCTCCAGGGTTCCTCATGGACCAGTGACAACACTTTCTCTAAGATGTTTTCTCCAGTTATTCTTCTATACCATGATTTCTACTCTGGCTAAATTTCTATAACATTTATTACTTGTGCATGAATTTTGTCACTTATTCTGAAACCACCTTTTATTGCCATTTAATTCTTTCATCCCCAGATTCTGTTTTGATTCTACTGGTTCAAAAGTGATTTATTAACTTCTTTTTAGACCTGCTATTCTCTACTCAGATTTTCAATTATTTCTTGAAGAAACTTTGCTATAGAGTTTATATTTTAGACAGTAGCAATGTCAAGTGAGATGATGAAGAAGTAATAAACTTTAGGATGATGAGAAGGAAGGATTAAAAAATTGTTAATAACTGGTGAATGCAAATGATTTATCTTCAAAGTTGATCTATGAAATAAGATTAGATTCATCTCAATTAAGGTGTTTAAGGCAGGATGGGTCATTATTTACCTTAAAAGGAGATTTGTAAATACAGAATTCACATAATAATTTTTCAGTTGAATTATTAAGAAAACCTATAAAAAATTAAAATCATATTTGAAGTACATATTTGTTGTATGAAATAAGGTATGGTGTATTAAAAATATCTTGTATATTTCCCGTTAGCTTGCCACATTCCATGTTAGAGTAATCAAAATATCTTGGTGATTTCAGGAGTAAATCAGTGAACTATGTACATTGTTAGACAAATTCATTTCACATATGTCAGAGTATTAGAAGAGATTACTTAACAGACCATCAAAAAGTTTCTGTTTTTTCCAAACTTTATGCTCCTCACTAATTACCTTGAAATTCTTGAACTTTAGGATGGTTATCTCTTCAGAATGAAACACTAATTGTAAGCATTAACAACTGTTAGATGCCTCAAGTCCTGCCAACATCAACATGTCTTTTCTTCCAAACCACTTTTTTTTTTTTTTAAGTAAAGCTTTATTCTTTGGTGGTTAAATTTTAATTATTTGCTTTTGAACAAATAAATCCCATTCTTGTGGGTAATTGTTGTGTTTTCAATAAACAAAGATGCAGGATTGCTATTCACATTCAAAACTAGAGCAAAAATATATTCAAGTGATGACAATTCTGAGTTTAAAGCTTAAACCAAATTTTCGGTAACTTAGTTCATTATTTATATTTATCATGAAAGTCTCTAAACTTGAAACCACATGTGTTAATGTGGAAACAATTTGGATCAGGGGGTATGGGTTTGTTTTATATTTACTTGAAGAGGGAATCCTGAATTACACTTGAGACCTTCAATTTAAGATTTTAGAATCTTTCCTGTTGAGTGCCAATGTGGACAACATTGTTCTCAACATTTTAATAATCAAATTAATGTTTAGAAAATTTAGCCTGAAAATCATGGGATTTAACTTTGTTATTTACATTTGCATAATTTCTTTCCTATACAGTGCAAGCACTTCAAAGAAAGGGAGCCTTTTCCTTATCTTTGTAGCCTCAAATGTCAGTACTCTGAACATCCTACCCACTCAGGACAACAGTGTCTTTCAAAGAGCTATGTTCCTCTCCACTATTAAATTCCTTTAGACTTTGTTTCTATCGTTGTCTTCTTACCAGAGTTAAAAACAACCACGAGGACAACAACAGAGTTACACAATAGATAAAATACTAAAAACAGATTTCGTTCTCTTTTTAGATTTCATTCTCATTTTATTCAGTTTAAATCTCTTGGAAAAGAGAGCTCAGTATAGAATTGGGCTCTGTTCCTAAAACAATATGCATAAGTGCGAATTTATAACCAAGGAGCAGCGTTGGGGTGGGGTCAAAGGATGGGACACTACTGAGAGGAAACATCAGAGGAAAGAGGGAATGCTGGATAAACCTGAATCCTGCTGAAGGCAGATCAAGGTGATCAGGGAGTAAATGTAGGGACTGGGGAATTTCGTCACATATTGAGAATGAAAAGATATTATCAAGCATGGAGGATTGTGTCTAAACTAACTTAGCAAAATTTTCACTACAAGTAGGCCATGTAGGCCAGACAAAGACAGACACCAAGAGTGAGGCATAAAATGTTTAGGAGACTGACTTAACATTTAGTCAAGGAGAATCTGTCACTGAGATTGGGCAAAGGACAGGTAGCTGATTATCAAAGAAAAGGAAATAGGTAGGTAGTGTTTCCCCGTTAGTAGGTTGCTAACACTTCTGGGGGAGGGAAAGGATTGCACTTTCCAACACAAGCAAGCACCCCTGGATGGCTCTTTTCCCGTCTTTTGGTGCTGTAGGCATGAGAAGAAATAAATTTGAGGTCTATAAAAATACAGAACATCTCTATTCCATAGGCACCAGCAATGGGCCCACCTCCTCTTTGGAGGGGAATCTCTCTCTCTCTCTCTCTCTCTCTCTCTCTCTCTCTCTCTCTCTGTGTGTGTATGTGTATGTGTGTGTCTCTGTCTCTTCCCCCACCCCATCTCTTAAATAAAATTTACTATCTAGTTTTGCCTTGGGGATTGGTGAGGTGGGGGCAGGTGAGGATCTGATCCTGATTTTCAAGACCAATATCATCACTACACAGGGGACTCTCCTTAAAGGGTCAGTATATTCACTTTTCCTATATTTAATATAGTGAATGGCACATACAAGGAGTTCAATAAATGTTTTTGAGGGAATAAAATGGGGAGTAGATATTGGCATTTGCAGAGCAAATACTTGTTTATGTCCCCAATACAAAGTTCTTTCAAAGGTAGAGCTCCAGTTGAGAAATGGATATGACTCCATTTTTGAGAAACCAGTCTCTACCTCAGAGCAAAGCCTGTCCAAGGAAGGGGGCATGCCCTTGTCCTTGGAAAAACCCACAGAGCACTTCTAGGCAGATAGTCACCCTGCTGAGTTGTTTGTCTGCAAATAACAGAAGAGATCTGAGGCGCCAGGGTGTCCCTGACTCAGTTAGGCTAGGTGAGGACCAATAGCAACTCCCTAGCAACCACCAATCAGCATGAGACAGGGAAAATACCTGGGATGCCAGATGACGCTCCAGTAGTTTATGGCGGTTGATAACATGTTGGGAAAACACTTAGTATAGCATGTAAACCCCTCATGGCTTAAACCAATCAGTTCAAAGTAACTCCCCTCTTGTACTAACCAATCACCCCTACCCAATTTGTTCCCACCAGTTGAATGTGCTAATCAATGTTAGAGTTGTTGTTTGACTTTCCCGCAGAGTGAAATGGTTTGCTGTGTGATGTTGTGACACATAGAGTATCCCCAAAAACCTATAAAATCTCACTGAACAAAGGAACAGGACTCACTCCCTGCATTGGGAACGGTTGTGAGTCCAGGCTCAAGCTTGCAATAAAGATTCTTGTGCGATTGCGTTGGATTTGGCTCCTGGAGGTCTATTGGGGTCCCACGAATCTGGCATTACATAGTCTGCCCTGGTGACACACACCTGTAATTCCAACCAGGTGGAAGAATGAAGCAGGAGGATCACAAGTTCAAGCCCAGCTTCAGCAATTTAACAAGGCAACTTGTCTTAAAAATCTGTGTTAAAATAAGAAGGGTTGGGAATGTTGCTCAGTGGTTACATAGTAGTTAAAGTACTAAAAACAGATTTTGTTCCTGTCACAAAATTTTGCTTGTATAAACTAAGTTTAAACCAATAGAAATCTATAATCCAAGAGTTTTAGCTTCTTTGAAGAATCATTGCATTGATTCAGTTTAGATTCTTTGAAATACTACAGAATATTGTTCAATACTGTTTTAGTTCATGTTGAAAGCACCACTGGGCTCAATCCCTAGTATCTACCCCTGCCAAAAGGAAAAAAAAAAAAAAAAAGAGGGAGCAAGCTCTTGTTTTAAAGTCAGGCAGACTTGGGTTTGAATCCTGACCCTGATACTAGTTACATACCCATGCACAATTTTAGTAGTTTCTGACTGTTAGTTTACTCACCTTTAAAATAGGGATCACACTTAGCTAATGTTCTTAATGTGAGAAAAGTATATGTGTAATACCTTCAGGTGGCTAATTCTTGCTACTTTACTACATTATCTCATTTAGCATACTCTGCACTGTGAGGGCCTTCTGCCCACACAGAAAATGATGGCTATTATGCAGCTCTGACCTGTATTGTAAAGGATAGTAGAGAACTATAGTGCAATGAAACATTTCCATTGACTACATGACATTAAGTCAGTTTCTTAAAAGATGTGTTTCTTATTTATGAATTTAGAAGACTCTATTTCATGATCTCTAATGTTCCTAATACTAACATTTTTGAATTATACTCCCCAGATATCTTTAGAAATCATAACCCAGAGCAGGTTGATTTCTCACAATGTTATATAGTGGGTAAATTGACCAGTAAATTCTTCCTTATTAAAATAGGAACTTAGTGTCCTATTGTCCTCGTAGGAGAATTTTTTTAATGGAGGAAGAACATGGGAGGGGGAGATGGGATGTTGTAAAGCCTGATAAAAAGTTGATTGTTCATAATACTGAGATCTCAGAAGAAGAAATAATTTTGAGCAAGAGGGACATTTTTTTTTCTATATATTTAAGGTGTACAACATGATGTTTTGATGTAAATAATGAAATGGTTATCTTAGTCAAACAATTTAATATATCCATCTATTCATGAGAAAAGTTATATTTCTAGTGTTACTATCAAAAAATTTTATAAAATATAATAATATAGTTCAAGAGTTTTAGCTTCTTTGAAGAATCATTTTATTGATTCAGTTTAGATTCTCTGAAATACTAAAGAATATTGTTGAATACTGTTTTAGTTCATGTTGAAAGCTTCCAGAACAAGGAAAACTTTTTTTTCTTTTGCTCTTTCTCTTTCCTTCCTTTCATTCATCCTTTTCCTTTTTTTCTTTCTTTCTGTTATGTGTATATTTTCTCCCTTTCTCCTTCTCACTCTTCAAATCCCTTCAACTTAAAGTAACTAATAGGTTCCTTTGAGCACTACCATACATAGGATAAAACTACACATACTGAGACTGATATACAAAGTACTCTGCTCCATCAAAATTATTCTCTTTAAAAGGAAATAATAGCAATCACCTTCTACTGTAGTATATACATGTTTTGCCTGTAACTGATAAATTAATCTCAGCCATGTTACAGATTTAAAAGAGGAAATGCTCATAGAATTTATTCAACTGCTGGCATGAACAGCTGATTTATATTTGAGTAGAGGGATTATGATATCACATTTTTAGTATATAATAAATTGAATTTGTTTTATTTTATAAATTAGGATATCAGTTCACATAAAGTATTCTCTTTTATAGTAAGATATCAGATTTAGTTTATAAATGCCAACTTAATAAAACAAGAATAAGTAATAGCATAATATGTTAGAAAGATTAAATATCAAACCCGAGATCATTAGTCTTAAATATGGTTCTGTTCCCACTTTATGTGTGACATGATAAAGAGACATTCCTCTCTTATTTATGTTAAATTATATGATCTTTAAGTCCCTTCTTCCCCTGACATTATTCTCCTTGGGGTGCATCCATAGGGACCCCAAAGCCCTCGATAGTTTAGAGAGCCTAGGCTGTACCCAGAGGCAGGTAAAATAGGGACTTATAAGTATTTTTTTTATTTTATTGATAAGAACATTCTGACTTTAAGAATTACAGTTTAGGAAATAAGGAAGACATGCCTTATCTCCCTAAGACTATGGATTATTATCTTCTCAAGAAAATGAAAAGGTAATTAATCCAAATTAAGCAGCACAGGGGGAATAATATCAATCAAGTAGAAATCAATGAAATGGAAAACATAAAAACAATAGGGAGAATTAATGAAACCCAAATCTTTTTCTCTGAGGAGGTAAATAAGATTGATAAAGCAAAACTGATGAGGAGAAATAGAAGACACAAATTGCCAACATCAGGAAATTAACAGATGGTATCATTGTGAATCTATAGATATTGGAATATAAATACTTGAGCTCTGGTGTACAGCTCAGTGGTAAAATGCTTGCTGTGCATGTGCAAGGCTCTGGGTTCTATTCCCAGCACTGCAAGAGATAAACAAACAAACAAAGAAATAATGCTTAAATAATTTTATGCTAATAAATTAGTAATTTAGATAACATGGACGTCTTCTGTGAAAGACACAAATTACCAACAATCATTCAAGAAGAAATGGATAACTTGAATAGCCCTGTATCTATTACACAAAATTAAATTGTAGAACAACTTTCTACAAAGAAACTTCAGGTCCCAATGTCTTCACTAGTGAATTTCTTGAATATCAAGAAAGAAATAGTATCAATTCCTCATAAACACTTGGAAAATTTAAGAAGAGAGATACTTTTTTCCCATAGAATTCTGGTCTATATTTTGAGGTCAGAATTCCCATGCTATCAGAACCAGATGTAGATATTATAAGAAAAGCAAACATCCATAACTATGAATATAGATGTTAATTATCAAACTGAAAACTACTAAGCAAATCAAATCCATTGATACACTAAAAAGATAACATATCATGATCAAGTGAAGTTTACTGTGTGGAACATCATGGTATTTGTACTTCTGTGACTGGCTTATTATTAGAATAATGTCCTCCATGTACATGTTGTCATATATTATAGGATTTTCTTCTTTTTTAAGGTTGAATTATATTTCAGAGTAGGTACATACCACATTTTCTTTATCAACCCAAGTTCAGATAGCTTTGCTGGTGAATTCTCTCAAGCATTTAAAGAAAAATTAACACCAATCCTTAAACTCTTTCAAAAAAACCAAAGATGAGACATTATTTTTAAATTCATTTGCTGGGCCAGCACTACCTTGATATCAAAACCAAAGATACTATAGAAAAAAAAAAAACAACTAGAGGACGATATCTCTGACAAACATGGAAGCACAAATCCTCAACAAAATATTATCAAACTGAATTTAATAATACATTAAAAGGATCATGCATCAAGTAGGATTTATCCTTATCATGCAAGAATGTTTGAACATATGACAGTCTACTAATGTGATATACCACATTAACAGAAAGATGAATAAAAGCCAATCATTATCTCAGTATTTGTAGAAAAACATTTGGCAAAATTCAATGCATTCTCCTGATAAAAACTCTCAACAAGTTAGGAATAGAAGGAAATTGCCTCAGTATAATACAGACCACATATGAAAAGCCTTTAGCTAACATCATATTTAATGGATAAAAACAAACTAAGAGTGGGAACAACGCAAGGATGCTACTCTCACCACTTCTATTCAATATAGTACTGAAAGTTATAGCCAGAGCAATTAGGCTTTTGGAAATTTTTACATTTTGCTAAGGATCCAGAAAAATATAATTTTCCACATGTAAATCTCATGGGTTTAAAGCTCAAAAATTCTGGAGAGGGCTTGAATCAATTATTTTGATCTCACACTGTGACCCACTTTCATATTTCTAAATATATATATATATATATATATATATATATATATATATATATATATTTGCTTGTATGTGGCCAAGAGCAAAGAGGTTTAAAATATTTTAGTAACAGGTAGTTCCCAAGAGAATTATTATAGACAATAGAAAAAGTTCTTAGCTTTTATTTCACACGACAATCATCTCTGCAAAGTTCTATTTCTCTTCAAAGCTACTATCATTCTTAAACTGGCCAGAATATTTTATCACCCTTGAAAGCAAATAATTTACAAAGATATTATTAATTTACAAAGATATTATTACTCTTCAGGATACCAGACATCTATTTCCTCCGACTTACTTGTTTTTCTCTCTGTCCACCTGTGATCTTTATCCTAGGGTGGCATGTAAAGATTTCTAAAAAGTAAACGTGGAATCCATTGAAGATTTTATTAGTCCTTGCTAGTAAAAATAAAGCAGTTTGAAATAAAACTGTTACATTATTCAGTTCCATAAATTTTATTTTCCTACATACAAAAGCAAATATTAGGTGCATGCTATTAAGGGAAAGATTGTATTACACCAGCCCGTACATCTTACAAGCCTCATAATCACATTATAAGTGGCATGTGGAAGGCAAATACTTTGCAGCTGCCACCATTTCTTTTGAACATCTGTTTCTGGAAAAAGAAAAAAAAAACAACTAACAGTTCTGAAATTCAAGATCATTAAAATTATTTTTATTTTAACATGAATTTATTTTAATAAACATACATGTTTTGAAAAATAAAACTTGAAAGTGTCCTCCCAATAATTCCAATTATCTAGATGCTTATCTTTATATTACTTGTAATTAACATGGGCTCTTACATCAAGAAATGTAAAGATTTTATGAATTCATTTTTATTTTCTCAATGTAAAAGTTGTAATTCACTTTTATTTTCTCAATGTAAAAGTTGCAATTCACTTTTATTTTCTCAATGTAAAAGTTGCAATTCACTTTTATTTTCTCAATGTAAAAGCTGGAATATGAAGAATTATTTTTAGTCATGTCTTGTCAACAGCCCATAACTTGTGCAGAATATTTGGTTTGTTGGCAAAAACAATGGCAATATATCTAGCAGTTTAAAGTTAAAAGTCTGGTTTTGCTGCTTGCCAGTAATATACTATGTCACTTAACCTTGCTTAAGTGCCCTCACTTGTAAATTTGGATGATTAACTACTCAGAAAGATAGTTAGAGAAATTTATAATAATATATGTAAAGTCTTTAATACAGTATGTCTGAAAGCACTGAAAAATGCTCTTACTGTATATGTGTGTCTACAATATCTGAGGTTGCTTATGCATTCCTTGGTTTCTACCAATCTTGATGAATTTGACATCTTTTTACGCAGAATCATAGTGCTAAAAATATTAGACATTACCTATTTACCTAGATGGAAAGATTATTATCATTACCTTCAGAGCTATCCAAAGTCACACAGTGAACTAATAATATAGTATTAAAACTTAAGTCAGTGGCTGTAATTTCTGCATTTTTTCTGCTGACCACTGATACATTTTTTCTAGTTTTCTAATAGAAGGGAAAAAAAATCAAGCCATCTACTTTTCCCTCTCAGGGTTTCCACTTTTCCTATTTGGTAGAAATGTGTTCATGTTATCTGGCAGGGACAACTAGCTCTTAGAAAGAGACTGAAGTAGGAGAATAGATTGCAAGTATGAGGCCAAACTCATCTATCTGGTGAGACCCTATCTCAAAGTAAAAAATGTAAAAAAGGGCTGGATATATGGTTCAATTATAAGTGTCCTGAGTTCAATCCCTACTATTACTACTACTACTACTACTACTACTACTACTACCAATAATAATAATAATAACAACAACAGCAACAATAACAAAGAAGAATTTAAATTGTCATGGTAAGGATCAATATGTCCTTTGTTTCTAATGAAACTTTCTAAAATTTTTTTGTTTTAATTAAACTTAATAGCAATCAATGAAAAAAATAACTCCATTTGACTCAAAATCATGAGAAATCAGTCCTTTTTGTCCAAAACCTTAAGTGTTTGGCTTATCTGGAGGCAACATTTTATCACTGTGTGTTTGGTTTCATAATCCTACATTAAAATGGTTTGTATATCTTTTAACTAGAGCAGTCACATCATATGTTACTTTGGTTATTGCAAAATCATTTTCATTAGAAACTCATTACAGTTCCCAAAGAACTTGCAATTCTGGTTTGGGATTTTATGTAAGATTTCCCCACTTATTACAGTGTTTATAGTATCTAGGTCTGAGAAAAGATCAGCACATATGAACCTCTTTTGAAGGAAACATCATAAGTTAGATAATCTTTTTTCATCATAAAGACAGAGGCTCTATTTTTATAATCATTAAGAGGTTAAATGACTTGCTTAATTTTGTGCATCTAGGATTTGAATAAAGACTAATGGACTCTGTAGCTTGAAGTATAAAAGTAGTAGGATGGCAAGTATTTTATGAAACTTTTTACTTATAACGTTTTACTACCTCTAAGTTAACTCCCCCATATTGTCTTTTTGTTCTTCATGTCCTTTTTGCTTTCTTTCTTTTCATAACTAAGATTCTAGGTTCCAGAAAGTGTTCTCTCTAAAGTCATTTAACTTCCTCACCTATAATTTATTCCCCATGTCACTGCCATTTGTCTTTTATTCCCACAATTGCTTTACGCTTCTTTGTCTAGAGATGAATAGTGATCAATACTATGGTTTGAATATGTTCTCCCAGAATTCATATTCGGCAAATTAATAACCCATGTGGCAGTACTGAGAGGTGGTGATTAGGTAATGGGGGTATAGCCCTGGTGAATGGATTAATGCTGGCTTCGTAGGACTGGATTAGTTACTGCAAGAGCAGGTTTATAACAATAAAGCAAGGCTGTCTTGTGTTTTGTCTTTTTTGCATGTTTCTGCTTGCCCTCTACTTCCTGTTATAGTAATCATTATACTATGTAGTACAAGGCCTTCACCAGACGCCTGGAAGACATAAATGATATGTTCTTGGGTTTTTTAGCTTCCAAAGCTGTGAGCAAAAGAAACCTCCAATCTTTGTAAATTACCCTGTATCAGCCAGGCACAGTGGCACATACCTGTAATCTGAGCAGCTTTGGAGGGCTGAGGCAGGAGAATTGTGAGTTCAAAGCCAGCCTCAGCAAAAGCAAGGCCCTAAGCAACTCAGTTAGACCCTATCTCTAGATAAAAAATACAAAATAGATCTGGGGATGTGGCTCAGTTTTTGAATGCCCCTGAGTTCAATCCCAGGGACTACTCCTCCCCCCCCAAAAAATTACCAAAAAATTACCTAGTCTCAGGTATTTCGTCACAGCAACAAAAATTGGACTAAGATAAGTAATTACTTAATTCTTTCTTTTCAATTCCCGACTTTCTTGATCCGATAACATTTAAGACTTATAATCCAAGTTCCTCTGGGTAAGGGCAATTTTTTCTAATATCCAAAAGAGATATAACTATTAAAAATTATGTCTCACAGCCAGGTGATATGCAAAAGGGTAAGAGAGTCCAGTTGAGTTTTTTTCATTTTGTAACTTGGGCATGGAAAGAAACATAGCTGGCTTCGTGTTTCCTCCCTACTTCTATCTTGGTAGGATGCTCACATGAAGAGAGGCCTTTCCAGCAAAAATTTTTTAGAGATGGCTTCTCCTGTGCATGCCGAAAGCCCCCTTAGACAGTTCAGTACACATCAAGTTCAGCCTTATCCCACATTTCCTCCTACATGGAGTAATCTGCCCTCTGTTTATGGGTCACACTGGCTTGGTTTTATCTCTTGGTTCTCTGGGTTCTCTTTTCTGTCTCTTTATTCTCTGAGTTCTCTTTCTTGGGGAACTATAGTCTGTTCCTCCCCTCTTTTCCCGAAAAAGGTTATTGTTCTAGAGCCTAATGCCATCAATCCATTTCTAGTTCCACTTAGCCTCCTACCTTGGTAACTCCGTTCTGCCCTATGTCATTAGATAATACATATAAACAAATATCTTTCCCACTTTTATCTACAACTCAGACCTCTGTCCTGACAACCATAACCTCACATTTACCTACCTGCTATCTCCCAAGCATTCTATGACAGTTTGGGTTCTTCCTCATTAAAGTGTTAACTTTTTTTTTTCTCTCAAATTTCCCCTCTTACCCATAGTATATATGAAGCATCTAATTGTCCCCATACAAATAAAAAAGCTTGGGACACATCTTAGTTTTTATTACTAGATTCATAGTAAATCAGTCTCTAAAATGTGTCCGTCTACTAAGAATTCTTCAATGTACAAAGAAAGACTAGTGATGTGGAGGGAAAGGGAACACAGATCTCTTTCTCTTACATTTTCAAATCCTATTTTCTGGATTGATTTTTTTGTTAGCAAGCAAGGGTTTATATTTGGATTTTTAATTCCTCGCAAGTTTTTCCTATAATATATAATCTTCCATTTGTTACATGAGAACACTATAATTTTAAGAAGTATCTTCCAGATTTCATCATTTTATTTTATTTTTATCCTTTTTTTTTCTTAACCTTCTGGGAAATTTTTCCCATTGCCTTTTCTAACTGCTTATGCAACCACTTAATATGTAACTTTCAATGTCTTTAAAATAAGTACTCTTCTGACCAAACTGACCTCCCACCATGCATGGAATCCATGGGTGTGAACCAGATGCCCATCCCAAGCATCTGAGGGTTGATGGTGGTTACAATGCTCTTCTTATCCTTCACCTACCCCTATCATCTTTATAGGATAAAATGATAGGGCAAAAAAGACCCAGTTTGCTATTTAATATGGTTTTATTTTTTCAAATCTTATAACAGTCACTCAGAGAAATAAACTAGGAATAATATAAGAAATTCCAGAGTGTCCAAGAAATGTTTAGAGGAAGTAAAAAAAAGATTACAATACTTAATATCATCAATTTGGGTTATGATACATGGTCTTGTGGTCTATAAACATGGGATAGGGATTTTGGAAAATTTCCTAATAGTGTCTTGAAAAGGAACACTGTGGGTGGCCATACATATCTCCATTTCACATACCTCATGACTTCTAGTTTATATGGAAATCATTAATTTGAGTGACAATTTAGCCAGATAAATGCACTAAGGTTTATTTGGGAACCTAAGAAATGCTGATTTCTTTAGAATCATAATAGACTTAATTTGTTATTGATAGATCACCTCAAATGCCACAAAATGAATGGGAAGGTGAACACTATACAAGTACTCATTAAAAACATCCCAAAATGTGGAAGAAACATGCTAACATTAAAGAATAGCTCCTTTTGTGGTAGCAAATGGTTTATTTCAGAGAATAAACATTGACTTACATTGGTTTCTTAATTTTTTTGGATGCCATAGTTTTCTTGGGCTATTTGATCAAATTTGATTTTCTTAGTCCAACATTTCAGAGGGCAAAATATGATCTGCTCAATAAAATAAGGATATCTTCTAAAGCCAGATGAATGCCTTCCAGCAAGTACATTAGCATTCAATGTGTTTTATTTTGCCAGAGATGAAACATTTATACACTAAAGTCTTTTATCCCAGGGGACAAGAGAATGCCAAAAATCTCAATTACCACACATAACGTGGTAATAAGATCATTGGGTCAAATTAATTCAGTCTCAGTTTGCACAAATTCTGCATCCATGCATTAACAGTATGTTTAAGGGACTTCTTTAGTCATTATTTCCAAAGTATTGTATTTGTGCTCTCCTGTCTTTTTCCCTTATTGGTGAGATAGGTTTCACTGAAGTCTCTAGTTTAAGATAATCTGATCACAAACATGAAAATCCAGACTTTTTAATACTTTGGATTGTATAGTCTATGTAAGTAAGTGCTCATTTTTTATTGGATGCATGTTTGCAATGTAATTGCTGTGTCTTTTTGATATGCATATGTTTACTGTAAAATGGTCATCTTTCCGGTAGATATACCAATTAAAAAAACCATCATCATCATCTGAGAGTTCCAGTTATTCAGTGTCTTTACTACATTTGGTATAATCATTGTTTTAATTTTAACTATGATGGATATGTAGTGATATTAGATTTTGGCATTAATTTGCCTTTCTTAGATGACTAATGAACTACTAACTGTTCATATACTTATTGATTACTTAGATATACTATTGTGGGACAATTCAGTCTTTTGCTCATTTTTCTGTGTTGTATCTTTTCCTTATTGATTTATATGCATTATATATGCCAATATGATTATTTGTCAGGCAGGTATATAATGAAAATAGTTTCTCTTAATCTATGACTCATAATGCTGACTTTTGACGAATAACATATTTTTGTTAACAGTTTAATATCTCAATCTTTTCTGTTTTGGTGAGTGCTGCCTATGTCTTAAGAAATGATTGCTCAACCTGAGGACATGACCATCATCTTCTGTGCTTACTTCTAGACACCCTATTGCTTCATTTTCCACATTAGAGTATACGATGGTCTTGAATATCAGATTTTATATGGCCTTACATAAATTTTAAAGTTAATTTTATTTCATACTACTATACAATTACTTATTAAAAGAAAATTCCTTTTGTGTTGAATTGCAGCAGCATTTTATCAAAATCAACTTAAGTATTTTTCAGTGGGTTTATTTCTAAACTCTCTAATTTATTCCATTTGTTTACTTATCTATTATTGTACTAATTCCTCATTTTATTAATTTTTTTTAGCCTCATAATAACTTCTCATATTTAGTACTATAAGTCTTCAAGTTTAAGTTTTTATTTTTCAGCATTTTCATGGCTATATTAAATCTATATATTTTCATGTACATTTTAGAATATGGTTGTTAATTTTTACAGAATAAGACACTGGTTTTTTGATAGGGATAGGGATTGCATTGATTTGTGGATAATTGATGTTTTATCAATATTGGGTCTTCCAGGCAATCTACAGGTCATCCTCCTCCATTTATTTTAGTGTTCTTTAATTTTCTTCCATCAGGGTTTTATAGTTCTCAGGGAAGAAGTCTTGTGCTGTTTCTGTGTATGTATAACTAGGTAGTAGATGCCTTTAGATGTTATTAAAAACGATATTGCTTTTCTATGAAATTTAATTTTTCAATTATTTCTAGTATAAATAAATATAGTTGGTTGTCATTTTGGTTTTATTTCCAGTGATCTTGCAATAGAAACATTTATTTTTAAGTTAACTAATTTTAATAATTATAGTCTTTTGACCTTTATACCAACATGGTCAAGTTATTTCTGAATAATGCCTTCCATACCTATCTTCTTTTTCTTTCTTCTGGCCTTATTGAACTAGTTAGGAACTCCAGTGAAATGTTGAATGAAAGTGCTGATAATGGACATTGTTTTCTTATTCTTGTTTGATTGCATAATGTACTACTAACTATATTTGTTATGGATCCTTTTATCAAATTAGAAAATTTTATTTCTTCATTAAACATTTGAAAGAATTTTCCAGAATTGTTATCTAGGTGTGGGAAAGACTTAAATTGTAGATTTATTTCTTGAATTGATACTTGTTTATTCATATTTTCTATGAGACTGATTATTGTGCTTTTGAAGGAATTTGTTAATTTTATTCAAATTATCAGCATGAAATAGTTTGTAAGATCCTCTATTATCTCTTTAATATTGTAAGATCTGTAGTGATGACTTATTTACATTGTTAATATTGATAATTTCTGTTTTTTGTCTTCTTTTCTCTTCATCAGTCATCCTAGGTTTTTAATCAATTATATTATATTGTTATTATACCACTTTATTATATATAAAATGTATAACATAATATCTAATGTTGATGTATTAAATTAATATTTTAAAAGTTTTCAGTTATGTTTATTTTTTCTATTGTGTGCTTATCTTTTAGTTAATTCACTTCTGTGCTTATATGTCTTTATTTCTAATTTTGAGTCTTTTCTTTAGTCTAACTAGAAGTTAGTTAATTTTATTTATCTTTAAAACCAACTCCAGCAGGGCATGGTGGTGCACACTTGTAATCCAGGAGTGTGGGAAGCTGAGGCAGGAGGATCACCATTTCAAGGCTAGCCTCAGCAACTTCACAAGTCCCTTGTCTTAACAACTGAAAAAAATAAAAAGGACTGGAAATATAGCTCAGTAATAAAGCACCCATAGGTTCAATCCCCAGTAGAAAAACAAAAAAACAAACAAAAGACTCCACCAAATCCAATTCCTAGTTTTGTTGCTTTTTTACATTGTATTTGGAGTCTATGTTTTATTTATTGTCCTCTGACCTTCCTTCTAACTTTTGGATTAATTTGTTCTTCTTTTTGTAGTTCCAGGAGGAGTAATGCTGTTTATTTAAGGTCTCTCTTCTCTTTTATTAGAGATTCCTTGTTAAATACCATTATGGTCAGAAAAAGTATATGATATGATTTCCATCTTACTAAATTTGCTAAGATTTTTTTGTGTGTGTCTTAACATGACTGTTCAGAAGAATGTTACACCCATGTTCAATTGAGAAAAAAATAAAAAAAAATTAAAAATGTGGATTCTATTTTTTTTTTCCAGTACCAATTATTTAACCCAGGGGCACTTAATCACTGATCCACATCCCCAGCCCCTTTTTGTATTTTCTCACTGAGTTGCTTAGGGCCTTGCTAAATTGCTGAGGTTGACTTTGAACTCTTGATCCTCCTATTTCAGCCTCCCAAGCTGCTGGGATTACAGGCCTATACCACAATGCCTAGCTTTCTATTGCTTTTTTTCCTTTTCTTTATTTTTAACATTCTCTATATGTGTATTAGTTCTGTTTGGCTTAAAGTGCTAAGTCCAACATTTTGTTAATTTTCTGTCTGAATGATCTGTCCAATATTGTGAGAGTGTTGAAAGCTCTGCCTATCTACTGTCTTCTGCTTATTTCTCCATTTGGCTCATTAGCTTCTTGCTATATTTCAGTTATGAATGTGTAAATGCCTTATGGCAAAAAAAATAATATGAAGTTTATCTCAATGTACTTTACTTCTCCATGAAATTTTGAACTCTCAAAGACTTTCACTGTAATTTTTTATTACTTTTAATTAGGCATTTTGTATACTTTACCCATTTTTTCCAGGTATTTTTTGGGGAATGTTTGTTTTGTTACAAGGTATGTTGCAGCCAGAAGAGGAAATCTAGAGTCCTCTTAATACAGTGATTTTTTTTTCACCCATATTATTGATGTGAGCAATTTCTTAATTTTTTTCACTTTAAAAAATCTTTCCTTATGAATTATGTGCTTTTCATTTTTTTTGTTTTAATCATGCCTTCCTTCTGATAAGAGCATCATATATTTTTATTCTGATTACTTTTACACCTATAACATAGAAAGCATAAGTAATTCTATATTTACTTAGAAGTAAATTATGGCCACCAGTAGTCAAGGACAGATTTAATTTCCCTTCCTTCCTCCTACATAAATACCACTTATTAATTGATTACCTTATTGTTCTTGGTGCTTCACTTTACGATTTTAAATACACCATAATTTTTGCTATGACACATTATATTTAATTGTGAAAAACTGTGTTCTGCAAAGTTGTTTTTAGAAACCACAAGCATTCTGAAAAGAACCTAGTTAAAAGAAGGTAACTCAAAACCAATGCAAAACTGAAGGACTAATGAAAACAAAAATTAGTTCCTGATGACATGACTTATAACACAGAGGCAAGCAGCTCAGTGTGACAAGAGACTACCATAGTAGATATTT
This sequence comes from Callospermophilus lateralis, assembly GCF_048772815.1. Classification (NCBI taxonomy): domain Eukaryota; kingdom Metazoa; phylum Chordata; class Mammalia; order Rodentia; family Sciuridae; genus Callospermophilus; species Callospermophilus lateralis. The sequence continues at coordinate 39,329,397 of NC_135310.1, read as the reverse complement.
AAATTCATCAAAAAATAATAAGACAATGTCTTTAGCACTTTAATTCCAGCAGGATTTAAAGGTACTGTGACAATCCAGTTGGAATGGTGCTCTGAGTCAGTTTGTCTACCATTGTTTTTTGCATGAGAAGAATTGCAACCTACCACAAAGTGACAGTCATACAAACAATACAGTGTGTCCATTTTAGGGTTTCAATGCTCATTCTTAATTTTCTTCAAATATGCATGAGGTTTCCTTCTACCACCAAGCTAGTTTGGAGTTTTTATTTATATTTCTTTGCTGAAATGTCTTATTGTATTCTTGTCTCTTGTATTCTTTTCACCTGTGAGAAACAGTTATGATCCAAGTGATTTCCATACCTATCAATGTCCTTTCATTGTTTATCAATCACTTCTGAGTTTACTTGCAATATAGCAGAACAACTATACTCATGCCTTTATTGATTGGATTGACTTCTGACTATTAAAAAAAAGAAAGAAAAAGGAAACCAGCCTACTTCCAATATTGATTATCTCCCACTCTCCTTAATAACTACCCCTTAAATATTTTAACATTTGCATTATGTTATGTAACCACTCTTCCACTGTCTTTTTCCTTCCAGATTTTAAGTGTGAGGCCAGCCTACTCTAATTCAACTTGCCATTGATTGAATCTGACAAACTGTCAACAGTATGTGCCCTGACACACACACATATACACACATGTATGCAAACACATGTGTACACATATTTTTAGCTTGATAAACAAGCAATTACGTCTTTTTCTTTGAAAACCATTATGTTTATAGACTGTCATTAACTTTCACTATGCCATGCTTTTATATTATTTTAACCTCTAGATGCATGGCATTTTTCTGTTCAGTATTCTTAAATATATTTTTTTAATTATTTTTGAGTCTTGTATACTAATAACGAATATTATGTGAGGTCTTCATTGCTTATTTATATGTTCTTATTAACCTTCATATCCTTTTTAACTCTTTGTCCATTGACTTTAATACTACTTATTTTTCTAAATTCTGAGGGTTTTTTGTTTATTTACTCTTTGATTGATGTCTATTTTATTTTACTACTAATTTTACTGTATTTCTTTGATAGTTTAAAAATGTGGCCCATTTCTTTTTGAAGATTTAGCACATCTTCCATGTCTTTTGTGTCTTTCATTTGTATTATTGTTTTACCAAGATGATTGTGTTGTGTTTTTAAATTTCAGGCAATATATTTGCTCACAAAATTTGTTTTCTGCGTGACCACATTTTTCTATATCACACTGAGGTCTTCTTTTTCCATTTGTATTTTCTGTTTCTTTTCTTCTTTTTTTTCTATCTTCCCAGAGATGCTGTGCTGTTCTTTTTTTTATTATTATTATTTTTCACCTTACAATGTGAAAGGTGTCTTTTTTTTTGTTTGTTTGTTTCTGAACCAACTACTTACAAGTGGCTTACTTAGGAAAGGGAGCCTGTTATGCTATGAGCTAATAGGTATTGTCTGTGTGACACTGAATTACACATGAGTGAATTAAATTTGCTTTTGATTTTTCCATGTCAGTATAGATCATTGTGATGGTCACAATGAAAAATTTGTCTCACTTAAGTCACATTTGTATTTTATGCCACAGCTATTATATACTCTTATGTGAATACCCATTAAAAATATACGCATAGCTTTCTAAAAGATACACATAAAATATTCATAGCACTATTATTTGTAATAATCTCCAAGTGGAAACAATCTGTATGGTTATGAGCAGTAAATTAATAAATAATTGGGGATATAATTATATAATATTCTACTTGATGTGATGAAAATAAATAAAATACAGCTATATGCAACTGATTAATGATCTTGCAAGCATAAGTTTGAATAAAAGAAGACAGATACAAAATTATGCTTGAGTTTGAATAAATGAAGAGAAACCAAAATATGTCCTATATATTTTATTCATATGAAGTAAAAAACAAGCAAAGATAAACTATAAGTATTAGAAGTCAAGGTGGTAGTTACCACTGGGAAGGATATTGATGTCTTTGTGAAGAATGTGGGAAAGAATCTAGTTACTCTCAGGATTATGGAGGGCTTTCTGGGAACACAGGCAATCTTTTCTCTTTTGATTTGATTGGTAGTTTAGTTATTTATCATTTTCTGATTATTCATTTAGCTATTGCTTATGTCTTGTATATGTATATATAATATTTTCAATTAAAACTTGTCTTAAAATGAGTTGATGGGATACTGTGATAAAACAGCAAACTACAACTATATTACAAAAATTTCCCTTCAACCATATTCCATAAAATAAATAAGAACAATATGATAAAACTACAAGTAAACAAGCCTAATAAGGGAAAAAAGCAGCCAAATTTCATAAAACTAAAAAGTATCACCAGGGTCAGAAACATATGATTCATGGTGGAACAAAATTGATGGTCCTGACTCCCTTACACTTCTGCATTTCACAAACTTTACCTGTGTGTCAAAAAAATTCAGAAAATGTTCCCTTAGTCCTCCCCTGAAAGTTGAAATGAGTAAACAATATTCTGATCTTTTATACTTTCTCATTAAGGAGTAATGAATCATAGCAAACAAACACACAAAAAAAGCAACTAGTATTCAGTGCCTACATTGTACAGACATATTCCAAGTACTTTAAATAAAATACCTCATTTATTCTTTGTCAGAAACGCTGGTACTATTATTATTCCCTTTATGCAGTAAGAAAACTGAGGCAAAGATTTTTTTGAGAAAGTTACCAAAAACCATACAGCTTGTAAATGGTAGAAGTTTGATTTGAACTCAGCCAATCTGATACTAGAGCCCACCTTTGTAATCATTACACTGTGTACTGAAATGACCAACAGGGTTAACTACTGAAAGGAAGTAAAGATTTTAGAACTATACATTGTACTTGGTAAAGAACATTTTTTTTTTTTACTGGAAATGATTATAGATAAAAGCAGTATCTGGTACAAAACATTTAATAGAACCTCAGAACTGAGAAAGAAACCCAGGAGCTACTAAATGTTCTCAGATTTATGTGAGTACTCAGAAATTTCTTCATATTTATTTCAGGTATCTTGTATTCCCATAAGTTAAAACTAATTTAATTTTTATTACTGACAATGCATATAATGTTACATTTTATAAAAGAATAATTTTATTTATCTATCCAGACATTCATGTATCCTTCATCCATAATTCTATGTATGTGAGACAGGTATTTCTAGATAAGCTTTGTCAACTTGATTATTACTTTTTTGCATTGTTTAATTTTTTTAAAAATTGAAAACACCATTTCCATAAAGCAAAGTGATTTTAACACATCTTTAAAAATTGCCAACTTGGAATTATTTTATAGTTTAACTTAACTAAATTGATTCACAAATTATTTCAGATCAGAGTTCACAATTAATTTTAAAATAGGAGCTTATTTGGGGCTGGGGTTGTGGCTCAGCAGTACAGTGCTCACCTAGTACAGGCAAAGCCCTGGGTTCAATCCTCAGCACCACATAAAAGTAAATAAATAAATTAAAGTTATTGTATCCAACTACAACTAAAAAATAAATAAAAATTAAAAAAACAGGAGCTTATTTTTCTGGCAACAGATGAATGGATAATTTGGTGACCTAAAATATTTAAAACCTTAACATACTAATATTTTCAAGCTAAACCTGAAAGAAAACAGAAGTTTAGCTCTCAAACATAGCCTGAGACATGGTGACTTTTTCCCCCTCTTTAAACTTTGATAATGAAAAGATAGCCAGATCATAAAATTATCAATATGAAATCATAAAAATTTTCCTGGCATTTATCAATCAATTGAAAACAAAAGTACTACAAAAGGGGGGGGGAATCAATGGGTAAATAAAGCCTTGTGAAAAATGAAAAAATATTAGAGTTAGAATTTACCGTGGACATCTCTGGTCTGACTCCTAGCCTGGGTTCATCTTACAGTATAACTGATAACCTTTTCTAGTGATAAAGAAGTCACTTCCACTTAACACAGCTGATTCATTTTTTATATAGCTAATGTTTATCTTAGTTCTGTACACCAAATCAAATTTTGTTTCATAATAATGCTACATCATTTGATCATAAATTTAAGTCCTCTTGAGATATATATAACTGATTTAATTGCTTCTCAATTGTCTTTTAATTATTTAAAAACTGCTTTCTTTCCCATGCCATCTGAGTCTCCTTTAGGTTTAATAGCAATAATTGCTCTATCTTGTCCTTAGAGAAAAATAATTTGGCTTCTCTCTTTTTTCCCCTCTGAGCTCTAATTTCTATGTCTCCATTTATAAAGAGAAATACTAAGAATATTATTATTGCAAATGGTTATAACCAGAGTATTACCGACTGATACAAATACACGTCCTGGTATTGCATTAAACAAATTTATAAAGGAAAGAATAGATTTTTGTTCACTTGTGGCTTTTCATTGAAACAGAATATCTGTCTCTTTTCACCTGAAATGCTTTTGGTATGAATAATTCATTAAGTATAGTTTTTGTTTTATTGTACTTCTTTGTAGACTAACTATAAGACTTTTTTATCATTTTAATTTCATATGAATTTAGCTCAAAATTTCTAATTACCTGAACTATTTCTGAAATAATTAAATCATTATTTTACTTAGACCAAAAAAGCAAACCAACAAAACTGTAATTGCTAGTTGGATGAATGTGATTCAACATATTTCTTCCCTTTTTCAAGTAATTAATGTCTATAAATGATACACATGCTATTTCTCTCTTTGAGTTATTGATAAAATTATTGGACAGAACAGGACTAAAACGAATGTTTAGGGATCTCAAGAGACCTCCTTTCAAGATGACAATAATGCATTATTCATATCTTTTGTAAAAACCATTAAGCCCAATATAAATCCACCCATCTAGCCTATCAATACATACTTTTCTACCTTGATACACACACCAACAAGTGAAATGCTTGGCAGAAATTCTCTTGTATGATGTCTCTATTCTTCTGCTTATTTGATATTTTTAGCATCTTTTTAATAAAGGAAATAAGTAGCATTGCTTTGTAAAGGTAATTTATAGTGCTTTCAAGATGTCATAACTTCCCTTTTTTCCATATAAATCTTTTGTTTAATAATCAATGCAATGGTTTTAATTGAAATTAACTTAATGCGTCAATAGTTTCTTTTATGTTTTTGAAAATAAGAAATACATTTGTCTATTTTGATTACCTCTCCTGTTGTTCTATATTAGTAAGAGTTTACAGAATTTTATGTAAGAATGTTCTACAAAGATATATACAAATTCAGGAATTTAAATGTAGCTTTTTGGTTCAAAAACTTGAGTTAACTTGATAAAGTGTTTTAAAACTTATCAAATCTATTAAAATATCAGAAAACTACTGTATTTAATGATGAAACACTAGAAAAATTTCAAGGAGAAGACTTCTAGGCAAAAACAATAGTAGGATTTTTGTCATTTTGCTTTTATTAAATATTTCACTGTAGGTCTTGGCTAAAATAAGAAATGCAAAGCAAAACAAATAATAGGGAAACTTATTAGAAAGTGAGAGAAAAAAGCTATTTGGTGATAATTTAATTATCTACTTAAAAATACAAGGTGACTCGGGCTGGGGCTATAGCTCAGCGGCAGAGCACTTGCCTTGCATACATGAGGCACTGGGTTCGATCCTCAGCACCACATTAAAAAAAAAAAAAAAAAAAATCAACAAATAAAAGAAAGGGATTCTATCCATCCACAACTACAAAAAAAATTTTAAAAAGATTTATAAAAAATACAAGATAACTCATAGATAAATGATCAGAACTATTAAGAAATTGAACATAAAACACATTTTAAAAATCATCAAATTACTAAACATTAGAAATAAACAATTAAAAATTGTTAGAGATAAGTATCATTCACAAATCTCTGAGCTCCTTTATAGAAAAATCATAAAATATTATTAAAGATATTAAAGAAGATTTTAAAATTGGAGAGCTATATCATGTTCACAATTGGAACACAGTTTGATAAAGATGCCAGTTCTTTCTTTAATAATTATAAATGATTAATAATTATAAATTAAATGTTATTGCCATACATCAAAAAGGAACTGTTTGGGGATTATAGAGTAGAACTAAGAATGAAGAATAACTAAGATAATTTTGAACAAAGAAGAAGTAGATCAGAGTACTTGTGATGAAATATCTAGAGTTTTCTGAAGGATATCTTAATTATTTAAGTGAGCATTAGTTTAGGCATAGACAATAAAACCAACAGAAATGGAAAGAATTCTCCAAACTGATGTTAAATGGAAAGTTGATATATAACTGTGTAAGAATTAAAAATTGGTTGGAATATAATTATTTGGTCAAAGACACTGAGAAAAATGATTTTCCAAAATTAAAAAAAATAAAATTGCACCTATATTTTATTCAAAGCACAAAATACTACTCAAAATTATTTAAAAAGTAAATGTGAAAATAAAAATACAATAATTTAGGCAAACTCTAGGATATAATATTTTAATATTGAGTGCTTTTAAATACAAAAGCATAAGCTTTAAAATGGTATTGAGTTCTATTTTAAAATTAAAAAATTTTATTTGATAAAAAATATAATAACACAACTATGAGATAAGCCATAAACTAGAGGAACTTATTTACATTACATATGACCAAGTAAGGACCACTACACAGGATATGTAAAGAATGCTTCCTGAAATCTCCTTTTGAGAATGGGCAAAAGTTATAAGTAAGCAATTCATAAAGAGATAATTTAGATGACCAATAATTATGTGAAAAGCTATTTAATTTCACCAGTAATCAAACAAACACTATTTGAATAATTGGCAAAACAAATAAGTCTGTAAACTTAAAGTGTTGGCAAAGAATGTGGACCATACTATAGTCAGAGTAAGATACTAATTTACCTAATACAAATGTACCTAGAATTAAGTCAGTTTTCCCAAGTTAACTTTAACACATTGATTTTGAGTTGAGGCTGGTGGTTCATAATTAGAAGTACTTTTTTTTGTAATTGAATGCTATACATCAGTTAAAATTAATGTATGCAAGTTGTAAGATTCAACATGGGTAAATAATAAAATTATAAAGCCCGGTAAAAATTTAAATATCAAGCTGAAGAATAGTATCATTTATTGAACACTCACAAAAATACAAAGCAGAGGGTCAGGCTATTGGGAAAGAAAAAATAAATAGCTTTGTATGACCAGTATATCATCCATTTGTCCAGATTCAATACTATGCCATTTAAAAAATTTAAAATTTTTTCTTTATGAGAATTTTTGCTGGATTAATTTGTAGATGATTTATATTTTATTACACACAATAGCAACTTATTATTTTCTATTATGTTTTCTCCATAGTTACCTAGGATGGAGAGGAATAGTAATATTTGTGAGATGATTAATTTTCGTAAGTTTTCTTAAATTTAGAAAATTTACACTGTTTTCTGTGTCTCTGTGTTGATTCTGTTGGATTTGTCAAAATCAATTTTAGAGCACATGTTTTTCATAGAATTTATTTTAATTGCTGTGTTTGTAGATACTTCCCAGTTTTTCATTTTGTATTCTTATAATTAGAATTTTCATTCTGTTTATTTTTAAATTCTTTAATAAATTCTAGTGATCAAAATTAAGGGCAAACTCAGTCTTCATTGAAAATATCTCAATTTTGCCTTCAATAGTAAATGATAATTTATATAGTTGTAGAATTCTTGGTTGGCAAGTACTTTCAGAAGTGCTTTAAAGCTATTTTTCCATTGCCTTTGGTTATTTACTATTTTTGTAAGGAATTGTTTATTAGTGTAATATATAATCTTTCTTTTACCTCAGATTTAAGATCTCTTTCCCCTTGTTGTTCAGTAGTTTCACTACAATATATTTAGAAATCAATTTAACTTTAATTCTTCTATTTAGAGCTGTGGTCCTTCTTGAAATTGGGCCATAATTTCATTGCATATTGTCTTTTCTACTGTTTATCTCTTCCCACATTCTGTATGTTCTACTGGAAGTAAATTGGCCCTTTCAATTTAATTCCACATCTTTAGGATTCTTCTTTTCATTGACTCTATCTTAATCTTCCTATACTTCAATCAGTATAATTTCCTTGAACTGTTTTTCTAGTCCATTAATCCTCTTTTCAGCCATATCTATACTGCTATTTATTTTAAAATTTCAACAAGATGTATTTCTTTTGCAGTACTTTTCTTTTTTTTCATTTCCTATTGTTCCTATTTGAGCTGTGTGTACTTGTGCACTTTCTTATGCAATTCATTTGTTTATACCTTTGCTTAAAACACATTTTATAATATCTGATTATTTTCCTTATTAACTTCTTGAGTTTCCAGTATTTTGTTTTTACTATTAACTCTACCTTCTCATTATTTCCTTCCAAATTTTGTGACTTTTAATTGTGAACTCATTTTTTAGCATGACTGTATCAATGGGAATCATATGTGACCTGAATTAATGAGTTAAATCCTCTCTGAATTGATTTCATATTCTACCAGGTGCCTAAGTGTATCATCAAACCTAAATAAAATTTTTAACATCTTCATTTTAGGCTTCTCAGATTATAAGGAGATTATGATTTCAAATTTGAAATTGACATGAGGCACAGAGTTAGAATTCTCAAGCAAGCTTTTGCCATTGTTGTTTGATTTTGGTCATTCAGAATTATGACTGAAAAAACTCAGTATTTTCCTGTGGTGATAGAAATATTCCTCTTGTTCATCATTACACTAAGGGTGTGTCCTTTAGTTGGTGTGTTCTAAATTCCCTCCCATGAGGGCCCATGATCCTTTCTGTTGCCATATAAACTTTAACACCAGTTCTCTTGGGTTATTCTTTTTTACTGCTATTTCAAAATTAACTTCACCACTTATACAAACTAAAGATTTTCTACATGTTCAGGTTCTTTTTTCGTTCCCATTCCTCCAGATGTCAACTTTAATTTCTTGAAATCTCAGCAAAATATTCATAATTCTTTTTATGTTAACACTTTTTTTCCACATTACTGTGGATTTCTAGCAGTATAACATCATGAAGAACTTATATTTTACCATAACTGAGCCTAGAAATTTTCTGTCATATCCTTTCTCTTTGTTACTCAACTGTTTTTTGTCTTTGTCATAATTTAATATTTCTCAACTTTCAAACGTTTAAATTTTCCTTATTTTCTCTTTCTAATTCTCAATTTTCTGTTACTCATTTTTTTGGATTATTTTTTTCTTTGTATTTAAGGATGTTTATTTCCTTGAAAAAAAGAATCATTAGAGTAAATTTTTTCCATATTCATGTACCATCTTCAAAAAGATGGATTTTTTTCTTTCTTTTTATTTATTTATTTAATTAATTGATTGATTTTATTTTTTAAATACACGACAGTGGAATGCATTATAATTCTTATTACACATATAGAGCACAATTTTTCATATCTTTGTATATAAAGTATGTCCACACCAATTCATGTCTTTATACATGTACTTTTTTTGCATTACAATTTTATTACACATATATGCCACAATTTTTCATATCTCTGTGTGTATATAAAGTATTTTGACACCCAATTTGTGTCTTCATATGTGTACTTTGGATAATGATGTCCATCACATTCCAGTATCCTTACTAATCCCCTGCTCCCTCTCTTTCCCTCCCTATCCTCTTCCCTATATAGAATTAATTTCTTCCTCCCATGTTCCCCCTTCCTACCCCACTATGAGTCAGCCTCCTTATAATCAGAGAAAACATTCAGCATTTGTGTTTTTTGGGGATTGCCTGACTTCATTTAGCATTATCTTCTCCAACACCATCTATTTATATGCAAATGCCATGATTTTATTCTCTTTTATTACTAAGTAAAATTCCATTGGGTATATATGCCACATTTTCTTTATCCATCTACTGAAGGGCATCTAGGTTGGCTCCACAGTTTAGATATTGTGAATTGTGCTGCTATAAACATTGATGTGGCTGTGTCCCTGTAGTATGCTCTTTTTAAGTCTTTTGGTTATAGTCTGAGGAGAGGATAGCTGGTTCAAATGATGGTTCCATTCCCAGATTTCTAAGGAATCTTCATACTGCTTTCCATACTGGCTGCACCAATTTGCAGTCCCACCAGCAATGTATGAGTGTACTTTTTCCCCCACATCCTTGCCAACACTTATTGTTTGTCTTCATAATAGCATGCTGTCATTCTGACTGGAATAAGATGATATCTTAGAGTAGTTTTGATTTGAATTTCTCTGAATGCTAGAAACAATGAGCATTTTTTCATATATTTGTGGATTGATTGTATATTCTCTCCTGAGAAGGGTCTGTTCAGGTTCTTGGCCCATTTGTTGATTGTGTTATTTGTTTTCTCGGTGCTTAAAAATAAGTAAAAAATCTATTGTCCAAAGTTTTGTGTAGGAATTGAAACAGCATATATCTACAATGCACAGGGTCAGTACTTTGAAGTTTTCATTACCCTGTAAGGCCTCACCTTTGCAATATTTCTATGAATTCAATACTTTTAATTCCCATGTGAGATCATGTGATATTTATCTTTTTAATGCATAATTCATTTCACTAGTGTAATGTCCTGCAGGTTCATATATATGATCACAAATAACAGGATTTCCTTTTTTTAAAGGCTGAATAATATTGTGTTATGTATATATACCATATTTTTAATATATCAGTCTATTGATGGGTACATAGGTAGATTCCATATATTAACTGTCATGAATAATTGCAATGAATGTGGGAGTGCAGATAACTCTTTAACAATGATTTCTTTTTCCTTTGGGTATATATCCAGTAGTAGGTTCACTGGCTTATATGGTGGTTCTATTTTTAATTTTTTTGAGGAACCTCCATATTGGTTTTCCTAATGGTTGTGCTAATTTATAGTTTCACTAACAGTGTGTAAGGATCTCTTCTTTCAGTATTCTTGCTAACGTTTACCTTTCATTCTATTATTAATAGCCATTACAACATGTATTAGCTGATATCTTGTGCTTTCTATTTGAATTTTTTGATCATCAGTGATGTTAAACATTTTATGATAGGCTTGCTAGTAATATGCATATATTTTTTGGACAAATGTCTATTCCAATTCCTTGCTCATCTTTTCATTGAGTTGTTTTCTTGCTACTGAGATAAGCTTTTTATATATTGTGGATATTAACCTCATATCAAACATGGTTTGCAAATATTTTCTCCCGTTTTGTAGGTTGTCTTTTCACTTGGTGATTTTTAAATTTGCTGTGCAGAAGAAGCATTTTACTTTTATGTAATCCTATTTGTGTATTTTCACTTCTGTTTGTGCTTTTGGGTTCATATAAAAAAAATCATTGCCCAAACTAATGATGTTTCCCCCACTTTTTCTTGTTTCACAGTATCAGGTTTTACATTTAAATCTTTGATAAATATAATGCTTATGTTTCTGTCTCAATTAATAGCACACCTCTGATAAAGGATGTAAAACTACCTTGTTTTATTATTTTTTAATTGAGAAAAGTAGATTCAATTTATCCAATTTGAATTTAGAAATTCTTCACAAAAATATGACATCATCTATAAGCATTCTTTTTTTTACTTAAGTTAATTTGAAAAAAGTTTTCATTATTTAGATGAAGATTTTAGAACACTGTTGATCAAAACTGCTTTTAGAAAGTTTGACTTTAATGGATGTAAGCATTAATTATGTAAAACACTCAACTAGATGGTAAATACTTGTTTCCTCAGGATTGCTTAGATGAATGAATCAACACTTTATTTCTGGAAAGAAGTACAAAACTGTTTCTAAAACAAGTTCTTAAAAGGATGAGGGGAAAAGAGTTTGTAGAAAATGCAGCCTTCCTTTCTCCCATTCTTAAGTCATTATTCTGCTTTTGAGGTTGTCTTGTGAGAAAAAGTGACAAAAATATTTTTGTTCACAGAAACAACCAGAAAACCAAAATAATTAAGCCTTTGTGGTGAGCCTCACATATTGATCTAGTTTTCATATCATCTTTTCAAGCAAGAACTTCTCCACTTATTTTTATTCAATGGAGTAGTCAAGGTGAGGAAAATTTCCTCTCCAGCCTGCCTTAAGCATATTGAAGCTGCAGTAATAGACATGATTGTAGCAGCCCTTTCAGTGTGTAAATCCAAGCTGGAGTGCACAGAACATCAAAGGGGTCAAAGGGATAGTGGAGGTTTTGTGTCCCAACTTGTCTCTATTCTCTTTGTGGTGGCTGATCCCATCTGTCTCCAAGAGCTGAATGTAGCTTATTCTATTGTGAGTATTGTTCACAAGTCACCTAAGTAAAGATTAAACTTGTGGCTCCTTTCCCACATATTCAGTCTGGTGTTAAAATGGAGTTAGATGGGAGAAAGAAATTCTGTTGTGCCATTGTACAGTAGAGTGACTATCGGTAACAACTGTATATTTCAAAAAGCTAGAAAAAAAGAATTTTGAAAACTTTTACTAAAGAGAAAGGGTAAGTATTTTCAGATATAGATATGTTTAAATTGATTTAAACATTACATGGTATCCCATTAATATATAAAAATTTACATCTTAATGTAGCAGTTAAAATAAATTTAATAAAGAAAAAAACAAAACAGACATGTACTTGTACAGTCATAGATAATAATTCCATATAATCCAGATTAACAAATTATTTAAAGATATACATTTTTGAAACATTTTGTTCTATATTCATCCCTTATAGACACTTACATAGCCAAATTTGATTAATAACACTCTTCAGAATGTTTGTGAAGTGAAGGATTTTATAAACCTACAGAAAATACCAGGCACAGTGACTAATAAGCAATAAAAATAGTTACAAATCATGATAACAAGCTTATGAGCACAATGAGATGCATTATCCTATCAATGAAAGAAGATGTTTTTAAAAAATCGTTACCTATTTCCTATAACTTCTTTTTAAGCATCAGGATGGCAGCTTTCATATACTGAGCAAGTACCACATATCACTCTTTTATATTCCTTTTTATTCATAATATGGCAGACATTTTATTATATAATTCCCACACCTGAGGATCTAGATGTTTAACAAGAAGATGACAATATATAAAACTGAGAAAAAAACAGTCATTAATTCTTAGGCTTGGTTTTAGGGGGAACCAGAGTTAATGCACTTTAATAATTAATTTTCTGAAGATACACACATATTCTAACAGAGGACTGCATTGCTGACCTAAGACATATAGGCAATGACTGAACTATATCTGCATGCTTTTCTTTTCCTTCTGACTTATTCATAATTATTGAATATACTTTACTAATTTGGCTGCAACCCAATAATTGATTGTCATGGGCATTTAAAATATTTTTCAAAATTAAACAAAACAGATAAGTTAAATTGCTTTTATGCTCTGTTAGCAGTCCAGCTTTGTTCATTATAGTAAATGAGGAAAGTACAAGTCATTTGATTGCTCTTTAACCTTTCATTATATTGACAATCTGTTATTGCCTAGCATCAATTCCATTCTTCTCAGAAGGTGGCTTGGCATTTTTGTGGTATTCTCAATCTTGGGAGATAAATCTGCATCTCCATCTGGATTGACCAGATGAGGCTCCCTTCAGAGCCAATTAACACTTTACTGATGGGGTCACCTCAGCATGGTAGGAGGTGCTTTGCACCTCCAGGGTGACCATAAACTGTCTCCACAATGCCTCCAGATGCTCCAGGACTGGAAACCAATCAATCTTGTACATAAGTGGTTAGTACACCTACCCCAGGGTCCTAGGAAGACATACTAAAAGATATGTATGACTTTCCAAGGCAGAGCCTCTTGAATATTCTTTTGTTAGCTTCTTTATATGTTTACAGGGATTTCAAAGGATGCTCATGATACTCAAACCAAGGTTGGTGGGCAAGACACTGGTCCTCTTCTTCTGTTAAACTTTATACATACTGACCATATAATTAGAGATTTCTCAACAACCTTAACCACAGCAATTGAAAAGCCAAAAATTGATGCCAGAAAACGTCAAGCACTCGGTCTGGGGAGAGAGTTACTTGTCACATACCTGTAAAGATATTTAAAACTTAGCTGCGGCAGCTTTGATGCTGATGCAGAGTGTCTAGGGTATTTCTCTGTGATATGCTGAATATACCTTGAGTACGTGTGATGATTTCTATAGGCTTTAGGATTTGGTTCACAGATTTCTTAGGCTTTTCGGGACAGGCTTCTCATTTAATGAAGCAATTCCCTTTACTGCGCTTTATCTGGGAAAGAATGCAAATTAAATATTCTTTAGTAGTGAGGATGGGAGGGGTGACAAGTGAAGGGGAAAAAGAAAAAAAAAAAGGGGATGGGGGAAGCACAGTGGAGCCATGGAGTTCCCTCAGGTGGCTGGCTAACTAGCTCGCCTTTGTGTGGACACTGTCTGCCTGTGGGATGGAGCTAAGAGACAGAAGAATCACAGTCTGTAGGAAGAAAGAAAGACAGTAATTATGGGATGCGTGCGATTAGTGTGGTAGCCAGAGAAATTAAGCCACAAGTCCGAGGAATCTTCCCTTCTGTATGGTACCTGCAGAGGGAGAGAAAAGACCTCACTACAGAGTTCAGTTGGAATCTACTCCCTGCCAGCTCAGCTTGATTGCTTTCTGGGTTACCTACTGTGGAGGTTCAGCAGCTCGACCTTCCTTTCAGTAGAGCTATATTGTCCTGCCCTGAAAAAAAGGCAGATTAAGAATTTACAGGGATCCCTCCATCACTGGCCTCTGACAGGAACGCTCAGGGAGCTGATTTTTCATGGTTCAATTTGCCTGAGGCTGAGATTCTTATCAAAATGCATTCTGTTAATGGAAAGCTCTATTGCAGTTTTAAGAAATGTCTAACTTCCTATAAAACTTCCTCATTTCTTTACCTATCATTCTTCTTAACTACTTTAACACAATTGTTAATCTTTGAGGCCTCTATGTATTTAAGTCCAAGTTTACAGGTAAAGAGTAAATCATGTCATTTAAGGAGCTTAGAGTTAATTCTCAGCGAATAAACTATATTCTAATTGCTAACTGTTATAAATGAGGTCATATTTCAGTTGTTTCACTCAATTCAAATTTTTAAATTGAAAACCTTATGTTCAAAAAATAATTCAAAACATGAAAGCTATTTAATTTCATTGGACTAGGAAGAAACAAACCTACTTAATCTCTTCTTAGTTTAATATGTGTTTTTTAGGAGCTGTTTCAGATGGTGGAGGGGGGTAGTCAGATTTTAAGTCAGGGCACATGTTTAGGACTCTGTGTATATATCAACTCAGACAGTACTGATTAGGCATGAGTAATTCTGCCCTTTTTGTTACCTCTTCTGGTTACAAGTGAATTACCATCAATCTTTTTAGTATCTTAATTCTATAAATATCTATGGTGAAATTTTGAGGTTATGATCGTAAATGACCTATTTATGTCATAATTGTTTTTGTTACTTGAAAAACAAAAGATTCCTTGATACTGCATGTGTTTTAATATGGCAAGTAAGAAATTAAAATATTATTCTACTGCAGATGAGAATGCTTAGTAGATGAACTGTAATGAATTTCCAGAAGGAGGCGATGAAACATCTTTATCTCCTCTTCAGATTAGTACTACATGGCACTGTCAAAGCCACAGCAGAGGCAGTCCTTAGTTTACTCAGCAATGATTCCTCTGCCTGCTGGTGATTGTTAGATAAAATAATTTTTGATGCATTGTATTTTGTTATTTGTCTTACCTCTTCTAAACAAGTAGTTTGAATTTTATTCTTTGAAACTCATGTATTAAAATATTCAATAAGAATGCATATATGCTATTGTTCTATGTAGAGTGACCTCATATCAAAGGGATTTATACCACACTCCCTTCTACTCCAGCATCCTTAAACAAAGATCTTGTTCCCAAGTATAATGAGACTGTGATGATATTGGTTCCAGGAATAGTGCTTCAGAAGTGCCAAATCATGGTTCCATTGGTCTGCTGTCTCTCACAACATCTTTTCTATCTCATTCTCACTTTCTTCTTCACAACCTGTAGAAGTATGAGGGAAGAATACTGAAGTACTGGTCAGTATCTTTGAAGGATTATTTTTAGATGTGTTTATTAACGACTTATGGTAATTTCTATGAAAGATCTGTATTCCTTGAAAAACTCAATAGGCATTCTCAATATGTAACTAATAATTGTTTGGCAACAAAAAATTGTTTTTTTTTTGTGACCTGAATATTTTAGATTATGTTTTCTTGATATTATTAAGAATTTTAATAGAATTTAATTCAATGCATCAAAACACCCAGCTATGACATTCTTTTAGTAAGGAATTCTTAAATGGTTTGGATGGGATGAGGAATCTAAAAAATAGATGAAAGAAAGGAGGTATAAAACAAAAAGTGGGCTGGTTGGTAGTATATCTTATTAAGAAGATGAAACAAATAAGGTGAATTAAATGCCTATAGTGACTTGAGTTCATTTTTATATCTAATGCCAAAAAATCATGTTGGGGAAAATGTCCAAGAAATCATGTTGGGAATGTTATGAAACTTAATTATTTGGCCAGGGGGAGGGGAGAGAGAAAGGGAGAACAGCTTTACTGTTGCTGGGGTAGAAGAAAGGATGAATATTGGCTCCAAGTTAGATCAAGAGCACTCAGTGACTGAGCACGTTGTGATGTTACCAGTGTACAGCAGAGTGTGCTAGCATGATTAGAACCAAACTACACAGTGAGCTCATCTGTGTTAATGTAATAGACAAGACAAGAAAAAAAAGCTGAGGGAGAAAAGGACAAATAAGGAAACTGGCTGTTGATAGGTTCCATATACTTTTGTGCCATATGGACTTTTTGAAGTTCTAACAGCAGCAGTCCCTGTGGAACAATGATAACAGGAGAGACAGACAGACATTGATGTGTAAATGACATCATCACCCAAAGGCCAGAGTCCCAGATCATACTGGGGTTCAAAGGGACTCTAATCTTACCCTGTCCATTTTTTTTTCATCCTAAATTCTTGCCAGAAATGAAGGAAACACAGAGGCGCTTGTTCATATCAGTATTTCTGACTTGACCTGGAAACTGAGAGTCATGTAACTAGACAATGGCTGCCCAGAGTTCACAGATTTAAGGATCAAGTTCGTGAAGACATTGGCTTGGATTTAGATAAGGACAGTAGTTGAAACTAACATTTCACAAGCTCCAGCAACTATCTCAAGAGATGTCCAGTACTTTGAGAGAAACATGAGGTTGTATCAACAGTTTATAAATAAATGTGGATTTATCACAATGTTGCTAGAACCGTCTGTGAAAGGAAAAAGGCTGCTCCTGCCCTGGAAAATCTCTCTTGCCTTTCTGAATAATCTGGGCTATGCAATTTGATCTTGCATAGGTCATACTAATCAGCATTTTGCCATTTGTCACTGGATGAGAAACCTATTTAGCAACACGAGGAGTGTGCCTCCACTTTCTGAGGATCATTAATTGCAAGTCCTAGGGATCACCATCTTTCAAAGAAATGGATATTAATGACATTTCCATTTAATTTTATATATTCAGTATGAATAATCTGGTTCCTCACAGAGGGTGGTACACCACTCATCAGTCATGAAGCCCCGCACAGGAAAACCCTCAGTGAAAGGATGAAACAAATAGTGGTATTTGGCCAAAGACTGTTCTCTTTAATAAGTTTTTAAATAAGAGCCTTAAATTTGAAATGTCCCTAAATTCAAATGACAAAGTCCTTTCTCAGTATGAAGTGTTTATATAGCCCCATCTAATTAGTATTAGAAATATCTGCTTTATTTCCTTTTCTCTGCAGCTTAGCCATCTATCTGGGAGGGGACTGAGTATACCAAGGATTCTTTCAATGTAAGCAATAAGTAGTTCACTTCCTGTACTTTTTATGAACTTTGTAATGGTTAAATGGAGCTATATCCAGCATGAACTTGTGAATACCTCCCACTTAATTTTTTTTTTTTTTTTTGGCTAGGATTGAAATCTCCATATAAAATAGGAACTATTTGACTTTCTCTTTTAACACTATAATGAGTTCTTTAGAGGGTTGGTAATATTAATCAGATGTGGCAACACATTATCACTGTAAGTTAAAAGAGAACTTCCTAGAAGTGCATTAGACTTATTTTATTACCTATTTGTCTGCTGTTAAAATATGATAATTGTGGAGGTCTTTAGTAAAACTTTTTGAAGTGATTATTCAACTATCAGGCCGGATTTAGTCACGGTACATCTCTGTGGTGCTGTCTTTAATTATATCCCTCCCCCCCAAAAAGTGAATGTGTTTGTGTATGATAACTAGAAATAGGTATACATTTGGCAAGAATTCTGTCAGTTGAACAATATGTCAAACTCAAAGCTCAAAGTTTTTGTGTAACTATTAGTGAAGCAAAAGATGAAACTGAGAAGTTAGAAGTTAATGTGTGTTGGAGGAAGCTAGCTTTGATAAGTAACAAAGCAGTTATGTTAGTTTCTCCAGAGGAGCAGAACCAATGGGGGATATATATATCATATATATGAAGATTTGTTATAGGAATTGTCTCATACAATGATGAAGACTGAGAATCCAGGCTGGAGATTCAGGAAAACTGGAAGTATAATTTCATCCTAGTCTGAAGAATTGTGAACCAGGAATTCTGATGTCAAAGGACAGGAGATTGTAGACATTTTAGCTTAAGGGCAGGGCATGGGGCAGATGTGGGGAAGAGGGGAGGGGGGAGAGAAAATGACAGAATATGAATGAATTGAACCCTTCCTGAACTTTTTATTCTATTCAGGACCTCAATGGTTCAGTTCCTTAGCCTATTTATTGATTAGGTTGTTTGTTTTTCCATGTTTTTTTTTTTTGCTTTCTCTACATATCCCAGAGATTAGTGCTCTATCGGATGTGCATGTGGTAAAAATTTGCTCCCATTCTGTGTGAACATAGGAAAGTTATGTCTGATTTATTCTATAGTCTCCCCTTTTCATGTCCTCCCTTCCTTCTTTTCCTTCTCTTCACCTCACTGATTGTATCTTTTGCTGAGAAGAAGCTTTTTAGTTTGAATCTATACTGTTTATTGATTCTTGCATTCTTCCTTTTAATGAAACTGACCATGGTGACTACTTCTTAATTTCCTATTCTCTCTTCTAATTGACTCTCTTTTGCCCTCCCTTTTCATTCAAAGTCTGCCAAAGTTAACTCTCAATACCTTCCTTGAATAGAGATCCTCCTATCTTTATCTCCTTTCATTGCCTTAATTCTCACCCTGGTCATACCTTTCTCCAGTTGAGGCAAAGTCAATGGAATCTTAGTTTCCCTATCATTAGTCTATCTTTTCTACAATCAACCAAATTTTCTATTCCATCTATTCATATCACTTACCATCTGAGAAATCTCTGCATTGCTTAAAAGATCAAATCAAGTGACTATTTCAGTGTTTGCAAGACTCTCCCAAATCTGGCTCTTGTCAATCATTCCAACCTCATCTCTATCCATTTCCTACCTTAAAATTTTTCCAAGTTTACAAATACTTGCCTTCAGGGCCTAGACAGGGTCCTTAGATTTAAACAAGAAAAGTGGTTCCAGTAGAAGAAATAGGGGGTCTGGGAATGTAGTAATTTTAAGTGTACAAACTCCATCTAAAGAATTCATTTTTGTTTTTATTAAAAAAATAAGACAAATATTAAACAGAGTGGGTCATGGCTTATCAAATTTTAACCTGCACTGGTAATACCCAACTACTTCTCTGATTGCTGGCATTGTGGTATTTTTTTCCCTTCCACAATGCTGTCACTCATGCTATCTTCTCTGTGGATAATGCTCCTGCATATTATTACTTCCTCATTCAACTCAATATTCTCAATTTAATTGTTTATTATTATTTAAGATTTAGATCAAATAATTATCTCCTTAAAAATGTATGCATGATCCCTACTTAATACCTACATGTTCTCATCTAATTTTCCATAGTTCTTAACAAATTTATTTAGACATAGTACCTGTTTCTTCTATAATACTATGAATTTCTTGAGGGAAAAGATGTATGGTATTAATTTCTATATACTTAGCGTACAGTGGAGAGCCAGGTACATAGTTAATACTCAAAGAAGGCCCGAGGATGGTGATGAGTCCAATAGAATTATGGCTCCATGCTTTCATCTAGCCTTAGAATCTTGGGTTAGAGAAGTCTGTGAAAATCTCGGGGAGTTAACACCAGCCAGGAAAATAAAGTGGAAATTTCTGTGTTTGCTATTCTCTCTATCCATAGAATCTAGAGCTATATCCATTAATTTACGGATGGAAGAAGGGAAGGATGAAAGTTGGGAAGAAAAAAAAAGAATGAAGGGAATGGTTAATTTCTTAATGTACAGTGTTGTGGAGGAAGAAAAGGAGAAGAGGGAGGCAGGGAAATAACTGGAGTGGAAGAATAGAAACAAGGACAGTTTTGGAAGAATGAGAATTTTTGGTATGGTTATACAAGGACAAGTTTGGACTGAGAACAAGAGGAACTCCAAGTGCTGTGATGGTTATTTAACATCTCACCAGGACATAGATAGGCTCCATTTCAATTTTTTAAGTTTATTTATTTGTTCTTTTTAGATATACATGAGAGTAGAGTGTATTTGAATATATATATATATTATATATATATATAATATATATATATATATAATGTATACACACACATACATGGAGTATGACTTATATTAATTAGGATTCCATTCTTGTGGTTGTACATAATGTAAGGTTAGACTGGTCATGTATTTATGTGTGAACATAGGAAAGTTATGTCTGATTTATTCTATAGTCTTCCCTATTCATGTCCCCCCTTCCTTCTTTTCCTTCTTCTTTGTTTAACTCAATGAACTTCTGTTTTCCACATTCCCCCCACCCTTTATTGTGTGTCAGCATTCACATATCAAAGAGAACATTTGGCCTTTGGTTTTGGGGGACTGACTTATTTCACTTAGCATGATATTCCCCAGCTCCATCCATTTACTGTCAAATGCCATAATATCATTTTTCTTTATGGTTGAGTAATATTCCATTGTGTATATATACCATGTTTTCTTAATCCATTCATCTGTTGAAGAGCACTTAGATTGGTTCCATAGCTTAGCTATTTTGAATTGAGCTCTACAAACATTGATGTTGCTGTGTCACTGTAGTATGATGATTTTCAGTCTTATATGTATAGAGAATAGTGTGTGTACTCAGATAAATTTTCCTCATGTAATAACTCATTGTTGCTTTTTTGCATATTTAATAGGATAGATGATATATGGTCAAGGAAAGGGGATATTCTCAAAGAACATTGTCCCTAAGAAGGGGCCCATCACATTTGGTAATAGGGATGATAGCGTGCAAGGTTACTTAAATGTGGAATTTCACCACAGTGGCACTTCTTGTTTGCCTAGTCATTCCTTATCATCAAACAGAATCATATAATTAAGATATTCCTAAGAGCCATTTCCTAAGATATTCCTGAGAGCCATTTGAAGCCACCATTGGTGAATTCAAAGCTGTTAGTAACATGCCACCGTTTAGGGATATAACTTAAACTTTTGAAGGTTGTATGTCTGTCCAACTCAGTGTACATGGTAGTAAAAGTAGAAGAACCCTTAATAATGTCATATGATATTTCTGGTTTGAGTTGAGTGATCTAATAGGTCTGCCTTCAAAACACTTGACAAAATATTTGCTCTTCATTATAGCAGACACCACAGTCCTGAACAAGACAGAAAGCATTTAAAAGTCCTTGGGAGAGAGATAAGTACCAAGGATAGGCTTCTTCTGCTTTTCTTATAACCCTTTTCATAGGGCTGCCAATGACTCTACTATTTGCCATTGTATCAATGATGTATTTTCACAAGTACTTAAATACTGAGATAAAAAGTGTAGTGTTAAGTGTCAAAAGTGGAACTCAAATTCAAAGCTGTCCTACTTGCCAGTTTTTATTCAAGATAAATAGTTTTTCTTTGTAATACTAAAGGATTTTCATATCTTCAAGTCAACTACCCTGCAAATGAGGAAATTGTTTACAGCTAAGTAACCTTATGGTGGTGTCATTCTGGTACCAAAGATAACATATTGTACAATTGTGACATTTTAAATCAGGTCTTGCACCACTTTACCATTTTTAGGATTTGGAATGTAGTCTTAACTCTTCACAGTGTGATAATTACCATTTTTCTTTTCACACCCAATTCTACCCCAGGCCTTTTTTGCAAGGTAAATAGAACATATGGTAGCCAAATACACTTTGTCAACTAGAATAGAGAAGTCAGTTGTTCCGACTTTTATTATAGCAAATAATAAGCCAGACAAACTATGTGTATGTATATCTATATCTATATATTTTTTCTATTTATTTTAATCTTTTTTATGATGGCATCATTTTAAATTAGCATTTACTAATTATCCATGTTAGTGGATTTCCATGTGGTATTTCCATATAAACATAAAGCGAACCACCATCACAGGATACCCTTGCCCATCTCAGTAATCACTGGTGTACTTTCAGGTCAACATTTTTTTAGCTTCTATATATGAGAGAGGTACTTGTTTTTCTGTATCTGGCTTATTTAATTTAACAAAATGTTTTCCTGTTCCATTCATTTTGCTGAAAATTAGCATTGTATTCACTTTTTATGGCTGAATAATCCTCTATTGTATATATAGACCACATTTTCTTGTCCATTCATCTGTTGATTGGCATCTAGACTGAAGACATATCATAGCTATTGTGAATAGTGCAATAAACATGGACATATCTCTTTAGTATGCTGATTTCATTTCCTTCAGATATATACCCTGGGGGATTGCTGGATTGGGTAGATCTATTTTTAATTTTTGAGGAAACTTCATAATTTTCTTAGTAATGACTATACTAATTTCCATTCCCACCAATAGTTTTCCTTTTCCTCTGTATCCTCACCAGCATATTTTAGAGTCATGAAAATAGATACTTCTTCATGCAGATAGTGTTATGGGAGCAGAATTATCAACTATACCTTGAACATAGTATAGCCTAATTGTAGCAACAGAATAGAAATAATTGTGGGAATAGTTACCTTAATATTTATTACTAAATAAAATAATGTATACATTTAACGAGTAATAATATTTTTAAGTTTAAACTAATGATTGTAATACATATAATATTTATTAAACTTCTATTACGTTTTGAATTTTATGATGGTCATTTTATATAGATATTGTCATTTTTTTTATTTATTCTGGCAGCACTGAACACAAAAACTAAGATGTAGAGACTTTAACTTAATTATGTAGGGTCAAGCAGCTTTGGAAGAAGAAAGCGAGAGTCCAACTAATGTTTGTAAATTGAACCTATATTCTTAAACACCTAGAATTGCGACACTGTGGAAGCTAAATCTTGATATTCTTCTATTTCATATATGTGTGCATGTGTGTTTTACTCTTTATACAAATAATAAAATACGAGTAAAAGAAATAAAGAGTAAAAGAAATAGAAAACATTTATAAAGAGTAAAGTAAATGGGGATACCCTGCTATTAGGATTTAAAATTCCATGTAAAAGTCTTCCATTATTTAAATGCTTGGAATTTCTGTAGAGTTATAAAATATAGACAGAAAAATATTTATAAGTTGGAGTCAATAAGAGGATAAAATTAAGAGAAGTCTCAATTCAGAAGCATACAAGAACAACTTATCTGTTGACAGTGAATGTTATCTAACGGGGTTAAAAGAAATCAGACTTCCCTGTGGGTTGTGCATGGGGTATGCATTATGTGCTGTCATTAAAGTGTTCTTTTCTCTGTTAAGCAAGCATCCCCTGCTGGGACATCTCTTTGGTTTGGTGGGAGTCTGGAGTTATACATGAAGTATGTGTTATCAGCTAGAAATTATTTCATATAAAAATTTAATGATATTGTCCTAGTTATTTTTCAATTAGTGCATGTGTTTTATTCATATGACATGGATTATTGAAGACATGAGTTAGAACTCTGCAGGAAAACATGATCAGGGTTTTTTTTTTTCCTACCATAATCTATGACTGATGAAAAACTATGAACAACAATAAAAATCAACATAATGATATCAAACCTTATCCTTCACAATAATTCTGAGAAGCTAAATAATCTCACCTTGGTTAGTTTAAAGCTTTAATTCAGATAACTTTGAAAACCTTTTCCTTTTGCTCCTAGGCCTCTATGTTTAAATCCATCAAGCCCATGGAGCAGAGAAGGTCAAAAAGTGTCTGGAAGGGCATCAAGCTTAAATATTTTGAGAGTGCTTACCAAGATACACAGAACTGAATGTATTTTCATGAAGACTGAACAGATTTTTGTTTTTCTTTCTGGAAACATTAAAGACTGGCTACTTACAGAAGATTGGTGGAGCCAGTCAACACATAGAACTACTTTGCTTAATTAAATCCATCTCTCTTCTCATGACTTCTGAAATATAGTAATCATTGAAAGGCCCTTGGATCTCTTTTGTGGTGTGAGATATTTCTTTTCTTTCTTCTTCATTTTTTTTTGGTAAGAAAAATTGCAATGATTTCTTTTGTGGGGTATGCATCTGTGAAGAGAAATGAGGCTATGAATTTTGTAAACTTCTTTCCCCCCCAGTACTAGAGATGGAATGCAGAGCTTTGCATGTGCTAGGAAAGTATGCCACCTCTAAGCCACATCTCCAGACTGTGGCTATGAGTTTTGAAAATGAAATTAGGTAAACTCTTGGAGATTACTCTGAAATCAAGTCCAAAATTTAGTTACATTTGTACCTTTCCTGCTCTATTCTAGTTCATACTTGGGTTCTACATTTTACATTAACTATTTCTATGAGTAATGTAATTTTTGTAACAGGTCATTCATTTCTTTTACATTTCTGAGTACTTTGAGACTATTAAATATTCTCCAACAACTGAAATTTAAAATGAGCTTTGGGCAAATTTATTCTTCTTAGTTTTCCACACGTCAAATGAATAGTAGCTACATATAATGGGTTCCCTCTGTTAATAAATTGATCAATTAAAAAGGTAGTCTCCAATATGTTATGAAAGAAGAGGTGTCTCTGAAGAGGGGTCTAAGGAGTTCCCGTAGAGAAAGGGAACTCCTCTCAGGCCCAGTGGAGTTTTTGTCATACCTGACAGAAAAGACATTCAGCATGTGCTGTAATGGCATGGACAGAGATGTATTTAGGAAAGTAAATACATATTAAAGAGCGAAGGTGGGTAATCTCAAGAGACAAATGCCTTCTGGGGTAAGACAAGGAATATGCATTCAAGGGAGAACACTGCCAACTGGAGAATTAGTGATGCCTTTTGGAGGTTCCTTGATATTCTTTTAAAGAAAGCGTGGTGAAGGATGGATATGGCAAGGTACATCAGAATGCTACTCTGATGATCTCAAGATGGTTTCTGTTGTTGTGGTCAGTCGGGATCCTCAAGCTGATGTGGTCTTCACTCTCAGATCAATAGATAGTGCTGGATAGTCCCCTAAATTATAGTTTTCTCAAAATATCATCTCTCTCTACTTGTTCAGATTACTGGGGTTTAATTAATGGTGCACAGGTAGATTTACAGATTTCCCAGGAATTTGAGAGTAACAGGTTATTTGAGAGTAACAAGACTGACTTAGGGAGCGACACATCTAGAAAAGTTTGAAGAATTTCTGAATTCAAATCTTTCGACCTTGATCTTTCTTTATGTCTCCTTTTTACAACTATTTATTTTTTCTTCTATTCTACCTCTCAAAGGTATATTATTCTAATATATCTCTCAACACTCCGTACATTGATCTAATTAACATCTTCCTCATGTATCACCCAGAAAAAAAACAATTTTGAGCCTCTGCTGAGATAACACCATTTAGTGTCACAATTACAAACATCAAATGGATTTATAGACAGATACAAACCTAGACAGGTTTATGGTGAAGTATTTGAAAATTTATCAAATTAAGTCTTTATCTCCCCAAATCTAAAAGCTTTCTCTTCTTCTTGTATTATTTTCAATGTGTGTTTGTGTGTGTTTATGCATGTATTTGTGTGCATGCATATGTGTGCTTGGTGTGTCTTAAGATATGTTCAAGTATTAGAAAAGCAGTGTATTTTTCTTTCTTTTAAAAAATTTCCTTTAAAATTAACCAGTTACAGGAAAGTACATAAACAATATAAGAAATACACCACTACTGCTGCCCCAAGTTATCAATTATGTTGCTTTTCAGTTCAGAGGAAAAGTTTCAATTTCTTAAAATGTGGACTTTACAATCACTAATTAATAATAAATTATTGCTTTTTATCATTTATTTTATTAATCTTAGAAACTGAAAATTCTAGTGGAGTCTGCAACATGAATTTTATTAGATTTCTGCAAAGAATTCAATAAAATTAATCATATAGATTTGAACTTAATTGGAAGATAACACAAAGGGCTCTTAATTTGAGAAATTTGAGCACAATGGCATAGAAGGAAATGGGTTTTCATGTTGCCACATTTCTTCTGATTTTACTTCTCTTTGACATATTTTATTTTATTTTAAAAATGTCTCTTTATTGTTCCATTTTCTAGTGAGTCTCTGTCCTCCCTCTTAAATATTGTAAAAAAAAGTGCTTTTAATTATCAATAAGATGAATAATTCTAGTAGTGAAGTGGAAGTAAACGAATATGAATTAGTCATAAAACAAGAATATTTGAAAATATTGGCCTGAGTCAAATTTCATTGTTCTTAATTGGAAGAGAAGTAATTTTGCCAACTTTAAAAGTTCACTCAAAAAATTGTCAGCTCTAGGTTTCAAGCACATCTTGGAATTAGTTTGGCTCAACTCAGCTATGTAACTTTTGGTTTGCTTTTACTTTCAATTCCCATGGTAGTTCTAAAGAAAAAAAGGAATTTCATAAAAGAATCTTGTTTGCATATTGTAAACCACTGTTTCTATAATAAAAAGAGGTAATTTTGTGATTTATGTTTTCCTGGGGAAAAAATGGACTAAATTAAACACAGCTATAATTAGAAATATGTTATAAAAATACATTTCCTCCTTAATGTAAATGCTTTCATGAAGACATCTCTTTTTTCAATATAACAGTGGTTATACTTTACACATAATGATAAAGATTTTAAATAAGTTATTTAATCACTATTAACTTAAGCAGATAATTGGACATTATTTGGCTTATATTTTTATGCTGCTGTTTCTGTAACTATTGTTGCAGTTAACATTATTTTTCCTTTCTCTGGGTGAAACATATAGGAGACTTTATTTTTGAATTTGAATATAAATGAATGAATGAATCTTTTGGTTTTATATCAATTTTGTAATTGGTCACATGGCTCCTTTACATGATTAGACCCTTTTTGTTTGTTTTATTTTTTTTCAAGACAGATAAAAACTGAAGAAAACCCTAATCTTGTTTTTAATGGATAAACCATTAAAGATAAGTTCTGATGGTAGATGATCATGTAAATTTTGGCATGAAGTGATGATGGAGTTCAAAAATTTTGTGACATTTCTATGAAAATAACTTACTCATTCCCATCACTTTAATTTTTTGTTCTTTTTAGATATACCTGACAGTAGAGTATATTCTGACATACATACATGGAGTATAACTTATTCTAGTTAGGATCCTATTCTTGTGGTTGTGCATGATGTGGAGTCTCACTAGTCCCATCACCTTATTTTATGAATGTTTTCTCCAATGCTGTATTTATAAAAGTGAAAAAATAGGATGGAATTGATGACATGCGCTATTTCATCCTAGAAAAATGGTAGTTATATTGGTAATAATCAATTTTTAAAAATCTGTATCATTTGTCACAGTAAGGGTAATTTTCAAAAATCATCTTTTTAAAAATATTTTTTTAGTTATCGATAGACCTTTACTTTTTATTTATTTATATGTGGTGCTGAGGATCAAACCCAGTGCCTCACACATGCTAGGCAAGTGTTCTACCACTGAGCTACAACCCCAGCCCTCAAAAAGCGTTCCTTTTTGTGTAATAATTATTGATGAAAACTCATAAGTATGCTTATATTTTGCAGATTCCATCTATTAATATTGACAAATCAATATAAAACATTTATCTTTTAATCTTCAAGAATTTGAACACAAGGGAAATAGATGTCATTACCTCTTCTTTATATACATATTTTTTGTTAGCCAAGTGTTATATCAATAAAAGTCTTTCTAACATACAAATATATGAGGTAAGATTATGCTGTGGAAGTGGAATCTAAATAAGTTATAGGTGAATACTAAAAATGTAAAAGTTAAAGGAGAATATCTATGTTTATTCAACCAGATGATAGTTGGTATCTGTCAAAGTACAACTCAATTTCTGTTGGATATGGTTAAAAAAGTGATGCAACAAATTGAATTTAAAACTGTATCCTTTTAACTGAGTTCCAAAGTAATCAAATAACTTAGACAAATATAGAGGGTTTTTTTTTCCCATCCCATTTTTTCATAAGATATATTTTCTTTTTACTTTTTATTAGAGTATAATATATTTCCTAACTTTCTTGAATTTTAAAATAATGCTCTGGAGGACAGCTATCTATTATCTAGAACCTATGACTGATTTCATTCCTCAAAAAGTACTTTTAATGGTCTCTAATTATGGAGCAGATGGAGCTCCCGGAATCGGAAGTCCAGTGTTAACATTATGCTCTGGGGCTCTAGGTAGGTCGGGTCTTGTATATTTTCATGTAGAGTCCAGGTCCCTGAGGAGAATAGTATATTTTGGAAGGTAACTTTGTATTACACTTTTCTGTTTTGGAAGATAACTGTTGATTATCTTAAAGTCAGTTTTAATTGCCTGCTGATAATACATTCTTGAAATACATTACATTTGGCCACTGATAACAAAACCCAAGAATTTCAATTGAAAAATTAATTACAGAAATGACTTACTAGGCAAAATCTTGTAAGGAGTTTTCAGAAATTATATGACACTTACAAGCAAGCAATAACAATTAAATATTATTTTCTGAGAGGAAATATTACGTTGGAGAAATATATATAAGTGAGATTCAGCTTTTCCTTGAATACATAGAAGTTACACTCAGATTTCAAGATTTTTTAGATCTGTATTTTAAAAAAGAGCCATGTTTCTCCTCTTCTCTACCATACCACTTCAGAAATAAAGGCCCAAGAAGAGAAATATATTTAATATCTATTACTTATAATATAATTTTTACATTTAAAATAATAATATATTTGTCATCTGAATATATTTATAATAAAACTATATCAGTCTGTGTCAATATATTATCTAGATGTAAAATACATGCATGCATATACAACTCTGTTTTCAAGATTTTAGTTAAAATGATGAATCTAATAATACGAAACAAAGAGTTCCATGATTTGGATACGACTAGAAAGTTCTGAAGTTAGATAAGGTTAGTATTATTCTAACATGCATTGATTTAGCGTGATTATGAGAAACATTTTATGAGGGTTGTGTCAGGGGAAACAAAATATTTATAGGCCATTTAAATTAATTGAAAATAAAATGGCTTAACTGAATAGCCAGGGGGAATTACAATTATAACTCAGAATACTTGATTTATTAAATAGAAAAAATGAATAAAAATGAATCTCAAAAATGATCGATGTATTTAAAAATTATTTATTCAGTACTTCCTATATTCTGGGTACTATTCTAGATACTGAGTGGAACTGCTACAATTTTGCTCTTTTATAGCTCATATTCTTGATGGTAAGTGGAAATATACAACAATCAAATAAGTATGAGAAACCCGCAGTGGGAAAAAATACTGAGAAGGAAACAAATCCAGGACAATGAGCTAACAAGTGATGGAGCCAAATGAATGTTGTTTCCTAAGGGTTTGGACAGGGAAGATGTTCCTCTATTTTTGGACAGCATGACAGAGAAACCTCTGGGATACTCTGAGCGATAAGATTTCAGAAGGAAGCAGCAATTAGGGCACACCTGAGCCTGAATTCTGAATTCTAGGAAGAAACACAAAATATCCATGATATTGGAGTAGGATAGCAAAGGGGAAGACTAAATGAGATATGGCCACACAGGGAGCCCAGAGAAAGGTAACAGGTGCCTTGAAGAGCATGGGTAGGAATCTGAAGTTTATTTAGAATGAGCTGAAATCATTGAAGAGTGACAAGATGGGACTCCTTGCTATGTAGAAAATCAACTAGGAAGCAAAATGAAAACAAGATACCCAAATTGAAGCCATTGCAATACTTAACAGGAAAGGTGAACCAACTTTAGGCCAGGGTAATACCAGTGGAGGTGATGAACGTGGTAGGATTCTGGATAGATTTTGAAGGTACAGATAATGGAATTTTGTATGGCATGAAGGCATTCAGAGGAAAAATATATTATGTATTATACAAGTATGGAGTACATCTTTTTCTAATTAGGACCCCATTCTTTTGGGTGGACACAATGGTGGGATTCACATAGGTATTTTCATATGTGTACATAGGAAAACAATGTTAGACTAAATATTCTGTCTTTCCTATTCCTATGTGCCCCTTTCTTTTCATCCCCCTTTGGATAATATATTGAATTTCTCTTCTTCCCCTCCCCAACTTTATTGTGGTTCAGCTTCTACCTATCAGTGAAAACGTTCAACCTTTGGGTTTGGGGGGATTGTCTTATTTCACTTAGCATGGTAGTCTCCAGATCCACTTATTTACTGGCAAATGCCATAAAGTCATTCTTCTTTATGGCTGAGTAGTATTCTACTGTGTATATATACCACAATTTCTTTATCTATTCTTCTGTTGATGGACATCTAAGTTGGTTCCATACCTTAGCTATTGTGAATTGTGCTCTATAAACATTAATGTGGCTAAGTCACTGTAGTGTGCTGATTTTAACTCCCTTGGATATATGCTGAGGAGTGGGATATCTAGAAACAACTTTGTGAAATAGGAAGGAAAGCTATTAGTATTTCAGTGTTAGTGATGAAGATGTGTTGTGGGTAGGCTGTGTCTCTTGCCTAAGGGTAAGTTATAGTAATGGGCAGAATTTGGATGATAATCTAGCTGGGCTCATCCCAGTCAGAAAAGATATACTGGCTAAAAAATTAAATTAACTTTATGCTTATGTAAGTTATTCTATTAGTAAAATATTAGATATCTTGCTGGCTATACATTTCAGAAGAGCAGAATCTTTTTTTTTTCAGCCACTGACAAATTCCAAGAGTCTAGAAAAGTACCTAGTGCATAGTGATTTGGCACTCAATATTTCTTAAATGAAAAGAATAAGCATCAGTCTTGCCTTATGTCATTGTGCTTGGCTCAAATGAACTTCAGTACTAATCAGAACCATAAGCAATTTAATTTTCTTTATGGTAAATTAATTGCTTTTATAGGGAAAATCTTCCCTATAAAATATAATATGGTATTGATTGACTATTGAATAATATTATTATTACTGTCTGATCATCAAAAAAAACATGCTCCCCTCCCCTTTTAATAGGGTAGGCTGGAAGATAGCTGCCCAGTCAGGGAATTAGAATTCATATTTGCTATTATATGAATATATGGCCACTGAATGAAGTAGGAGAGGAAATTTTGTATGTGACCTGGGCCTGAGTTTTAAGGAGCTAATGGGAATCTCCATGTTGTCTTTGCATGCCTGCTAGAAGAACCACTTAATTAATAAAACCAGTACATAGACTTATTATCTATTGGGATTGAAATATTATGAGTAAAAAATAAATACTTGCTATCAATAGAATTATTTTTTTGCTACCTTCTAGAGTTACTTATTCCAATTGATATGGTATAAAAGGTTGCTGCTTTGGGAGTCATAAATATATAGCATTGATTTCAACTGGATGGTAATAAAAACAGATATTAGAGGTTAGGAAAATGGAGATTTATGTTTTATAGTGGTGCACTTTAAATAAAACTGCTGTCCCTCATAACTTTGAAGTTGAGCCATATGCCTTCCAAGTTCATGGTACTAGGACCAGAGTTTGAAAAACGGAATATTATAGTTTGTGTTTGTTATTTGGGACATCTTATAAGCTCTTACCAGAAAAGAATGAATTCAGACAAGAATTGATTGCTTTGAAAGCATAATTTAAAGGGAAAAGAAAAAAATCCAAAACTCTAGAGCCTCACAGGGTTGAAAGAGTTTACTACTTTGAACCCCAATTGGATGAGATAAGATTTAAAAAGTCTCATTAAAATTTCAGTTAAACAGTGAGCTCAGCCTTATAGTGAAGACACTATTATTATATTATTATATAATTATAGTGATTATATATTATCATATTTTATATGTAAATATAAAAAATATATATATATTTATATATAAATACCCCCCAAATTAAAAACTAAACATTCCTTATTTTTAATTCCTTAAATTATATTTTATATATATATAAATACAACTATAAATATAAATTTATATATATATATATATATAAATATATATTTTTATATATATATACATTGTTGGGTGTCAAGGACATGGAGCAAAGGCAATTTGCCTCTTACTTTGTGGATAACCATACTATAAACTTCCACAGGTGGATCTGATGGAAAACACTGTGTATCACTCAGACAGAGCTCCTAAATTTTTGAGCTGGGTGCCATGACTGGGTGGAACTTGAAATCACAGTCTTTGGCAGGAGTTAGTGTGTTCCTGTGAGGATGAGGACTATACAAGGATATTTAACAACTGAAGGAGTTGACTGTGACAGAGATGACTAGCTGTCTACATAAAATGTGTGCTGCTCCTTCCATATTGTTAAACTACCAGTAAGAGAAAGTTAATCCTCCAGGAACTATGTTGCAGGTCCTTCTACATCCTTGTGGTTTATGATTAGTTTTTGCTGAGAGAGTATCTATGGACATGATATTTGTCATCATTGGACTGGACCTTGAAAATAGTGGCACTTCATTTTTCCTTTTATTTTTGTTTTTATTAGATTAGGATGGAAGACTCATCAACTATAGGGGACAACTAAGGTACAAAATGAAAACAAATTAGGCTCTTAATGAGAGAATCTACAGTCCAACAAGGAAAATACTCAACATGATGGAAGGTAATTTTGTGTTATCCAGTGAATATTTTCAGAATTATCTGTTACTATAGTTAATAGCACTATAATTAATTCAATATATTATTGATAATATGAGAATACTTTCATTTGGTGTCTATGGCACTACATGAATAAAAGTGTTATATATGATAATTGTCAAACAACACAATTTAGAAATTATTTTTATTTTCCAATAGAAACTGAAACTCAAAAAAATATTTAGTTACTTGTCCACAGTCACCTGGTTAGTAGGTGGCAGAAAGGGAATTCAAACACTTGTGTGTCAGGACATTACCATTTTTAGAAAGAAACACTTGATGCAAAATATTGTGATTAAAGAATAATTTAAGGAATGCTTGGTGTTTATTTTTTTGGGTAAATTTTAACTGCAAGCTAAGTCTTATATAATTACATACTGTTTTTAATAAATGAAGAATAAATAAGATGTTATAACTCTATTATTTGTCTAAAATATTAGGTGAAGTTACTCATGAATTTTCCTGCTCTATTTTTGTATAAATCTTTTCCTAAAAGTCATTAACTGGACCTTTCTGAGATTTTATCTTTTTAGCAGGAAATGATTAGCCTCATTTTTAGGAAAAAAAAAATCATTGTTAAAGAAAAAATGTCAATGCTGAAAGATTTTTCTCCTTCAGTACTTCCATAATAGGTGCCTATTTTTCATTGCTAATTTATGACTGACTAAATATCCCAATGCAGGGGGTGGTGGTGAAACAAGCTGAAATTTTGACATTGCACTGCCCCCACAGATGTAACCTCCAGAATTCATCATTACATGTGATTTTTAAAAGATAGAAGTCAATATCTAAGCTTCTTGAGCTTCTGGAAATGGGCTCCAGGCTTGAGTAGCAGTAGCTGGTCAGTTATTCCCCTCCAGCCCAGAACTATAGGCCTTCACATGCATGTCAAACATGTTTAGCATCTGGTACAAATAAACTCTATTTATTTGTAAAAATAACTACTCTTCACTTCTCAGGGATCCCTGACTTCACTTGGTGACCCAGATCACAGTTAGACTTATTAGTGTTACTAACTCAGTCCTAAAACCTAAACTTTGTGTTCCTGCTTCTCATAGATTTAATCTAATGATCTCATGATAATTCCAGCACTTCCAAAATGTATTGACAAGAAAATAACTTCCTGCTGTTGTATCTATGGGAACTTGGAATCACAATGATGTTAGTATTGTTAACTAAAAGTATAGAAATAACATTCTCTATGGTGGTTGCACTTGCCAGTTAAAAAACAATCAAAGGAGAACTGGAAATGGGGGTCTATACCTGTAATCCCAGTGACTCTGGGAGCCTGAGGGGAAAGAATCACAAGTTCAATAATACCTCAACATTATAAAAGCTATGTATGCTAGATCCAAGGCCAATGTCATTCTAAATGTAGAAAAATTGAAAGCATTCCATCTAAAAACTGGAACAAGACAAGGGTGCCCTCTTTCTCCACTTCTATTCAACATAGTTGGAACTCTATCTAGAGCAATTAGGCAAAAGAAAGAAATTAAAGGAATACAAATAGGAAAAGAAGACTCAAATTAGCCCTATTTG
Organism: Callospermophilus lateralis; assembly: GCF_048772815.1. NCBI lineage: Eukaryota > Metazoa > Chordata > Mammalia > Rodentia > Sciuridae > Callospermophilus > Callospermophilus lateralis. The sequence goes on along the minus strand of NC_135310.1, from coordinate 39,294,811 downwards.
CTGATGATATGATCCTACTTAGAAGACCCAAAGATCTCCCATGTTCCTGGATAGGCAGAATTAATATTATCAAAATGGCCATAATACCAAAAATGTTATACAGATTTAGTGCAATTCCTATTAAAACTCCAGTGATGTTCTTAATAGAAAAATAAGGATCAGGAAGTTCATTTGAAAAATAAGAGGCTCAGAATAGCCAAAGCAATCCTTAGTGAGAAAAGTGAAGCAGAAAGCATCACAATACCAGACCTTAAATTATATTACAGGGCTATAGTAACAAAAATGGCATGGTGTTGGCACCAAAATGTGCAAGAAGACCAGTAGACTAGAATAGAAGACACAGACAAACCAAAATATATACAATTATCTCATACTAGACAAAGGTGCCATAAACATGCATTGGAGAAAAGACAGCCTCTTCAACAAATGGTGCTGGCAAAATTGGAAATCCATAGGTAGTAGAATGAAATTGAACCCCTATCTCTCACCCGACACAAAGCTCAGCTCAAAATGGATCAAGGACCTAGACATTAGACCAGAGAACCTGCACCTACCAGAAGAAAAAGTAGGCCCAACTCTCCATCATGTTGGCTTAGGAACTGACATGTTCACCAAGACTCCAAAAGTGCAAGAAGTAAAATCAAGAATCAATAAATGGCCTGGCATCAAGCTATAAAGCTTCTTCACAGCAAAGGAAACAATCAAGAATGCAAATAAAGAGCCTACAGAATGGGAAAAGATCTTTGTCACCTTCACCTCATATAGAGCATTAATCTCCAGGATATACATAGAACTCAAAACACTTTAACTTCCCATCCATATAACCCAGTTAATAAATGCATTCATGCAGTCCCTACTAATTCATTCTGTATAGTTGCTTTGAGAAGCAAAACTAATAAGAGCATTTCTATCATTGGGGAGCTAATTTGAATAGGGACAACAAGCTAAATATTGTATAATGTACCTTGGCAAAAGAATACATACAATATTAATGCTAGTTGATTGAGCTGTGAAATTGTAATCAATCTGCAAAGTTACTAGAATTTTCCAAGTGAAGAAAATCCCAAGACAACACAAGCCTCTTAGGTGAAACCTAGTTGATCTTTTCAATTATGTGTTTTGTCACTTCAACTTGGTGTGTGGGGAAATTGTGATGATAATGTGGAGGAAATACCTCTCAGTGAGACTGGACTTTGTAGAATGAAAAGGAGCTCACCAAGTAGAGAATGGGGAAAGCAGGCATTACAAGCAGAGGAAGCTCTTAAACATCTCTGGGCTTGATATTAAAATTCATAAACGATTAGTGTAGGATATAGGCTACGGCATATGGTATGTGTGTTTGTTGAAGGGCAATTGAACATGAGATTGGAAAAGTAGATTTGAGATATGTCATAAGTTGTATTAAAAACTAAGAGAAGAATGGAAGGAAGCTTGATGCAGAGGAGAGCGCAAAGTTATGGATCTAAGAGCTCCTCCACTGATTTGTGGGTCAGCCCTAGATGACTCATATAATAATGGCAGAAGTAATGTAATTGTAATTGCACAGCAATGAATGTACATTAACCCTGCCACAAATCAATGTCTGTACTTCAGGGAAGAGATGAAATCTTTAGCCTACTGTTTCAGGTGTTCAATACAAAGAGATACTCCCTTGTCTGTTTAGTCTGGATGGTTTTTGACTGTCCTATATCCATCTCTTTGATGTCTTCTACCAACACAGTGGTCTCTAGAAACCCACCATAGGCTCTGTTTGCTCACATATCTGTGACCCTGATTCTGACCCCTACTCTATCAAAATTTTTGAATCCCCTTGAGTTGTTTTTATCCCCTATCATGTTGGGCATATACTTGCAGGCAAAATTGATAGATAATAATTTAATTAATTTTAAGACTAAAATTTGATTTTCTCTGGCTGCTATGAATCAACATATTACCATAAACTTGGTGACTAAAATCAAATAGAAATTTGTTATTTTAAGAAGTCCAAGATAAAGTGTTAACATACCATATTCCTTTTAAAGTGTCTGGGAAATACTGTTCCTTGCTCATCCAGGTTATGATGGCTCCAGGCAATTCCTTGGGTTTATTCACTCCAATTTCTGCCTCCATCTTCACATTGCCTCCCTCTCTACTGTATGTTTTTTTCATCAGTTTGTGTGAAATCTCCTTCTGCTTCTATCTTACAAGGTTATTTGATGGCATTTAAGGACACTTAGACAAAAATAATCCAGGGTAATCCTATTTCAAAATAATTGACTTAATTTCAATTACAAAGATTTTTTTTCTCCAAATAAGGTAACATTGTCATGTTGCAGATATTAGACTTAATCCCTTAGAGCAACCATTATTCAACTACAGTAGTAAGATTGATTATTTTTATTTTACTGAGAGTAAATGGATATTCAGAGGGATTAAAGTAATTTATCAAGAGTTTCAATAGCTAAGAAATTATATAGCTAAAATTCCCAGGCAACCCAAGTCAATCTCCTTTTCTTTAGGCTTTTGTAGATGCAGTCTCCTAGGATGAATGCCTCATCATATCTTCTTTCTTTCCAAGTACTCTTCCTGAGTTTTCATTATTACTCAGTTTTCTCTTCCAAAATATTCTTCTTATTTGTAGAAGACACTTTAATAAACTATTCATACTTGTCCCTCTACTAAATCTTGAATGGTAGCTTCACATAAAGACTAACACACAAGGACTAACTAAATAGATTAATGAGAATCAAATATCTGAAATATATCCTAAGAAACATTTTATTTATAATCTATACCTGGTCTTATAGATGCTTCATTTAATTGATCTAAAATGAACCATTTATTTAAAAAATATTTTAAATGTATAGTTATTATTGTCTTTTTTGTATTTCTTGGTTTGAACTCAGGACCTTGCCTAGTGCTCTAGTACAGAGCCAAAACTCTAGTCCTTAAAATAAATTTTCTAAAATTTTTAATTTTTTTAATTCTTTTTATTTACTCATTTATTTTTACGGTTCTAGGAATTAAACCCAGGGCCTTGCATATGCTGGGCAAACAATCTGCCACTGAACTATATCCTCAATCCCTTAAAATTTTTTTGTGTTGAGAATGTTAAAAATATATTCTTTTAGTAATTTTGAAATATACATTATTAGTGACTGATTATGGTCACCATGCATTGCATTAGACCACTAAAACTTAACTGAAATGTTGTACCCTTTGACCTATATATCCCCTTCCCACATCCCTCTCTTTCCTTGTTTTCCTCTGGTAACCAATATTCTGCTCTCTGATCTATGAGATTAACTTTTAGATTCCACATGTAAGTGAGATCATACAGTATTTGTCTTTCTGTGCCTATCTTATTTTACCTAGCATAAAGTCCTCCAATTTCAATCATGTTGTTGTGAGTGACAGAACCTCTTTCTTTTTTAAGACTTTGTAGTATCCATTGTGTATATATATATCAGATTAGCTTTTTCTATTCTTCCATTGATGGACATTTAAGCTGCTTCTGTATCTTGACTATTGTGAATAAAGCTTCAATGTCCAGGAGATTGCAGCTGTCTCTTCAACATACAGATTTCATTTCTTCTGGCTATATACCCAGAAGTGGGATTGCTCTACCATATGGTTATTCTATCTTTAGATTTTTGGAAAGCCTTCACACTATTTTCCAAAATGACTGTATTCATTTGTTATTCATTTTTAAAATATTAGTAAAGAATGAATCATTGATTTTTAAATACCACAGGAAAGATTAAAATACCAGGAGATCATCAGACTAGAATTATGATATTATTGTTTAAAACCTCACTGGTTTTTTAAAAAATATATTTTTTAAATGACAAATATAACAAAATGTACTCAGTTAAAACATAAGTGACATGAATTGAGGTAATTATTGATAATGTTCTGTTTATAATGTACATTACTCCTTATAAACTCTGTTACTGAAATGAAACTATCAACTAAAAATAGTATTCTTCTATTCTAAAACTCTTGTGAATGATTGCCCATCTGAGTTCCATTGAATTTTCTCTGGCTTATCTTTAACATTAATGAGTTTCTCTAAAGTTAGATTTAGATTTAACCTCAGCAACAAACCTGGCATTGTATACACTTTTTCTTGTTTTATTATTTGATCTTCAAAGTCACTTTTTAAGCACTTACATTGTTTTTTTAATACATTTTAGAGACTTGGGCTTAAAAACTGTATATTTAATTAGATACAAGGGTTTTCAATCTCAGATCAATAATTTTAAAAGTAAGTTCCATGTTTATTCATCCACCATAGGCATATTGCATAATTAGGTTTGTGGGGGGAAAAATCTATGTCTATATAGAAAATGGCAGGTTTTTTTTAATCCTTTGCTTTTTTTCCCCATCAATTTAGAAAAATCCTTCCAACTTTTCTGGGACTTTCCTACTATGGGTAGAGTTTTACATTCTTGTATAGTGTTTGTAAGAAGAGAATTATTTACATGAAAATTTTAGTAACTGAATATAACTCATATTGCATACTTTTCATGGGAGTCTACTTTATACCATTCAAAAATTATTTTCTTGTATAGAAGCATTTATCACAGTGGAGCTTTAAACAGGTTGTGCTAACACTAGGGTTGCCACAGCTTTTCTTAGCTCTAACTGGAACTACCATGTCCCAAAGAATCAACACCATGTATGTGTTCTGGTAATTTTATATCATTGATTACAAAAATTGCCTGTTCTCCTAGGAGATGTACTGTATTTACCCCCAGAAATGTTCCTAATGCCCTGTTGAGTAGAATTTTTAAAAACAAAGCTGATTTGGGCTGAGTTTGGTTTATGACTATAGATACCAATGACGTGTGAGCAGGAGTTCCACGTTTTATGATATATATGCACCACTGGAGTAATCCTGTTTATAAACAACAAAAAAACAAAAATAAAAAAGCTTGTATTTTGTGTTGTGCATGTTGAGAGAACAGCAGGAGGAAAATGTTTTTAAGTTAATGGCTTTTGCTGGCACATGACCTGCATATTATTACTAGAGAAGGAAAACTTACTTTAGTATCATACTGCTTTTATGAGAGTCTTGTTCTTTCTAGTCATCTTTCATAGATACTGAAGTAGCTTGTCTGAGACATTGAGTGGAAACTTTGGGTAATAAAAAACATAAATTCCTTCCTCCACTTGTTAGATATGTTTTGAAAATTATTTGGTGGGCTGCCAGTTTTTATTACATATAACATATAACTTAGTTAATTTGAGGCATGAACTTAAATAGCCTTGGGTGATTGCCCAGGTGTGAGGAATCTTTTGGGATTAATGGTAGTTGATACTGAATTCACATTAAACCTTGTCAGCTAAAGGGAGCTTTAATTCTTTGGGATGCAGTCTTAAATCTGGTTAGTAACTAGCTCATTCTGTTAATAAACAAACTTCAAAAGATTCAGAGTGTAGGCTTGAAAAAACAACTTCCCAAATTTAGCACTCTTTATCTTTACACTGATCTTATCTTTTTTAGATTTGTCTGACGCAATAATTTCTGCTTCTTCCTAGTTCCAAGAATAAAGTTTCTTAAGAAGAGAAATTATTGAAGCATGAATATAGTTATATCTTGTCAATTGTGTTCTTGATCAAGAATCAAAGAGATTTAGAATGTCAGTAGGGACAGAAATCATCTGTGAAGCAAAATTCTACTGAGTTTCTTAACATGTGGTTATTTCTAATCTATATCATTGTGTGCCCTCTGTATCTTGCTTCTATGATATGAAATAATTTGTGCCCTTTGAAAGTGACTAATGTGTTTTCATCTCACTTTTCTTGAGAATTATTTTTTTTCTTGAGCAAAATTAAAACACAGATACATTAGAGATTGATGTTTTGTTGAACCCAACATTGTTCAGTTTCCATAAAACCTGTGGTCGATGGTCTGCTGATCAGAGCTTTCTTTTGGTAAAACTGTACCATATAAACAAATAAATAAGTTGCAGTGGCCAAGAAGTTGGAGGAAAGCTCAGAAGTTAATATGGAATTAAGAATGGAATTGTCTCTCTCCAGTGGCAGGATCAGTAACATTTTTTTGTAGAGACTATAGTAGTTGGAACAGAGTCAGAAATAGAGGTTAACATAGCAGTGAAATAATAGATGAAAGCACAGTGTTTTTAAGAATGAAATGTAGTGGAGTTTGAACAGTGGCAAGAATATTTGAGGGTGCTCAAATATAGTAGTGCTCATAGCTAATAAGCTGCAGACAATCATAAAGAGGAAAGTAATGTGTCTGTCATAAGCCTATGATGCTTCAGGCTGAGGCAGGAGATTGCAAGTTTGAGGGCCAGCCTTGGCAATTTAGTAAGGCCCTAGGCAGTGTAGTAAGACCCAGTTTCAAAATAAAAAGTAAAAATGACTGGGGGTGCAGCTCAGTGGTTAAGTCCCCCTGGTTTCATTCCCCAGTACCAAACAAACAAAAAAAGAAACATAACAGCAAACTGAGTCACTGTTGAAGTTCACTACTAGGAGCCAACTTTTGAAATTATCTTAAGGAACACAGAGTGATAGTTCCCAACTGCAGAGGTAGATCATCCCCTCCAGGGAGTCATAAGTAAAAATTCCTCGTCCATAAAAAACTTTCCTCCTTAAGACTCCTTAAGACTAACTCTCCTTAAGATTAATTGAGACCCAATGGGCCAGGAAATTCAAGAGAAGTCTTGAGCTGCTGTGATAAAATTAGGCATGAAAATGTGATACACAGTTCTATCTGAGAAGTTTCCTTGACAATGAAAATCTGGTCCCTTTGAGTGGCTTTCTGAGATCTGCTTACTCTTGCTCTCTCCTGCTTCCATTCATTTCTCTGGTTCCCACTCCCTCACAACATCCAGCATTTGCACATTTGATCATTCCTTAGCTTAGCTCACTATTTCAGTTAATCATTGATGATACCTGCTGACCAAATCAATGTCCTTCCAACATATGTAGGCTGCAACATTCCTCACTTTAGAGATAAGGAAAAAAGTTTATCAATTTGCTTATTGTATCCATAATTTTCAGTAAAGATTTCAGATTGGTTCTAAGTAAAAACACTCAAGACAAATACATTTTGAATCTAGGTTTCTTTTGAATATTTGGTTTGATCATGTTTTGACTATTGTTCAAGTCAAAATAGTGTTGTAGATATCATTATGATTTGACTATCAAAGTACTTTGAGGATATTAACTTGATTATTAAAAATTAGAATCTCAGAAAGTAGTTATGGGGTTTAAGATAGTTTATTGTAGCGTTAAAAACTTTCAGGAGGTCTTTATTTCTTTTAAATTTAAATTCATACATTTATTCTGTTTCAGCCCTTAAAATACACAAGATGTAATCATCACATGATTATTTTTCAGATATTGGAAAATTTCAGGTTCCTTCTTTTTTTCCTCTAAACCAAACAATCTTATTTATTTCCACCATATAGCTTATGACATGTTTTTCTGAAACTTTATCTGGGGTTATTCCTAGAATCACCCTGCTCTGTTATTTTCACTAAATATAAGTCAAAGAATGGAATGACATGCTTAGTCAGGGTAATCTTATGTCCCATGTTGTGGATATTTTACTCTATTAGTGCCACCTGCCTAACATTGCATTTTGGTTGCTTGGTTAGTTTGTTTTTGTTTTCAGGAGCAATCCTACTATTTTGCTCATGTCAAATTTATACTGAATTTTGCCTTAACAAGACATTTGATCAGTTTAATTTCTTAATCTTGAGGAGATGCCATTATGTTTTTAAAATACAAGTTTAGAACTATGTATTTAATCATTTATTTACTCATTCATTCATTGTATAGTTGTCAACTATGTTTCAAGCATAGATTATAGAAAGGTATGCTAGAAAGACATTGTGTTCTTCATGAAACATTTGTATTAGGTGAGTTTCATCTTGTTATGTTTGCTGCACAATTCTAACCCAATAGTTCTCAACTCAGGCAGGTTTTACTCTCTGGAGACATTTTTTTCATAGCCAAATTGGGTGAGGCTTGAGAAATGGAAGCATTAGCTTCTAGTCTACTAAGCCCACAAATACTACTAAACATCTACAGGGAAAGACAGCCTCCTCCAACAAGCAATGATCTAGCCTCAAACATCAATAGTACTGAGTAATGTATTCTTTATGGTATTTCAGAAGATATACCTCCTAATATTTTATCAGCAATTATAATAAATCTGTATTGTATATCTTTTTTCAAGTAACTAATAAAAATTCTTATCAAAAAATAAAAAAAGTACACATTGTTGCAACACAAAAATTCATTTCCCTGGTTGAATTTTCTTCATTAATCAATCCTCATAGAACACATCCTACAATGAGGGCACAATATATTTAAAACATGTATTCATCCTGGTCAAATTTCTCTTTCTTATCAATTAAATCTTAAAAGACTTTGTCAAATACCTTCCTAAAATCAAAGATATGTAGGGTTTACCTTCTTTAAAGAGTAGCAATGATGTATTTGGTTTTCATCATTCTCTTGTAGCAAGCACTTAAGTACCTAATGACCACATTTTCTTCAGAAGTATCTCAATGGATGGTTCACTCCAGAATCTTTATGGACTAATCTAGAATTTACTATTCTAAAAATCTTTTGAAAATATGTGATCAATTTCCATATTTTAACAAATTTTTATCTTCCAAGAATGCCCGTTAATAACTTACAGTATATTTCTAATATCACTTTCTGAATGGAAATAGTGCCTGATTTTGTATTGGTTTTAGACAAAGGTGATTAATGTTTGGTCTGTAGTCCACACAATCTATCAAAAAGCCTAACATTTAACATTGAACAAAAGAGAATAATGACAAGGACTGTAGTGTACCTATGAATTCAAAATGAATATAAATTTCCTAGGGATATTAAGCAGGAGAATAGAGTCCAGTAGGTCATCAAAAGAAGAGAAGATTTCTTTAGGTGGTATTACAGGTTATAACAAATTACACAAAGAAAATTAGAATGGCAAGTTATAAGGGGTTTGGGAAGTATCAGATAATACAGAGTGGTTGATGTATGTAGGTTGTGAAATGGTTGAAAATGAAGTTGCAGCTGTGGTATATCCATGAACAGCCCTTATGGCAAGCCAAGCATTTGGGATTTTCTCTTATAGTATGCTTTTTCAAATTATGGTTAGTAAAGAAGGGAGGTAAATAAAATTTGACCAATATATTACTCTAATCAAGAAATCATTTTTTGTCCTCAGTCTCAATTGTATAGGGAGTAAAGGATTTTGTACATACATGTAAGTTTTGAAAATAGCATTTAAAACTTGGTTTATCTGACTAAAA